>NW_017306273.1:599564-627041 GCF_000935625.1 Nanorana parkeri
CCCCCCCCCCCCCCCCCCTCTCTCCCTCTCTCTCTCTCTCTCTCTCTCTCTCTCTCTCTCTCTCTCTCTCTCTCTCTCTCCATTTTGTTCTCTTCTCCATCTACTCCCCATTTTTTTTCTATTATCTTCCTTCGTCTCTCTCTCTTTCTCTCTGTCATTTCTCCCATCATTATTTTCCTCTTGTATTCTCCCTCTTCTAGGTTACACAAATCATCTATCAGCCTTACACCTCTTATGTGTCCTTCTGTCTATGCAAGGCTGAATCTCTCTATATGTGAAGGCTCAATAAGCCCAGCAGTGCTCAGTTCAGTCACTGGGTTATAAAAGACTTCATGGTTGACTGGACATTGGAGTGACTCTTTGTCTTTTCAGAGCCAGAGGCCACAGGTCAAGTGTCCTATTGACATGTAAATAGAGGGATGGTATATATGGGCATTCCTTCAGTGGCAGTACTACAGCTACTAACTCTTCTGCCTGTTGTAGTACTAGTCTCCTGCTCCTCCACTATGGTGACCCACACAGAGTCCAGGCAGCCCAGCAGCTTCAGAAAGGTCAGTACTTTGGTTTGATGGTATCTTCCCATGCAATGCCATAAGCTCTGTGTTAGTGTGACACAGGGTAACACAAAGTTAATTTATAATTGTCTCTACAGGTTTCTAAACCATTAATGGAAAAGAAAAGACGAGCCAGAATCAACGTATCCCTGGAACAGCTCAAGTCTCTTCTGGAGAGGAATTATTCCCAGAATGTAAGTATAGGATAAGCACATCCTGACAGTCTTACACAAGTATCACTGAATGGGGGACAGTAGTGTAATAATGATGTTTATTCCTTTCCCAGATCAGAAAACGCAAACTGGAGAAAGCAGACATACTGGAACTAACAGTGAAGTATCTGAAGACCCTTCAAAGTTCTGTACAAGGTGAATAATGTTCTGGGATTTCATTTATGGAGACATTACATTCAGATATAAGATATACATGTGCTTCATTAGTTACCATTACACACTATGGGAAAACAACATTGACACAAAAATTCCGACCAGAACTCTACCTCCTCCTCTCTCTTGATCTCTCCTTTATGATATTTGACTATTTGTTCCATTAAACATACATTTCTTCCATTCTTAAAACTAACATTTACTCTTTCTTTTTTCCTTTTCTTCCTTACTCTCTGCTGTCTCTGTGTCTGTCTTTCTTTCTCTCAATCCTATCTGCTTTTCTTTTCCTTTCCTATCATCCTGTTCTCTTATCTCTCTCTTATTTTGTCAAATGCTGAGAGAAATACGGAGAGTACCATTACTGCCTCGCCTTCTGGAATTATTGCTGCCTGACTTTTACTCTGCTTCAGTGAATTTAATGTTGAAATATAGACATGAAAAAACATTTCATATCTGATATTGACATCAGTCTGATGTTACTTACTCGCTCTGAGGTTGTGAGAAAGTATTGAAGCGGAGACAGCCAGGCAGCTAGGTTTTTAGAAGGAGCGTGGTAGTTGCAGACCAACTATTTATCTCAAAGGTTTTTCTTCAAGTTTATGTAAAGCCAAACCTTTTTTTTTAAGCTTTGGATAAGGTAGGGAATGGTTAAAACACTGGTCAAGTTCTTTTTGTGGTCTGTGTACCACAGGAGAGATTTTCCTTCAATTCCTGTCTTGGAGACATGACAGGAAATAATAAGATATCTCTACAAAGTAAGGGAAATCCTTTCTTAGTTGTCACTGGAACATGTGTCCCTTTTGGAACATTTCCCCTCTATCCTCGTTCCAGTGAGAACAGATAATTTGAGGTTCTTCTTTAGTTTCAGTACTGGTGACACCAGTAAAGATAGAGAGGGTGAATTTTTCCAGCAGGGATCCAGAGAGTAATATAAAACTGGCAGCGGTTCTAATTTTTACCTATTCTAGCCACAATAAGAACCACATTTCTAATTTTGTATATCTGTTGAGTATCAATCTCATTATCCTAACCATGCCTTTTTCTCTTTAGCAGCTGGTCCCATCATCAGAAGTGCTGAGTACCAGGCTGGATTTAGGAATTGTCTGAACAGTGTCAACCAGTTTCTGATGAAGTCAGAGGACTTTGTTCCTCCTGGTCCCCTGGGTCTGGTCCAGGATGTATGTACACTTCTGCCTCCTGCTAATATAACTGGGTTCAGGACCAAGGACAGCATCATTTGCAGTACATCATCTCCAACCATCATCACCAGGGATCACCTGCTCTCTGCTAACCTGAGCCAACCTGGCACTGTGAATCTACCCATCAAGCTCAAATCAGTGCCCCTCCATCCATCACCATGCCAAGCAACCGGTGGTCCTACCCAGTCTGTATCACCAAGTCTTAGTCCCATTGTATCGGCTACTGACAGCAACAGAGGTCCAGCTCAGAGTGTGTGGAGACCCTGGTGAGAAGCCCAACTACAAAGACTATTATATATATATATAGCTCCCTAGGAGAAAGAAGAATGTGTTCTTTATAAGAATATAAATTATTTGGTATATGCCAGACATAGAATCCCATTTGTTTGTCTAATTGTGTAGATTACATAGGCCTTTATTTATAAATACTGTGTATCTTATGCCTAATGTACAATAAATATAATTTTTTGCAGAAATGTCTTTCGTCATCATTTTGCATTTAGAAAAAGGTTGGAGATTTATCCAGAGATATATAATAAAATTCAGAATGTTCACAGGTAATGAAAAATGTGCAGCGTATGGACACTTGGTTATTTTGTCTAAATAAGTGCAATTATTTTTTAGTCTAAGTGTTATTTTATTTTTTTATTTTTGAACACATACTGGAAATAGAACAATGCGACAACTTTGGTGTGCTTGTAAATGGGATTTTATTTATCATTTAAAAATACACACACTTAAAGCCTATCTCTGGGCAAATCGATTTTTTTGCTGAAAACGTCCCCCACCCCAGTGCAGCACCTTATAGTTGTTGTTTTTTGTTGTTGTTTATGCACTCCTCTTTTAACCATAGAAGTGCCTTCCTTAATCTGGTGCATCAATCCTCAGCTTCCAACAGTTTAGGGAGGATGAGTCTAGAGGGCACCCTAGGTGACATGGAGGGGGCATTGAGAAGACCGTTCACCCAGCACACACCTTGCTAACTACGTTGACCAATTACCAAAAAACTCTGCTGCTACAGAAGTTAGTGGGAAGCATTTCCTGATTAATTATAACTAGCCAGTGGATTCATCCTAAAGTGTTGCAAAAATAAATCTAGTTCACTTTAAATTTGTTTGTTTATTTGTTTGTGCCTACACAACAACATGAACATATATTTGCTTATTAAATATAAAAATGCAAAAGTATTTTAGCCATGTGACTGCAATGTTCAAATCTCATTAAAGCTGAAAATAACTTTTTGGAAAATAAGGATCCTTATCCTGGTGTGTTAGCTTTGTGAACTGAGCCTCTAGTTAGTTAAGCAACTTACAGCCTTTAAAATAATGTTGGCAATGGCATATGCAGGGAAGTTTCAGTCACTTTCAACTATCCTTTACAAAACTGTAACCTACAGCCAATAGTTTATAATCATTTTATGGCACAGTGTTGGTTGCCTTAATTGATTAGTTGTTTATTAGTTAGTTATTGCCTTAGTTGATTATTTTTGTGATAACTTGCTGGCGGAAAGTGTCTAATATTGCTAGAAAACTGTTGTGTGCATTTGAAGAGAAAGTTCCCTAACTGGAAAAAGACTGAAAAAATTAACTGACAGGGTTAACCCTTCCCTACTCTATCCAAGATTTAAATAAAAGGTCTTGGCTGTACATAACTGTTTATTTAATCCACACAAAAGATCACAAAAGTTCTGGAATCCAATACGTTACAGTGGTGTATACACTTCTGGTTAAGGTTGTTTCCTTTCCTGTTAGTGAAATGGTGTGAAGCTTTTTGACTGCTCTTGGTTGCAGCATTGTATCATTTTACCACAGTTTAAAACAATCTCCAGTTCTCCACCTATTTAGTAAAATACATGATTCTGTGACAATATTATGATCTTGCTTATTATGGTAAATGTATCAAGTATACATAGAGACATAACAGGCCCTGACTGAGGATATTCAATCACTGGATGGTTACAATTAGATTGTTAAGATAAGGATTTATTTATTGGTTTTAACCATTTATTAATAGGTTTGATACTTTTAGATTGTAAGCTCTCATGGGCAGGGCCCTCCGTACCATCTTGTCTTGATTTGTATTGAAACTGTAATTTCTTCCTTACAGTGTTAAACTGTGCAAACTGTTGGCGCTATATAAATCCTGAAAAATAATAATACTACTACTAATAAAATAATAATAATAATACAAATAATATACTACAACTAATAATAATAGTATTAATTTAAAAAAAATACTTTTGTAAATCACATAATTTCTTGCTTATGTACCTAAAAAGTCCTCCCTATTCTATGTCTTTAAATACCCCGGTTTAATAAAGAAAACCCTTTCTTCTTACCTCTCTACACACTCATACCCTAAATACCCAGCTAAGCTTTCTGGCAAATATTGACTTCTTCTACATCACAATACTGTCATAACAGAGAGGCCGTTTCAAGGAGCCTAAGCTGCTAAAGTGGCTTCTTTCCTTCTTTCAGGCTAAATAAATATTTGCAGGAAAATCCTATCAGAAAGTCCTGAGCAAACAGAAGTACTGTAAATGTTGTCTGTGTAAAGCTGGCCATAGACAACAGAGAATGTTGGCTTGGGAAAGTGAATAAGAGCCACTGGAACTCTGAGGTTTCTTTATATGTTTATTTTACATTATTGTTGTGGTCCAATAGTGTGGAACAATATAGAGAATCTACAGTAAATATTAGGCTGTAGCTTCCACTCATCGAAGGGCTTCCATGGTCAGCTTGGGGTGTGATAGGGATTAATTAATTCACAACTGAAGCACCACTCGGTAATATTCAAATCCATAAACAAGTTTAATCCAATAAAAGATTGTATGCAGCATCAATGCATTTCAGGGTCTGTAACTCCATTCTCCTCTTCAGGGCCTAAAAAACATCAAACATCTGCAAACTCACTTTAATAACTTCCAACTATGTATTGATTATTGAGTCCATGTACACTGTTTGGGTCTCCTGGGATTAGATCGGGAGACAATCTAGGAGTATTAGCCTATATTCTTGCCCATCCAATGTTGGGGTAACCAAGCTGCATTTTATTCATCAAGTTCTGCTGGTTCCCCCAATATATCACCAGCACCAGGAACATCTACTATCTCTCCACCATTATAATAAAGACCAACACCTCCCAAAAGCAATACATACACTTACAGTGTATTCCTCAAAGATGCCAACAGAGCGGTTTCTTGTAGTTACTTGTATCTCCATTTCCTCAAACAAAACCATAATGAAGGTGTTAACATCTCACAGCTGGACTCCCTAATTATGTGTGTATTGCCCATTATGGAGAATACACTAGGGCACTGTGATGTCATCACTTGGCTTTATAACAGATGCAGCAGCTTAGGAAGATGAAAATTCCTGCAGAGATACCTACTCACTGGATTGCCCCAGGAAATATAGGATATTGGCATGAGATCCATCTTGAAGGCAACCATGTATCATTTGTAGTATGAGCTGGCCCTAAGCATACATGCCTAGACAATACAAGCATGCATTGATCAATTGACAAAAAACTAATAGTTTGAAGATTAGACGTTTACCTTAATTCAACTGCCACTTCTCATATGTGGCTAGTATAATGTGTATCTAAGCTCTAATGATGAACTTCTCTTAATTGCTCCCTTTTGGCTTGAACTCCATGATAAGCAAATATTATCTAAATACCTGAGTCATGTGTATTCTTCTTGAATCTTAGTGGGCTTGGTGTATTTCTACCAGATCTGTGCAGTAATCCAACCTGACTCTTGGAGCTTCCTGTAATAAAGACCGCTCACTGCTGCTCTCTCTAGGGTGACTGGTCTTGTCTCCGACCCTCCTGTAATAACGACTGGTCACTGCTGCTCTCTCTACTTGTGCAGGAAGACTGGTCTTGTCTCCACCCCCTCTTGTAATAAAGACCGGTTACTGCTGCTCTCTCTCCTCATGCAGGGTGACTGGTCTTGCCTCTGCCCCCTCCTGCAATAAAGACCAGTCACTGCTGCGCTCTCTCCTTTTGCAGGGTGACTGGTCTTGTCTCTGCCCCCTCCTGTAATAAAGACGGGTCATGGCTGCTCTCATTCCTTGTGCAGGGTGACTGGTCTTGTATTCGCCTGTAGTGGGTGGGGCCTGCTGGGTCCCTTCCACAGCTCTGCTCATGCGCAGGCTATGTGCATCGCAGATATGATGTCACTGCTACTTAGCAAAAGGTAATATTTGGCATTAGTTCAGCTATGCCATTTAAAGTGTTTTGTTATCTGTGTTTTGGAGTAGAGGTGAGGCAGAGGAGTCCTGTAGTCTCAACTTCCTGTCCTAGGGTGACAACACTGCTTCTCATGGCCTAAACAAAATCAAACAGATTCTTCCATCAACGCTTATGAGTGCTCTTTGCATTGTATTCTGACAGCAGGCGCCAGCCACTGTCAGAATACCCGAATGGAGCTAGAAACTAATTGGCTGCTAGCTCTGCTCAGCCAAGTATTTTCCAACTGGCTCCTTTTATCAGCTGATTGAGGGGTAATGGGCGGAAGGGTGCTGACAGCGGCACCCACGGCACAAAATTTGAATTGTGTGTACCTGACTTAAGTGTTGTCATCCTATGGCCGGAAGTGTATTTCTTGGATGATCACCGGGTGAAAATAAAGGTAAGAAAAAGCCTAAAAAAAGAAAACTAATGCAGCCACCACATGGTAGGCCCGATTAGCAGCAATATATGACATTGTTGTTCTCGGTTATAAACTTTGATAAAGCCCACAGACCTGTCACTGCAAATAATTGGTACATTAACCAGGTACTGTAGCCCTGATGTAATTTTCAGCAAACGTTTCAAAGTAGCACACCTATGGTCAATGTTTTATTTCCTTCAGTATGGAGCTCTGTGAGATCTGTATGTAGCACGAATGCTATGTTAAATCTAATATAGTATTGTAAATGCTGCTGCTCTAAAGCTCCTTAAATAAACTATTTCTTCATTGTTAAAATGCAGAAGTGCAGATTTCTAAAGATACAAATGAAAGCATGACAGGGATGGCCAGAGCCACCCACAAATATAGCAACTCATGCAGCCATGCCATAAATAATTGGTACAAACTGTCTGTGAAGCAATTCTTGTCCCTAACTTCTGTTAATAGTGCAAGTTCATTATGACATTAACTAGTGGAAAATTAGCTGACAACTTCCATTAAAATTAAAATGTTATGGTCCCAGCAAGGGGTGACATCTCCCTGAGCAGGGGATGAGCTGTGGCCGGATTGAGTCGAATCAGTTTCACGCTCAATCTACACGCACAGCTTCTGGCCTCTAACCATCTTGTCTCAGTAAATTTGCAATTCTATACACCGGACTACAAAGTATCCCACACAAAACCAGGAGATTAGAGGCCTCTGTGTTTACCTGATAGCTACAAATTCACCACATCACCATATTGTTCTCACTTTAAAAATATTCAAGTGAATATTCAAGTGAAAAAACTTTCACAACATTTTCTGAAACTTTTTTTTTGCATTTACCTGAATTGTACCTCTGACGTTTAAAAAAATATAAAAATGACAAACAGCCTAAAACTTTTTAAAAGTTAAAACATAAGTAAATTGAGACAAGTTTCCATGGCACATTTAGTAGTATATCAGTCACTAAGCATTAAAATGATGTACTGTTTATCTTAGAATTTTACAGATGATGCTGTGTAGGTAAAAACAGATAAAAGCCATAGGAAGATACTAAAAAAGAATGTAAGCATTTCATAGCAGTTAAAATATGTTACTGAAAGCAAATGTAAAGACCTGGAGGATAAAACCAAAACCTGAGGTATGTGTGGCTATACCATGTAAGAATTTAGTTTTTTCAAAATTCTATATAAATAATAAAACAGCATTACAATTAAAAAGATTGACAATAAAAGAAGAAGGACATTTATGTCTAGTTCTCCATTTGTCTTAATACATAAATATCATAGTAGTTAGGTACATAGGTAGCTAGCAACCGTTTTATACACAATATGGATAATACAAAAAAATATAAATAATGCAAACAATTGAATTGTTGCTAGCCAATATATTTCCTGTAAACCGACTACAAAATAAAAGACCCCATAAAGGACTTTCCCTTGTGAGATGCCAGCCCTTCCTTTGCTGTAAATGTTATTGGGGAGAATTCTTGACTTTATAGAAACCCTATTAAACAGCATCCGCGGGAGCGGAATAGGAGCTATGTGGGCTATATGGAGGTGTAGTCTGGTCCCAGAGACGATCCAGTGGAACGTTTCATTGTCAAAGCTTTAAAAAAAAAGTAGCCTGCAGCGAGGAAAATTGTAGATCCGCCCAAAACTATTCACCGGATCACTTTTATTCCGGGCAAAACTTTCACTGACTTTCCACAGACCAAATGCATTTCATCCAGCCCCGTGCTGGCGCACCCTCCCCGACCAATGCGCAATATTCGCCTATTTCCAAAATATGTTTTAATGGGATATTAGGGCACGTGTGTGCACTTGGGGAAATGTAATCTCAGATCAAACACACGCTGGAGAATTTCTATAGAGTTCCCTGCTAGTTGTTTAAAGTGCTTAGGTTTAGTTAGGAGCACAATGGGCTAGCACAGCGCCCTGCATTGATGTGAAAAGCCCAACAGAAGGAGTCTTGCTTATTAACATCATATTGTGTTAGGCGACCAGTGAATGGAGCTCATAAAAGAGAAAGTAGATTTATCACTACATTGTTAGTAAATGCTTTTTTTTTTTTTAGGAGGCTCAGCTTTGTAAGAAGAAGTTTAAATAGGGACAAAGGCATTGGGCTTCATTCTTAAACATGAGACCCGAGCGATTGTCTTTCTTGAATTAGTCAACATCTGTCCTTATACTAAAGCCACTTCAGACTCCTTACCATGACAAAGGGGCACTAACGTTTGTGTAGAGGCTTTGAACACTCTCTAAGGAGACAATACACAGAAAGAACAAGTTACATTAAAACTTCAGAGTCCCCTCACTGGATACATTGGAATACAGTTCTTTTTTACAGAGCCCCGGTAAATGAAAGGGACCCTGGACCTTAGGATCATAGGAGAGGATGCTCATGGTCGCCCCCTTTATGATTTAAGGTTGTAATGATGTTTTTGGCATGGTGACAAAGATCCTGGGTTAATTATTAATAGGGATTGCACATCACCAATGGTACAGCTTGTTACAATGTATCATTTTCTGGACAGATGTCAATGGATTGGGCTGTGTGAATGTATCAATGTTTATTTATTGATTTTATTGGCCTGTTAGGAATAGAATAGGAAGAAATGTTCAGAGCTAGTAAAGGGTTTGATTTGCTAAAGTCAAGCTCATAGTAGATGTTAACCCAATCCCTAAAATTATGTTGAAATGAGTAAAGTAGATATTAACCCAATCTCATATAAGCCTTAACATGTTAATATAATTTCAAAAAAACCATTGAAATAGAAATCTGCAGCTTTTATTAAAATAATATTTGGTGATTAAAAGAATACTTGGGGATCAGAACTTTCCTAATATGGGGTGTCAAGGTTCTGTCCTTTGTCTCCAAAATTCTTGTTGTGTGTTGTCACCCTGGTAAAGAGGTTTCAGGTGGACACTACAAGTGGCACTCATTACCCAAGGCATGATCCACTGTTGCTACCATCAGGAAGCCAGCCCTGATAAATCCCATGCAGCCATTTCATGAGCAGGGGCGTCACCAGGTCAGGTGTCACCCAACGCGTACATCATTATGTTACGTATGTCGTCATTACGCGTAGGTGTAATGGCGTCCCCTGCACTTCACTGCTGGCGGTCATCTTGGTTATAGACATGGGCAAAGAGAGGAGGGGATGTTCATACAGTGGGATCAGGTATGCTGCCAGGCCCTCTCCTCTCTAGTGCAGCTGTTAGGGCCCATTTACACCAAGTGCGTTGCGTTCCAGAGCGGCAGCTGCTGGAATGCACAGCAATCGCTCACAAAAATTCCCCCTTCGTTCTGGGGCGGGAAGGGGCGCGGCGGTGCATTGAAGTCAAAGGCACCACAGCCACGCCCCCACGCCCGCAGTGCCATTGGACGCGTAGCAAAACTTTGCCTGCGTTCCAGTCCACTGCAAACGCACAAAATGCTGCATGCTCTATACGCAGAACATTGGATACAGGACATACCATACGCAGAACATTTGATACAGCACACATCATACCCAGAACATTGGACACAGTACACATCATACCCAGAAAATTAGACACAGCACACACCATACCCAGAACATTGGACACAGCACACACCATACCCAGAACATTGACCACAGAGCACACCATACCCAGAACATTGGGCACACACACTATACCCAGAGCACTGGATACAGGACACACCATACCTAGAACATTGGCCACAGTGCACGCCATACAGAGAACATTGGACACAGCATACACCATACCCAGAACATTGGACGCAACACACACCATACCCAGAACATTGGACACAGCACACATCATACCCAGAACATTGGCCAAAGTGCACGCTATACCCAGAACATTAGACACAGCACACACCACACCCAGAACATTGGACACAACACATACCATACCCAGACCATTGGACACAGCGCGCACTATACCCAGAACATTGGACACAACATATACCATACCGAGGACATTGGACACACCACACACTATACCCAGAACATTGGACAGAGCACACACCATACCCAGAACATTAGACACAGCACTCACCATACCCAGAACATTGGACGCAACACACACCATATCAAGAACATTGGACAAAGTGCACAGCATGCCCAGAACATTGCAGCACATTCACACACCACACCTAGCGCACTGGACACAGCACATAGAACACACCATACAAAGAACATTGTACAGCAAATACACCATACCTAGAATATTTGACAGCACATTGCAGTGCACACTATCCAGAATGCTGGACATTGCACATACAATACACAAACAATATGCAGCACATGTAATAAATAGGGAGGAGCTCAGGTTTGGACTGAATCCGATCAGAACTTGAGCTCCTCCAAACCTGGAAGGAGCCCCTCCGGAACAGGAAGCTCCTTCCGTGCCAACCAATCTGCTGGGAGTGGGGAATTCCCATCCCGAAGCATGACATAAGCAAACGGGCAGAAAGCAGTGACATCATTGACCTTATATGACTACATGCCTATATTTGGTAAATGACCAAAATGAAGTAGCCATACAGTATAAAGTAAATGGCATCAGCACAAGCATCCTGTCCCTTTGTTTACATGCTGATGTGGGATGGGGAATGCCCTGTCTGCAGCTGATTGGGTGGAAGTGCCCATGGCAGTTCCTTGTTCAGAGGAGCTTAGGTTTGGATTGAGTTTGATCCAAATCTGAGCACATCCCTAGTGTTCAATAAAGTGTTATCTACCATAATAAGACATTTTTGTTCCTAAAAGAGGAAACGTCCATCCTGTACAATGTCACTAAGAATGTGTATAAAAAGAAGAGGGTGCATGTGTTGGTATAATGTCTGCAAGTTAAATACCTATATATGGAATGGCTCTGGTGCTCCATTAAAACTTAAAATTCACTTGGAACAAGGTAACCATCTCCACAGGTATATTGATGCTTAAAGCTAAAGATGTATTCTAATTTCTTAGTAACCTTTAGGCCCATGATATGAGCAAAAGAGTGGAAAAGTTTGAGCAGATTGGCATGGTAGTCAAAGGGGAGGTCACACTGTTGCTGAGTTGAGTCTTCATGTTTGCACAGCTAGCTGGCCAGAAAGACATTGGACAAAGGTAAGGTAACCATCTTAATATATATATTGGTGTTTAAAGCTAAAGATGTATTCTTGGTAACCTTTAGGCTCAAAATATAGGCAAAAGAGTTTGGACAGATTGGGCATGGTAGTCAAAGGGGAGGTCACACTGTTGCTGAGTTGAGTCTTCATGTTTGCACAGCTAGCTGGCCAGAAAGACATCTATATACCTTCGGATCATGCCTCCATTTCCATCCCGTAATGTCTATGGCCAGCCTAATGTACAATAGCCAAGACATGAACAGCTAAGGGAGTCAGTTAAACATTCTCAGCTGCATCAAGTCCCACAGGACGTAGAGTGGGTGGAAGTCCAGCGCCATTAACATAACACTGTGTTTAGTCACTTGAATCAAGACACCGACTAACACACAATGGCTGTTTTGTGGTCTCTTAACTAACAGGTCTTTTGGAAGAGCATTTTTTCCGAGACAGAAAAGTTAAAGGCCAAATCCATTGAGAAATCCCCATTGATTTTTCCGTGAAGTCACAAAGCTCCTTATCCCGGAGAAAGAAAACAACTCAACCCGAAAACCTCTTCTCACTCTCTCAATAAAGAAAAAAAAAATAGAATAATGATAGGTGGGGGAGGATTGTGGGCTGTTTGTGGGCATATATAGAAATGTCACTAAAAGCCCATTAGTACACATGTGACGTGATTGCAAATGGGACACTTTGCTCAAATGTTTATTTAAGTTCTTGGTGGACACTAATAGGTAGTAGAAGATTATATCTCCAGTTGCTAGAAGTCCTACTGGCGTCACTGCACCCCATTGCTGTGCATTAATGTGAACTGAAGCAACTGGACATAAAGCAAATTGCCTTGTCTATGTGTTGGGACTGCGTTGGCCAATGCTGCCCAATGGAGCTGGTGGGGCTTGCCATCGCCTATGCAGAACTGATATATCCAGCGGGCTACTGAAAAGAGAGAGAAGGATGAATTGACTCTTTTTATAAAGCTGGCTTAGCAAACACCAGCTCTGATAGACTCCATAGAGGGTACAAAATGAAAGCAGAACTCCAGGAAAACAGCTAAATGCACAAATTAGACCAGGGGTGGGCAACTCCGGCCCTCCAGCTGTGCTTTGGCTACAAATGCCAATATGCCTCTGCCTCTGGGAGTCATGCCTGTAACTGTCAGTCTTGCAATTCCCCATGGGACTTGTAGTTCCACAACAGCTGGAGGGCCAGAGTTGCCCACCTCTGGGTTAATTGCACACAAGATTTGAACAGCTCTGCCATGCAGCACAGTCCCACCTGGCAGGGCCTAAAAAAAGATTTTTCTTACTGCACTTTAATAACACTTACAGGTTCCCACCCTCCTCCACCCAGCCTGTGACTGGACATTGAAAACAGAAGCAGCATACTGATGAGCTTATCTCTCTGTCACTTAGCTCTCTCCTCCTATTAGCATGTTCCTTGCGCATTGCAACACAACTGACTGTCTGCTTGTGCTGCTTCTCCCTTCCCTAGACTGAGCTCTGCTATAAATGGACTGCAAAGAAGCTGGTACCAAGTCAGATTCAGGTACTTAAACTGTTTGCATTTAAAAAAATAAATACATTTCATGACATAATAATGAATACGGAGCTGCAATAACGTGTTCATATTATATTGTAATTAATGTAATGAAAATAGAAACTGAAAAAAAAAAATGTCTCCATGATCCCCAAACTAAAATAATTGTTTTAGGTAGATGTGGCCTTCACGAGATGTCCTGCTATGTTCTCAGAGGTGATTGATGGTCCACGAAAGTGAAAGTAAGTCCCTTGTTTGGGCTTTCAGGCTGAATCCCTCCGGAGACCCCAAGCAAAGATGGATTCCGCCAATCCTGCCCTCACGTTGTCATTTCCCGCTGGGTGCGCAACATGCTGGATTTACGCCATCGTGCCCAGCAAATCCTCCCTCCAAGGGGCCCATTTATACCATTGCGGTGTGTTAGTGCAAGTTATGCCGCACGGTAGCGTAGGTTGTGTTACGGTGGGACACTCATTTGAATGTGATGCCTAACACACCAAAAAGGTGCATGTACCATTTCTGGTAGCTTACAGTCAGGGCCGGATTTCCTCTCTCTGCTGCCCCAATGCCAGGTTCCTCAATGCGCCCCCCTGTATGCAGGCCGCATACACGTGATCTCGACGACATCGCCGAGATCACTTGTACAAAACAAGCGGCGGCTTCCCCCGCTGTACCAAAGCAGGGCTAAATGTAGAAAAAAGCCGGCGCCCGGAACTGCATGTCCCAGGCATCAGGAGATAGGAATTCCACACCCCTGCTGCCCCTCTACTCCCTGCTGCCCCGAGGCCGGACCTCGGTTGGCCTTGTGGGAAATCCGGCAGTGCATACTGCAATGCACATCCGCCACTGAGGTGCCCCCACCCCCTCCAGCTCCCCCACTTACCTGAATCATGGGGCCCTTCTCCCCCTAACTAGTTCTCAATGGATACTTCTTCCTCTCATCCATGTTACTGAATATCCGTACCAAGGTACGGACATGGATGGGAGGAAGAGTCTGCAGAAACCAGAACATTACACATGCGATCTGCTAATTGTGGTTACAGTGCTTTATTGCCTCCAATGCGGAAAAAATAATAACTGCGCATTTTTTTTTTTAGTGAAGATGTGTGCGTTTATTAATTGTTCCAAAAAGTGGACTTTTTCTTTAAAGCGTACCAAAATCTAAATCCAAAAATGCAAATATATTATCGCTTACCAATTCTTGGACGTGGTTGCTGCAATTGTTTCATTTTTATTAGACTTTTTTTTTTCTTTGCTTTTACATGCTTATCCTGTCCGTATTTTCCTGTCCTAGTGTGACAACACTCACTGTGCTGTATCTATGGAGGAGATGTGTTGTCACCCTAGGCTATGCTCTTTATTTTGGAATACAAACATCTCTTCCTCTCCTCATCTCCATTAAATAGAGATGGTTCTGGAGTTCACCAAAGATAGCTGGGAAGGCTTATAACATCGTTCAGATTTCGGTTTGGTACACAGGACATTGAAAGGACACTGGATGTCTACAAGGATCAACAGGTATGTCTCTGCACTTGCTGTAGATAAACTCTTAACCTGAAAAAAGAAAACAAATGCATCCATCATATCTAAGGGCTGGTAAGCTGCACTATCCTTCATCTTTATTGTTGGATTTGGATACAGTTTAGCTCACAGTGCCACCTGCTGTTAAAATCTGGTATTGCGTCACCAATCCATATGAATGCATGGAGAGGAATTTATCAAAACTGGAGCAGACAGAATCTGGAGCAGCTGTGCAGAGTAACCAATCGGATTCTAGCTTTCGTTATCAAAACTTAATTGAACAAATTGTAAACAGGAGCTGATTGGATACTATGGCCAACTGCTCCAGATTCTGTCCAGTTGTGATCAATTCCCCCCCAATTGTATTTCATTACATGGAACTCAGTTGGCCAAACTGTATTAAAACCAACAGTATGGGGAGCCCGCTGCTGTTTACAGAGGGACATTAGGTGCTGACCTCCTTCCTTGTTACTACAACAAAACCTTCCGATCATATAAGAATAATTTTTTTATTGTTGACAAAATAAGACATAGAACACCCTTTGAAAAGTGTACAATGTTAATGTTTAATATTAAAACAACACTCACACACACACACACACACACACATGCGTCATACAAAGTCATCATTTGTAAGTCATGCAGTTGATACAGCAGGAGTCGCATGGACGTCTTTATAGGTTCATACAGGTGAATTGACTCTGCAAATTGAAAGGGACTCTTGTTCAGATTCAATATGACATGTTTTACATTCAATCAGAGCGAAAGAAAGAGAGAAAGGAAGAAAGAAAGGGAGGAAGGAAGGAAGGAGGAAGGGAAGGAAGAAGGGAAGAAAGAGAAAGGAAGGAAATAAAGAAAGACAGAAAGAAAGAAAGAGAGGAAGGAAGGAGGAAGGAAGGAAAGAAAAAAAGAAAGAAAGAAAGAAGGAAGGAAGAAAAAGAAAGGAAGGAAGGAAGAAACATTGTATACTTCTGAATTCCTTGTCAATATCACTTTTATTAAACAAGAAATAGTAAGGCCGTAGCTTAAAGGAGAACTCCGCTTGGGGTAAACGTTGCCTGTGTACTTATAAAGTGTTTCGCCATGCTGATTTTTTTTTTTAGATATTTCCCCACGCTCCCCAGTCATTAGGATGGGGGGATATTATTGGATGTGTCAGTTACCAATAATGATTATGTGCAGTGACTACTTGGAGGATTTGGAGATTAAAGGAAGGCTGTCTAACTGAACTCAAGTGACAGGCTGTCAAAGCTGATACTAATCGAGAGGGAATGGCTTAGCGTTGTCAGCCTGAAACAGGAAGTGATGTTCCTCGCACGATCTCCGGGTGAGAAACTTTGCAACAAATTTACAAAAATGATTTCCTTAAGAAAACTGTATACAGTGATATGATGCCGAACATGCTGAAACATAGATTTTGGGTTTACTTAAAGGGGGGTGATGTATGAAGGCTTCGCCCAGCATATAAGTGAATGAACACTGTGTGCACGGCATTACTGCCACTAGATGGAGCAAGAAGCATTACAATCAAATGTCCAGAAATGTATCTTTTTCCTGCAGGATCCATCCTATGACAATATTTAATCACATTTAAAGCTGATTTGTAGCCAACCTAATAAAGATACATTGTTATGCGTTCAATTATGTTGTAAAATGTATTTAAAGTGACATTAAAGTCAGTTTTTTCCCCTCCCCCCCCATGTTAATGTCAGCACTTACCTTAAATGATGTCTCTTATTCCGATCTTCTTCTTCTTTCACGATGTTTTCATCTGTCCCTCCAGCGGTGCGGCGGCTCTCCGATCCAGCGCTGACTCCTCTCTGCTAGCAGGCACTTCCGATCCCGCGGTGTCTGCATGCGGCTGCACGTGTCCATAGACTTACCTTGCGTCTCTGCTCGTCTCCCGGCCGAGAATGCGAACTGCGAATGCGCCCGCCTCAAGATCCTCTGCGGCCGCACGAGCAGTTCCCGATTCTCGGCGCGGGAGCACGCAGCGATAACGAGGTAAGTTTAAACCGCTGTTAAAGCGTTTTGTTTAAAAAAAAAAACTTTTTGCATATATCTACTGCTTGCTAGCCTTAGATATATTCAAAAACACCGGAGGGTTTAGAAACCCTATAATACCTGTGAACTCCAAGGACTAGGGCTGGTCTCACACTATAGTGTTGCTCTAACCAGTACCAGTGCGTTTAGCACAATCTATCACATAGTGCAATGTGCAAAGTGCAATGGTGTGTGTGTTGTGTTGGCATTCATTCTGAATAGCACCCCCAATGCACTTCCCAGCAGGCACAGTATGGCAATAGCATGTGTTGCTGCACGGTGGAAAAAAAATGATGCATGTCCTATTCTTTTTCCCTGCACATATCATCGCAAACGCACCCACTAAGCGCACCTAGTATGTGGTGTATTGCGCTGTGTGATAGCGTGTGCCAAATGCATTGATAGCTTTAGTACACTGCTGTAGTGTGAATTGGCTCTTACAAATCACTTGCAGCTTCCCTTATAGACAGTCTGCGCAGGGTAGCAGGGGAGTGTCTGCGACCACTATATTAGCATGTTTTCCCTAAACCCTCTCCTAGATCAGTAGGAGACTAACCAGCAGGGCTGTTCCAATAATGAGGCTTCCAAAGGCAGTTGCCTCAGGCAGCATCTCATTGGGTCACGTGGGGGAGTTTCTAGCCAGAGTGTCCCAGGTTACTAAAAGCTCTTAGCAACCTGTGGCACTCTGACCGGCATCCCACCCAGCTCACTGGCGTCACTGGTTGCCAGGATCTGAGCGGGACTGCCTAATTCCTGACAACCAGTGGTGTCAGTGAGCTGGGCAGGCAGCTGGACAGAGCTGGAGCCAGAGGTACCGTGCAACCAGTAATGTGCACCACCAGTACCCCCGGTAACATGCATCACCACCCCCAAACTTCACCCTGGGCCTCAGGTGGTGAAAAGTGTAGGTACACCCCTGCCTACTAGGTAGCTGGGGGTCTTACTGTAACACACAGTGATCTAATCTGGTTGGGGGTTAAACTGCCAAATGGATGTTTTATTATTATAAATAAATGATCTCTCCAGGGAGTGAACATGGTTGTGGCGCCTCGTAAATCTATGGATTTATTCTATATGTGACTCATTTTGGTGCCAGAAGGTTGAAATACTTGTGTGCATTAGGTGTAATGTTGAAATTTGACCACTAGGGGTCTTCAGAGGGCATCAGACATTGTACTATTTGTGCCAAAATGTGTTCTTTATAATCTATTCTAGAACTATCTATTCTTTTATTAGTTTATTACTTTGTTTTAGGTGTTTATATTTGGATAAAGGTAAACTATGTTGGTATTAACTGATATTTAAAGTAACTTGCATTTGATTAGCATTTAATTCCTGAATTAAGCATCTGCTATGTTGATAGTAACAGCTGCGTCTTGATTAAATGGAAGGTGGAGTTTTGCCCCAACACTGCTTCCTGCTGGTCTACTGAGTCCAATGTATATTATCCTTAAGGTCCCCACACACCTTACGATAATCGTACGATAATCGCGGGAAATCCCGCGATCGTACGATTATCGTAAGCCGTGCGACCTCTACTACTGTAAGGTCGCAGGACTTTAAACTTACGGACATGTTCGAAAACCCGGCGGGTTTGTGGCATGTCCAACGATAACAGCCGTACGGGCCGGTGTGCGCAAGCGCAAACTGCCCATTCGGCATTGCGGTCATCGGAAGCCCGCCCCTCAGGGGGCGTGGCTTGCGATCATCGCAAGTACGATCTGCCTATGCAAGATAGGCAGATCGTACGTTTTTTTAAGTACCTTACAACCATGGCAAGACAAAAGTCTTGCCATGGTTGTAAGGTGTGTGCCCAGCCTTACGATTAAAGCAGAACTTATTATTAACCCTTGCACTGGGGCTACCGTCTCACTGCAAGGGTGAACTGGACTAAAATAAAATAAAAAGGTTATACTCACCTGACGCTCGGAGCTGGCCAGCTGTCACAGCACGCCATCCAGCCTACGCTGCAGCAAAGGTATGTCCCTCACTGTCCTCACATCCTATACACAATGCTTTGGACGTGAGGACTCAAGGATCCTTAGACTGCTTCAGCGGAGAAAACAAGCCGGCTCCAAAGTTCGGGTTATTATAACTTTTTTTTATCTTAGTCCCTAGACAAAAAAAGAGCACTTAACCCTTGCAACTCCAGCCCTCTAACTGTTGTGGAAGTCCCATGAGGCATTGCAAGACTGACCGGGGGATTTGTAGTTAAAGCCCCACTGGAGGGCCGGAATTGCCCAACCCTGCTTTAAATGATACCTGCACTAAGGAAAAATAAATATGACCCTTTGAAAATGTTAAGTGCCTGGCTGTCATGGTGATACAATTACTTTAATAATAAGGTTAGTGACTCAATGGGGTTCATTTACTAAAGGCAAAAAGGTAGTTCACTTGGCAAGGGGATAAGCACTTAGCTTAGTGAATGAGGTGAAGCTCTGCTGACTTCTATCATCTAATCATGTGTACGCTAAAATACTGTTATTTATTTTCCTTGCACGTGATCGGGTATTCTTTTGAAATTGAACTTTCACCACATTCACTTAGCTAAGAGAAGCTTTCCCTGCAAAATACAAATGTCTTTTTAAAGTGAACAGCCTATTAGTCAATCAACCCCAAAATACTAAAGCCAGAGACCGCTAGGTAAGTAGTACTTAGGAGAACAGCTCATGTGATGTATTGACAGGTTTCCTTTAAGGTTTTGTTGCAACGGTTCTCCTTTAAGAAAATAAACTCATACGGAGCAAGAATGTCTCCGCTCCTTTTATAAAATGCAAATCTAAAATATTAGAGAAGGGAGAAAATAAAAAAAACATCAACTGTTATATCAAACTGCAACACAGAAATAATCATTTCAGGCAAAAAAAATAATAAATAATTGTACGTGGATGTTTATGTTTCTGTAAATTTGTGAATTCTACATAAAAATAATAGTAACAGTAATAAAAACTGAAATTAAATATTTCATCTTTTCAGATTATAAAATTTCAGCTGTATCTGTATTCATTAATTCATGAATTCTCAAACAAATACGATGCCATATTTGCTTTTTTTTTATTCTCCCAAGAAATATGGCACATTGAGGCGCTGTGTGTTCCCTGTTCAAAAGGATTTGCAGCCAACTTGATACAAACCAGCATTGGCTGCCTGCTTGTCATGCAAGAAATCGATTTAAGCAGAACACCAGGCGAGTATTATTGACGCACCAATTCATTCAATTATCTACCCATTAAATGTATTTTAAAATACAGATACTAGTCTCCAAATCTGTCTTTGTATCAACTTACATTACTCCACTCACAGTTGGCAGATGGAGGGTCAGCATTGTGAGCCTATTCAAGCCAGTCTTACACAGTTAGCTGGTCGGATGACCAGTGAAACATCTTCAAGAAAAATACAGCAAGTCCAGTTGCCTTTACTTATTTTTTATAGATATACCATGACCTGGATGAATGAGAACCTTCACTGACATATCTTCAGATAATTTTTTTTGCCTGGAGTTCTGCTTTAACCCATCATTTCATGCATTGCAGCTACAAAACCCCTGTAGATGCCACATTTCAGACAGAAGGCCAAACCCTAGAGCAGCCTTACTCAACCAGGGTGCCATGGGGTGCCTTCTGCTTTCCTCAGGGGACTTAAGAATTGTGTGTGGTGTGATGCCTTTCCATAGTGAAGGCTTCTGATGTGAAATAAGGATCTGATATACATTTTGGAAGTTATTTTTTACATTTCAGTTTTCTACATTTTAGACTGGGGTGCCTAGAGATTTTGCATACTTTTAAAGTTTCTCAGGACTGAAAAAAGGTTGAAAAGTGCTGCCCTAGAGCATAATAAAGGTGGTGCGTACTTTGACTCAAATAATGATCCGCTGGGGAAAAAAATGAATAAAAAATATTAAAGAAAATTTTCAGCGGTAGCCTGCTACTTAATCAGAACCAACGTGAACAAATGTTTTAAATTACAAAATTTCAACATATATTATTTTTCAATTTAAAAATGTATAATACAGTACAGAAAATAATATACATTAATTAGTACAATGTTTTATCTTTTTTTTTTTTCTTTAAGAAAACCACATATTTTTCATTTGATCATGTAACCCACACTTAACACATTTCATTCATAGTTAGAAAATAGTAAAGTGTATATCAAAAAAATTAACTTATAGAGAGTGGACAGAGACGTTACATAGGCATGCATATTATATATTTATTGATGACAAGTAAAGAGAAAACTGTCGCTTGAAGACGTGTTCCATGTACAACTCATTGAATGTAATATTTTACGGAAATAAATTGATGTAGCAGTTTATTATTTTCTCCGCATAACAAACCCAAGCTGATAATGACCTGTAAATCGTGTTTTTCCTGATTTTGTTTTCCTATGAAAAGCAGAATATTAAAATCTGTATGAGTTTTTTTTTTCTTTAATATAAGTTTTCTTCTTTGGTGCTGTTTCCAGTTCTTGGTGTTCAACAAGAGAAGGAGCAATGTAAACCCTGAAATAGCATATATTGATATATAAGAAGTTGGGTTGTCCCTAGGAAGTAGATCCGATTGAATCTGAATGGAAAGTTATATATCCAGAAGAATCAGATGGCGTGCTTAGAAAGCTATTCGTACTTCCCTTGCATTCTACTCTGTCAAGTTGTTCCTGCTCGCTCCATGTATTGTCTAGGCCGGTCTGGCAACTGTTGGAGCCAGCAGGGTTAGTGTTTCCTGCTACCTCATCTAGTTTTTGAGATTCAGTCTTGGGAACAAGCCTTTGAGAACTCTGACTGCCCCGATGTCCATCTGTATAGAACCGCCTATGATCGTAAGGTCTGTGATGACCAGGAACGTTAAGAGTACAACTCCTACCGTGGTTGGAAATCCTCCGTAACACCTGCGGCTCTCGATCGAAGTCTGTCAGAGCAAAGTGAGTAACTGTTTGATGTTTCAAAGTATCTGGTATAAGTGAGATGGAAGAAGACCTAACAGGAGTTTTTCTCGGACTCGGAAGAGGAGTGTCGTCGATAAAACCGACCACCTCTTCTCGACTAAAGCACTTGAAATCGTCCTTGTATAGTTCCTCCAAGGTAAAATGTTTCAAAGAAATGAGGCTCTCTGATGCTTTGCGGCACTTTCGATACGGCAAGCTGGCTTCTTCGTGGTAAAACACCAGGCTGCTTCGCCTATCACGTCTTGGCAGTGTGAAGAAAGAGATGGCAGCGATATCTTCAGCTGATCCCCAGCCATGAATGAAAGCTGGTATCTGACCCGTGGTAAATATGTCCGTCTCATCGTGTGAATAGCGTCTTGTTGGAGGGACCTTTAAAGAAAAAAAAAAATGTAATAGAACAGTTAGGGTATGCAACCCTTTCACAGCTTAAAGTGACACTAAATCTAGGAGTTACATCTTAAAAAATTCAAGTATCCTAATTATTGGTAAAACTTTGCCTTATTTGTGTATCACTCGGCTGTAGATCTTCAAATCAGCTCTGTAGATCTTCAAATCAGAAGGACAGTGTCAGCTCTGCTGACACTGTCCTTCCTTCCGGAGGGTGGCTACTTTTGTTCCCCATGGTCCCTGCATGTGTTTTAAAGTAGCCACCGCACCAAGCTTGCTCCCGGGATGGACTACAAGCACAATACAAATTAGTAACCTAAACATGAGATTGTTGATCATGGGAGCGAGCTTGCAGCAGTGGCTGTAAAGTAGCCAATGCTCAAAGCTCGCTCCCATGATCAACAATCTCATGTTTAGGTTACTAATTTGTACTTTTGTTCCATGGAGAATAAAAGTAGCCCCCCTCTAGAAGGAAGGACAGTGTCAGCACCGATTCAGAGATGATTTCAGGATCTACAGCCGAGTGATACACAACTCAGATACATTTATGTTAATAAATAGGGTACTTGAATGTATTTTTAAGGTTTAACTCCTAAGTTTAGTGTCAATTTAAGGAAGTTACATTTTCTGTAGATTAAATAAAAAGCATCATGAAACATCGTGGCTTGGTGTTAGAAAGCTATTGTATTGTGAAATCCTGTTACAATGTTTTTTTTGGTAATCTGTGCTCAGTTATTCTGACTACTATTGAATGTAAAATATTTGTATATTGATAAAAAATGTTCACGGCAATGCCTTAAACATGTCAGATAATCCAAATTAATAGTGAAATCACTTAATATTCATTTTTAAGGGAGCAGATGAGCAAATTGAGGTAAGAATATTGGGTATAGATGTATTAACAATGAAACGTAATATGAAGTTATTTTCTTTTCATTTTTTAATACAAGGTCAACAACAATCTTTTGAATTAAAGAAAAAATATTTAAATTTCCAAGAGGACAAGCTGAATAATATCTAAAAGAAAGAAGGGCTTTACTCGATATAGATGGGACACATACATGTGTAGATCTCAAAGGTTTTCTAATTTTATGGCCTAAGTCAGGTTCATCAGTTGCTTTATCCTGGAGACAGACCCAAAAACATTGTATGGATAGATTTGAGCTTTTTACCGAATATAAAATAAGTTATAGTTTAAGGGCTGGTTGCTCTTAGCCTCCAATAATTCACAAAATTATATTAACCATGAGAGGGAAAATTGTAATTAGCGCACAATTTGCTCACCTCTACCAATAGAAATTTACATACACTATATGGTCAAACATCTGTGGACACCCCTCCAAATGATTGAGTTCAGGTGTTTCCAGTGAAGGGTGCTGTTAAGGCTACAGCATAGAAAGACATTTTAGACAATTGTATCCTTCCAACCTTGCGGTAACATTTGGGAAAGGCCCTTTTCTGTACATCTGAGCACCATGCTAGCTCTATAAAGCCATGCTTTGATGAGTTTGGTGTGAAGGAACTCGAGTGGCCTTCACAGAGTCCTAATCTCAACTCTACGGAACACCTTTAGAATGAATTAAAATGCCAGGTCTTCTTGGCCATTATCAGGTCCTGACCTCACAAATGCTCTTGTGGCAGAAAGGGCTCCAATTCCCAAAGAAACATTTCAAAGTCTTGTGAAAGGCCTTCCCAGAAGACTGGTAGCCGTTTATGTTCCAGAGAGGTGTATCCATGTTAATGCCAACGGTTTTGGAATGGGAGGTCTAACAAGCTCATATAGGTGCGCTGGCCAGGTGTCCACAAACCTTTTGCCATATAGCGTAGAAGGAATACTTAAAAGTGCAATTTGTTTCATAGCATTTTGTGAACAAAATCTTGAAGATTGTATATTGATAACACCAATGATTATCACTTTTAAGTAACGCAAGCCAGATGTAAAATGTTTAGGTCTATACAAAATAACGGACGTCAATGCATGCAGATTGTAAATTAAAGAAGGCACACTGGTTGAGAAAAAATCTCTTTAAAAGATGCGTCCACCTAGGTAGAGATTTACCTCAAGAAAAAAGTGCAAGTGCTCCATTTGCAAAGCCAGTTTAGTTGACTGCAAATATTTGTTCCTGCTGTCTAGCAATTAAGACAAAAAAAAAATCTCAAATGTTGAGGCACAAGGGATTTCTAACATCTTTGAACAATGAGACAGTTATTAAGTGAAGACTTGCACCTGGTTCTAAAGATAACATAACTGTATGTATGGTAAATCTGCCCCTCTGTGGACAACCCCTTTAAGTCTATGAGCTAAATAGACTTGAAGGCAAAGAAAATTTGAAGTAATATGTCCAGTATTAGGAAGACATAATTGAGCTCTAGAAAAAAAGAACTTCTGTAAATACTGGGGTGGGAAACACAAACTATAATGGATGGGTTTGAGTTGGTTGCACTTGAAGCCACTCCTTATTTTAAATTGAACATGCATGATGATTAAATAAGAAACTGATAAGCATAATTTAAGAGCAAAAAAACCACGTAATTTCAAACAAAAATAGCACATAAAACAAGAGCAGCAAAAAGTGCAAGCAAAAGTCTACATAACGGCATTCCCTTGTAAAGATGAAAGAAAAAGAAAAAAACAATAAAGAAATGAAAATAATAAACCGACGTTTAACTGAATCAGCAAAGTAATTTGTTTTTCTAACTTTGAAATTGCTATTATTTTTAAAAGTAAGGTTCATTACGTGCAAAATTGTTCTATCCCTCTGTGCTGCCAATCTTCATTTTGCTCAGCATAATAATCATGTATACTAAAAATAATAACAAGAATAAAACAGTGAGACAAGCATTAAATATGACTTGCACTTGGAATGTAGTATGAAATCCCTAGCACTAGCTGCCGACAAATACAGAACATATGATGGTGCGGGTGTACTAGATTCTATCAGTTCCGAGTGGCAAATCAGATAACGCTACAGCAGAGCTCGGGGATTAAAGACCCCGGGTAGCCAATATGCTTAAGCCTGGAACAATTTTAAAGTGTATGGAAAGGTCAACTTATTTTAGGTTCTGGATTGACTGGGGAAGGCGTAGACCCTTTACCAAGTTTTTATTGGTGTCTGTATCTCTGCTTTGCTGATTTACAATCTCTTTGTCCAGGTGACCATTATTGCTGAGACAAAAAATATGGGAAAGTCCTAAATTTTAGAGTTGCCATGAGAGCAAGAGGCAAGGGAAAATCTTCCGATGGGGACAGATTTTCTGCTGACAACTGTCCAAGATGGGAATTCCCTTCACTTTGGGGAGTTTTCTTTTACATTCCTGTTCTACCACTAGGACAGGACATGAAGGGAAAGCTCCTTAGTAGGACTTAGACAGCAAACAAATGGGGGCTTAAAGCCTCCCCTAATTTATCCTTATATAAATTTGAGCGTTAGCTTTTGCAGTTAATGAAAGTACATATTCTCGTGGTTTTTAAAAATGCCTTTTGACTACCCTTGACTGAATATTATTGAACAAATTCTTGGTGTTCTATGCATTTTTGTTGTATAAGATGCAAAGAACTTCTGCCTCAGATGGCTTCTCTTTGGGTCACATGGTGGGGCAGCGGGGAGAGCAGCATTGCTTCTCTGCTTCACAGTGTTTGCAGCGTGCCTGCCACCCCTTTCCGGCCAGAGCGTCCCAGGATGCTAAGAGCCTGGCAGGGAAATGTGTATGGGCCATACACCTCTCCTGCCCAGCTCTTAGCAACCTGGGGCACCACTTATTGCCAGAAGCTTGGCGGGATGCCAGCCAGAGAGTTCCAGGTTGCTAAGAGCTTGGCTGGACACTGGCAAGAGCGTCTCACCGAGCTTCTGGCAACCAGTGACATGACTGGTTGCCAGGAGGTCGGCGGGACGCTCTTGCCGTTTCAGGCGGCAAAAAGACTGGGGACCCTCTGATGCAGCTTTTCCATGTATATAGTTCCTTGTATTAGCAGAATTTTTAACCACACTGTACTGTCATTGACTGGAATGCAAGTCTCTACATGAGTCTTTAAAAGACACCTCATGGTTCAGGACTGGTGGATTTTACCTAGCCTGGCCTTGGGTGAAGAAATGTCACTGCTGTAGTGCCCGAGATACTTGCCAGCCCCTACACAAAGCTGAAATGTCAATTTAGAGTGGTTTGACACATTAGTGGCTATCAGGTCATATGTCAATCAAGTTTATTCATTATGAATTCTGTCATGGAATTTTGTAGTTCCATCAGTGATATTAGAAGGAAGAAGAAAATGCAGAAGAGCTTGGCTTGCCATAGTTGGCCCAGGGACTACAAGGTGGGGAACCATCATTTAGATAATGGTCATGTCCATGTAAGACTTTTAATGGATTTTAGGAGCCATGCTAAGCTCCTTCATAACTTGTAAATTCCAGCACAAATCCATATAAATGCACCATGTGCAAATAGCATAAACAGGAGCGAGAAAAGAAATCCAATTGGATGCCATTTATGTGTATTATTTTGTAGGTAGATACATAGCTACCTGGTTAGGCTAAAATAAAGACATGTCAGTTGAGGTCGGCTTTGAAGGCAAAGACCTTATAAAGTGTAGCCCAGCTTTCCTAACCAGGAAATACATTACTTTCTGACTCCTAACTCCTACATGAAAATAGGATGACTCCCTGCATCCACGGCCTATTGAAGCTTTGTAATGATTGACTTTTTGTAGTTCTAGAGATGACCATCATTGGTGGTAAGTACATTTCTAGAATCAGGATTCACAATACCTGAAGATAGTGCATTTTATCTTCTTGTGCCTCTTTCACTGGATAGATCTGTGGTATTCCCCTCTCCAGTGCAGAGATGTCATACTTTGTAATGCGTTCCATGGCCATGAGGTCACCCCCATAATTGTACTCATAGGGTCTTTCATATATGAGGTCTGAGTGAATACCGCCATCAGGACTGTGATCTATAACAATGGACAAACTACATTATCACCACAAGGAGTATACAAGATGGACAGAAAGGTAAGTAATAATAAGAAATTCCATAAGAGAAACATTTATAATGTCTTAACTTTTTCTTTTAAAGTATAAGCCCTCATGTACATGGACAAGCTTTATACTTCCCAGTTCAATGCAATCTTTCCATGGACCAGGGGTGAGGGGGGG
>NW_017306273.1:627574-677703 GCF_000935625.1 Nanorana parkeri
CCAATACGGGCTCTCAGATGGTCAGTGGGACTCTCAGGTGGTCAGTGCAGGCTTTCAGGGGGCCAGTGTGGGCTCTCAGATGGCCAATTTGGGCTCTCAGGTGGCCAGTGCGGGCTCTAAGGTGGTCAGTGCAGGCTCTCAGGTGGTCAGTGCGGGCTCTCAGGTGGTCAGTGCGGGCTCTCAGGTGGTCAGTGGGGCTCTCAGGTGGTTAGTGCGGGGTCTCAGGTGGTCAGTGGGGGTCTCAGGTGGTCAGTTGGGGCTCTCAGGTGGTCAGTGCGGGCTCTCAGGTGGTCAGTGGGGCTCTCAGGTGGCCAGTATTGCTCTGAGGTGGCCAGTGTGGTTCTCAGGCAGCCAGTGCGGGCTTTAGGTTGCCAGTGCAGGCTTTCAGGTGGCCAGTTTGGGCTCTCTCATCAGGGGTGCGGAGAGTCTCATTGATGGCTGCAGGCGCAGCAGACGTGGCTCTCTAAGCAGACGGCTGAGAGGTCCTAGCAAGCGTCCTTGTAAAATGTCTTATTAGAGGGTCGCCTCTGCCTGAATGTAGCCGGTCCGGATTGCCATTTGGCATATTGACGCGATCCGGGCTGGCCGGGCCTATTTGCAGGGGCGGATTTGGAGCGGGATCTCCACGTACCCCTATCTTAATCCAGCCCTGGCCGAGGACCGGCGGCTGCAGCCCAGTTGCTACCAGGCCATGGACCTGTACCTGTTCGCGACCCAGGGGTTGGGGACCCCTGTGTTATACCATTTAAAAACATTACATGCATTTAGAAATGTCATATATACACATATACAGGCACATTATAGCCCCTTAGACTTCTATCGGGCTCAACTACCTTTTTCTCCCACCCAGAAGATTTCTTACTCCTAAGTGTGCCTAGAAGTAAGGCTCACAAAGTTGTTGTTGCCCTTGTTAGCGCCCTTGTAAAGCGCCTGATGTGTGCCCCATGGATGCTGGTTTTACTTCATTACTAATGACTTGACTTCCCTGACTTTTAAGCACAACCTTGTTCCTCCATCCAAAAAGAATGACTCTATGGTCAATAAGGGTGCGATTATTGGAGAGATGTGGGAAAGAATGATCTCCAGGGGGGGGGGGGGAGATTTAACTCAGAAATTAATCAAATGAAACCAGCATCAGAAGAGGTAAACAGAACTGTCTTTTCTGGTTAAGAAATGCTATAGCAGGCACTATGTTGTCCTTGCTCTTGGCCAGCAATTGTAACCTTAACATTTTATAATGGCTGAAAGATTTGTATAAAAGCCACCATTCGTTATTTGCTTACCTGGAAGCGTTTTCAGCCACTTATTAATTTCTCACCTTCGTTTTCGTCGTCATTGGACATAATGGCAATACACTTGTCCCAGACTGCTTTTACGTCGGCTCGGTAGCGATCGCAGGCCCACAGGAACATTGGCAGTAGAAGAGCTTGCACTACAGAACACCAGAGGACACCAAGCACCATCCAGTCATCTGACTTATCAAACTTGAGGCTGGCAAAACTCACCACCTGTGTATCAATAAACTGTATTAGTAGGGAGATCAGTCATGTCAAAATAAGATAAGGAGTAACACTAAAAGATTGCATAGGTGAGCAATACATATAGGGCACGCACAACTTAGCAACTGCCTGTCTCCTTTGGTAACTATACTCACCTCCATTTCACTCATGAATGATGAGAACTAGCCAATGACCCCTCTATTAGACATGTAACCCTGCAAAAAAATTCATTTTGGATCAATCACATTTTTATTTATTTTGTTTTTTTAGATTGAGGATCCGAAATTTGATTTGTTTCCTTATTCAGATTTCGGATCTGTCCCATGTCCGATTATTTTCGTTTTGAACAAAATTCAGACGGTTCAAAATTTTCATGAAAGGTCCCTTCAGATCCGTTTGCATCCGGACTGCATATGAATGTCAAAATGTTATGAAATTCGTACAAATATCCATTCGAAATGAAACAAAATTTATAGTATATGTCTGCCCTTTATACAGCATACTGGAGGGAGAATAATGTTCCTTACATAGGTGGCCAATGGGAAGAATTCTTCTTATATTGGTGATCAGTAGGAAGAATACTCCTTACATTAGTGGTCATTGGGAAGAATGCTCCTTATGTTGGAAGTCAGTGAGAAGAATGCTCCTTATACAGGAAGTCAATGGGAAGAATGCTCCTTACATTGGTGGTCAGTGGAAAGAATACTCCTTACATTGGGGGTCAGTGGAAGAATGCTCCTTACATTGGTGGTCAATAGGAAGAATGCTCCTTACATTGGTGGTCAGTGGGAAGATTGCCCCCTACATTGGGGGTCAATGGGAAGAATGTTCCTTACCATGGAGGTCAGTAGGAAGAATGCTCCTTACATTGGAGGTCAGTGGGAAGAATGCCCCTTACATTGGTGGTCAATGGAAAGGATGCTCCTTACATTGGTGGTCAGTGAGAAGAATGCAAATTTGTTTTTGGCATGGCAGGATTTGTACAAATATTTTTAGCATATGATGTTTTAGTACATAGCTGGTACTTAGGGTCCATATAATGTTCTGGCACAATAATATTCTTTTCTGAAAATACAAAACTAATTTACCCTAAACCCAACCCCCTAAACTTCAATGTAAACTGTAATCGCTAATTTGAACCTTACCCTATCCCAAATACCTCACCCCTGTCCCAATACCTAACCCGTGTCCCCAATACCTAACCCCTGTCCCAATACCTAACCCCTGTCCCCAATACCTAACCCCTGTCCCAATACCTAACCCCTGTCCCAATACATAACCCCTGTCCCCAATACCTAACCCCTGTCCCCAATACCTAACCCCTGCACTAAATACCTAACCCCTGTCCCAAATATCTAACCTCTGTCCCCAATACCTAACACCTGTCCACAGTACCTAACCACGGTCCCAATACCTAACCCCTACCCTTATTACCTAACCCCTGCCGTAAATACCTACGCCCTGTCCCAATACCCAACCCCTGTCCCAATACCTAACCCTTGTCCCCAATACCTAACCTTTGTCCTCAATACCTAACCACTGTACACAGTACCTAACCCCTGTCCCAATACCTAACCCCTGTCCTTAATACCTAACCCCTGTCCACAATACCTAACCCCTGCCCTAAATACCTAACCCCTGTCCCAATACTTAACCCCTGTGCCCAATACCTAACCTTTGTCCTCAATACCCTACCCCTGTCCTCACTACCTAACCCCTGCCCCCCATTACTTAACCCCTGTCCTCAATACTAAACCCTTGTCTCCAATACCTAACTCCTTTCTCAATACCTAACTCCTGTCTCTAATATCTAACCCCTGTCCCCATTATTTAACATAGCCAAAGCTGATCTGCCTGCTGAACTAAAACCAAACTTAAAGTCCATGAATAGCTAAAACTTTTTTTAAACTTTTGGATAGAGCAGAGATGGATTAAAACCTCTAACAAGTTTTTATTGCTTCCCTTGCCCCAGCTGAATATGTTTATCCCCTTTATTTGCCCCGGTGGCCATTGTTACTGAGAAAAAAAAAGTGATGGGACATCACAAAAGGTGATGGTAAATGTTCAAATGGGGAGCCCTGTTCAGATGACAATTGAATTCCCCTCATTTTGTATAGAATTTGTCCAACTTCCTACAGGGTTATTCACAAAAGGGTGAAGAGTTTGGAGAAGGCAGGATAAGGGCACAATCTAGGCCAACATAGCTGAACTGGAAAGTGAGCTGAATTGGAGAATGTAAGCAGCAATGGGAATGCCCCTGCTGCAGCTGATTGGCCCAGGAAGGGGATCTGTCACTGACAGATTTGCATTGACAACTCGGTACACCACCGGCCTTCACAAGTGCTCTTTCAGCTGAATGGACCCAAACCCCTACAGACACACTCCAAAATCTTGTGGAAAGCCTTCCCCGAAGAGCAGAGGAAGTTATAGAAGCAAATAAAAAAGGGGAGCATCTACATATTAATGCCCATGCTTTTGGAATGGGGTGCCCAGCAAGCTCACATAGGTGTCTACAAACATTTGGCCATATGGTGTATGTTGCAATGAAGCAAATCACCAACAAAAAAATGAGCATCCTCATGAAGTAAGTAAAAAGAAACTGGAACCAAAATGTTTACATCCCATACAATGGATCCATCCAAATGAACACCTCAGAAAAGAGAAAGAGACTTAATCTGATCACAGGAAGCAGACACGGATATCATTTAGAGCATTTTGTATAATAGCTGCAGATTGTCAGGAAGTGGACATTCCGGGAGACAGGCTTTCATTTTCTTCTACCACCTCATACATTGTAATGGACATTTTCTCTTCTGAACAAAGTCAGCTCTCCTTGTATAAGAAGAAGAAGACAGTCCCCTCCAGCTAAGTTATTCGCCTTGCAAGAATCTTAGTAAAATTCTTGCAGATTCGTACCTTTCTCTATTCTGGAGGAATTTCTTTTCACCGTTTCCTTTCTCAAACCGATCTGTAAATGGAAGGATCTGCCTTGAAGAACCTGAATAGTCTGCGTTGTAATGAGAAAAGTTGCCGTGTCTGCATCCCTTTAGAAAACAGATGAAGCTTAGCGAAAATGGAAACTCTTATTGCAGGGGATGTCTACAATTTACTAAGGGCTGCTTCTGAGAAAGGCAGCCAGCGGAAAATACGATTTCTGAGGATGTTCGGAACACTCCTGATTATCTTCTTTACAAACGATATAAAGGTTGGAGTAAATGGTTCAATCTTACAGGGTTATTCACAGACGGGTGAAGAGTTTGGAGAAGGCAGGAGAAGTGAACAATCTAGGACAACATAGCTGATATGGAAAAATTCTCCAATTCAGCTCACTTTCCATTTCAGCTATGTTGCCCTAGATTGTTCCCTTCTCCTGCATTCTCCAAACTCTTCACCCTTTTGTGAATAGACCTGTTAGTTTTTCTGGAAGATACCATGCCGTGTGGGGCTGTAACTTTACAATAGGATATTGAACAGGGGTAGGCAAATTTCAGCCCTCCAGCTGTGGCTAAACTACAACGCTCATCATGCATCTGCATCTGCAAGTCATGCCTGTGGCTCTTAGAGTCTTGCAATGGCTTATGGAGTTTGTATTTTCATGACAGCTGGAGGGCCAAAATTTGGCTACCCCGATATAGATTCACTACAAGAAGGTCTTGAAAAAATTGAGGGTTGGGCAAATATATTGAAAAATGTAAATTCATACAGTTGGAAGCAAAAAATCTGAATGCAAGGCACTCATTAGGAGACGCTCCTCTAGGAAACCTGGGGATGGAGAAAGATCTGGGGCTCCCAATAGACCACAGACTCAGCAATAGCATGCAATGCCAAGCTGCAGCTAAACCCTCTGTCCCTTTCCACCTCAGTTGTCCCTCTTTTTGGTCAGCTGTACAGATATTTATGAAAAGGCTCATAGATATAGCGCTTTAGGATCCCTGAGTCATCACATTCTAAATACAGTATATTGGACGTGAGGACGCAGGGAGACATTCGATTGTCGCATTGTCTACTGCTGCAGCAGGAGGAGAGGCTGGAGGGAGCAATGTAATAGCCAGCCGCCTCTTAGGATCGGTTGAGTATACCTTTTATATTTTTCTCTCTAAACCAAAATAAGCAGTTAGCCCTTGCATTGAGGGGGTAGCCCCACTGCAAGGGTTAATAATAATTTCCCCCCGGAGTTTTGCTTTAAGGCTTAAGATTCCTTTAGTTTATTTTAGTGATTTTTAAACAATGCTTGTCCTGTATTTTCTTTTTAGTTTTGTGTTTTGTTGTGCTTTATGAAGCTCTGTGGTGCAATACCAGACTCAGACACTAGAGGGCAGACTTGGGTTTTCTGTTTTCTATCTTGCACATCCGCCACATTAGCCCACATACACACCATGTAATGCTAATTTGGCTTGTGATACTACAAAAAAAAACACAGCAACATTTCAAACACAAGTCATTTCAAAGAACTAAAGCGACTACTGGGAGAACAAATTAAACCTGGCATGATAAGAACAAGCTTTTTTGTTTGCACGACCGGATTTGGAGGTGAAAAGGATTTGCCGCAAAACAAAGAAAGCTTCAAGAAATGATATGCATGCCAGAGGACAAACTGCAAATACATAAAATATAAAAACTATAAACAATGTAGCACAGAGCAAAACTTTTAAGAGATCCTCCTGGCGGAGTTCAATTATAATGGCCATTAGGCCCAATTTACTAAGCTATAACATTTGTTATTTGCTGTTATTTACACAAATGAAAGCTGAACATAACTGTCACATGAGTTTACTTTTGCAGTCAACTTTTTTTTTAGAATGTGGAATAAAAAATACTTCTGCTCTTGAGTTTCTTTATGTGACCTAAGCCTTGGCAAAGATCACATGGTGTGTGGCTACTGACAGCATTTTGGATGTTTCATGTCATGAAAGACTACAGAGAGTCTACCGTCATTTCTGGTCCACATGCAGCGAGACGAGAAATTTGGCAAGGCATAAGCCTTAGGACTAGGGTTGCCAACTGTCCAGGATTCACCCGGACAGTCCGGTTTTTGAGTCTTGTGTCTGGGTTTCAAGCCAACTGACACCAGGACACAAGACACTAAGTGCTGATACTGTCACATACATTTTTTGACAGATGCGGCTGCCGAGGTCCCCAGCAAGTGCGGGACCTAAGGCAGCCGCATCTTCCTGTGAGCCGCAGGCGTGTGTAAACAGGCACAGGTACGCACATCTCCTCCGGCTCCTTCCTGACAGCACGCTGACTGCCTCTGAACCCCAAGTAAAAACCCGGCACTTCCCGCACAGCACTCCTGAAAGCATGCATAGTGCACATGAGACTCCACACAGCCATCTGAGAGCCCCCATATCCCACCTTAGACCCCAAGCAGCCATCTGAGAGCCAGCACAGCCCTGCCGAGAGCCCTTTAAAGGCCACCTGAGACCCTGGAGACAACAGGGTGCCACCCTGGACAACACAGAGTATGTAGCTCCATATTACTTTGTATTGCAGGGATCTGTAGTACTCTATAACTGGTCTCCTAACTGTCTCTCCTTGCTTTCGCCTTCTCCCCCCCCCCAAACAATTGCCGCACATGTTGCTAGAGTGTTCGGGTTTCACTTGAAGAAAAGATGGCAACCCTATTTAGGAGTCATTGATTCAGGCTAAATTTCAGGGGGTTTCCCCCCGCCAGGGAGCCAGAGCTGTATACAGCCTTCCATAGAAGTCATTAGCTGCTCACGGGTATACGCAGGTACTTGTGTACAGCCATGTATGCATACGGATGTAAATCTCTGGACGCAGGTTTTCTGTGTCCACAGATTGTTGTCTGTACACAGCCATGACTGTACACAAGTATACCTGCATTCAGCCCTTGAGTTCTTTGGGAGGTTGTATGTAGGTCCTGCGCCTCAAATGGCAGGGAAAGATACTCTAGAATTTAGGTTGCATGGGCCAAGCCACCTGTGTGAATGAGTCCTTTAGCCTTGCTCACACCAGCGGCAAAACTAAGTGGTAGACCTGTGTTTTTAAAGCCCCCAAACCGCCCACCAAAGCACCTGAGAGATTGCTCGATGGTCAGCGGACAGTGCAGTACACACATGCGTGGTTGCATCGCATTGTGCTGCAGTGCGGAAAAAATGATAGAGCAGGCTTTGCCGCTTGGCAGCCGACTTCATTCATGTAAATGGCAACGCTTCTTAACCGCACCTATGGCGACATGTTAGAGGAAGTGCGTTTGGAGAGTTTACAAGGTGCTGCGGGAAAGGCAGCGGAGGTTTCTAATATCTCAGAATGCACCGGGAAATGATAGAGGATAAAACAGCTCCATAGACATGTCCTCTCTCTTTTGTACTGTACCAGCACCATCCAGTATCAGTGCCAGCCAAAACCAGTGCCTGTACAGACAATACCAGTGCCAGTCAGAACCAGCGCCCATACAGCCAGAACCAGTGCCTGTATGGCCAATATCAGTATCAGGCAGAACCAGTCCCTGTACAGACAATACCAGTGCCAGCTAGAACCAGCGCCCGTACAGGCAATACCAGTGCCATCCAGAACTAGTGCCTGTACAGCCAATACCAGTACTAGCCAGGACCAGCACTTGTACAGCTAATACCAGTGCCAGCCAGAAGCAATGTCTGTACAGCCAATACCAGTGCCAGCCAGAACCAGTGCCTGTACAGACAATACCAGTGCCAGCCAGAAACAGTGCCTGTACATTTAATACCAGTGCCAGCCAGAACCAGTGCCTATACATCCAATACCAGTGCCAGCAAGAAACAGTGCCTGTACACTTAATACCAGTGCCATCTAGAACCAGTGCCTATACATCCAATACCAGTGCGAGCAAGAAACAGTGCCTGTAGTGTACAGCCAATATCAGTGCCAGCTTGAACCAGTATCTTGTACAGCCAATACCAGTGCCAGCCAGAACCAGGGCCTGTACAGCCAATACCAGTGCCAGCCAGAATCAGTGCCTGTACATCCAACATCAGTGCCAGCCAGAACCAGTACCTGTACAGTCAATACCAGTGCTAGCCAGAATTAGTACCTGTACAGCCAATACCAGTGCCAGCCAGAATCAGTACCGGTACAGCCAATATATTTTTGCCCCCCTCATTACACAGCATACATAGGGAAAAGGTTCCAGCACAAGGGTAGGCAGCCTCGGCACTCCAGCTGTTTTGGAACTACAAGACCCATGAGGCATTGCAAGACTCCTCAGAACAACCACAGGCGGAGGCATGATGGAATTTGTAGTTTCACCACAGGTGGAGTGCTGAGGTTGCTTACCGCTGTTCTAACACAATACCTCTCATTGATGAGATGAGCCGATCCTCTTAAAGACATTAAAGCGACTTCATTTCCCCTTCATAGTGCATTTCCTTTTCCTCTTCTCATCTTTATAGAAAGTTCTATTTTTACATGTCCACAAGAATCTCGCCTGTAGCCAACTCGCTGAGTTCAGTACTTTTTACTGAAGTCGGATTTGAGGATGAACTTTTCACCTTCACAGTTTGCTCATCCCAACTTCAAACCCCCGAATTTCTATATCGAGCAGAAAAAGAGCCGTTCGTGTGCAGAACCCGAGGAGCACAATGACATTCTCTGAGAAGATGTCGCTCAAGGAAATCCTTTAATAAATGTCTGAAAAAAGCATGATACTTCTCTAAATTAAACAGCCGCGTCTGTCAAATACGGAATGTGATTTTACAAAGTTATAACAACCTTCACCTCCACTCTTTTCTTTTTTCCCCCCAGTCTTTGGATCTATCAGGGCTAATGCACACAAGAATTTGAGATCAGCTACAGCTGAACTCTGAGCACAATAACATTCGTTTTAATGTATTCTTAAATAGCCACAAAGGAGCTAAAACTACTTTGTGTGCAACAAACCCAGTTATCTTGTTTAAGTAGCAGTGACATCATCACTGTGCTGTACATAGCCTGCGCAAAGAGTTGAGCTGTGGGAGGGACCCAGCAGACCCCACCCACTACAGGAGGGGGTGGAAACAAGACCAGTCATCCTGAACAAGCAGAGAGAGCAGCAGTGACTGGTTTTTATTACAGGAGAGAGCGGAGACAAGTCCAGTCACCCTGCACAAGGAAAGAGAGCAGCAGTGATCGGTCTGTATTACGGGGGGGGGGCGGAGACAAGATCAGTCACCATGCAAAAGCAGAGAGAGCAGCAATGACTGGTCTCTATTACAGGAGGGGGCGGAGACAAGACCAGTCACCCTGCACCAGGAGAGATAGCAGCAGTGACTGGTCTTTATTACAGGAGCTCCAAGTCTCACACTGGATTGCTGCACAGATCTGGAGGAAATACACAAAGCTCACCAAGATTCAAGAATACACATGACTCTTGTATGTTTCTCAATCTCAAAGAAGGCAGGGCCAGAGGCGTATCTGTAACAAAGTGCACTCCTGGTGCCCTGCCCAGCTCCTGGCAATCAGTAATGTCACTGGTTGCCAGGAGCTGGGCGGGACACCGGCAAGAGTGCCCCAGGTTGCTAAAAGCTGGGCGGGGAGATGTGTAACGGCCATACACATCTCCCCGCCCCGCTCTTAGCAACCTGGGACGCTCTGGCCGGCGTACTGCACAGTTCCTGGTAACCAGTGATGTCACTGGTTGCCAGGAGCTGGACAGGACGCCAGCCAGAGCGTTCCTAGTTTCCAAGAGCCAGGTGAGGAGATGTGTATGGGAGAGGGGTGGGTAGAGAAAAAAAGTCAGCTGTATCTTTGGGTCGGTGAACTTTTGCTGACCCATGGAGTGGCGCCCTCCCTCCCTTCAAGGGGCGCCCAAGGCATGTGCCATCCTCTGTATATGCCACTGGGCTAGGCTTAGCCATGACACCTGTCCCCAATAACCTTGTAGAGTCCAAAAAAGGGAGGGGCACAGAAGAGGTTTTTCTGTTAAAGAAAAGGTGGAAATTCATTTGATAAATATCGCTACATTTTGGTGCGACGGACGCCAAGGCTCAGATAAGCGGCAGAGTAACTGATACCCCTCATTATCCAAATCAAACAGCCGTCCGAATTAGCAGCCTGTGCCAATACCGGAGATTTAATCAGGGAATCCAGCGGAAGATTAGCAACTCCGCTAGCAGTCAAAAACTGGAAGAAAAGTCAGATCGCACTGACAGGTTAATCCCGACTTTAACCGGGAATCCCTGAAATCCAATAACAGCCATTGTATCATAATCCGACGTTAAATGTTGTTCCAGGCAGAATTACGATGGGGGGCAGGCGTAAAAATATCATGGTACCGTAGCATGCAAGGATGAAATAATACCACAAATACTCCAATCATAATTCTCCTCTAATGTAGATGATCCAGAAGAAGGAAAAACAAAGAAAACCTACCGATTTATTCTCACAGTGAGGGTAAAAAATATCTTTTTGATGGCATCATTGGCAAATTAATCTCCTGCCTCAGTCATTCCACTGATGAATCCTATTAATTATAGCTAGGGATTCTGCTTCCAATAAGACCACACTGAAAGCCTTTTTGATCTTTGTAAGCTTTGTGAAAGTGATTAGCCTTAATGTAAATAATCTAATCAACATTTGTTGGTGTGGAAACAATGTTTCCATGCATAGTTTTATATTTAAATAGTTTCAGCTTTCTGCTTTGTGTTGTTGCACAGCTGTGTCAGTTGCATATCTAGAGTATTGCAGGCAGGGCATGTGTCATGGGTGGCACTTAAGGGGGGTGCTGCACCACTCAGGGACAGTGGCTGTGTTTGCCCCTTTAGTTAAACTGTGCCCCAATCAGACTACCCATCAGCACACAGACTCGCAGTGACAGAGAGCACAGACGATTACTGCTGTCACATGTAAACAAAGAGCTGGGGCAGGGAAAGTTACACTACTCATTTCCTTTGCCGGGCTCTGACTGACCTACTCCACACCACCTCACTCTATATGCCGCTCTGTACGTTCTCTATTCCACACTACCTCATTTCATATGTTGTGTTGTACAGCCATCAGATCAAATAAAGGGTGAATCTCCCCAACGGGGACACAGACTGTAATTAAAACCTGACAGGTGTTCTAATCCCTGTCCATCCTATGCAACATTAAAACTGGCTTCAGTTGCACTTTAAATGTGATCAGCCACCAATGGCTATGGGAGCTGTCAGCTGCTCGTATGGGTCTTCTGGAGCAATTTTGTGAGACTGAACCAGATGCAAGTCTGAATGGGGCCCCAGGTCACATGGCAGTGATAATAAGCAAATTATTTTCAATCCATTGCATAAAAAAAGGTACTTAAGAGTCATAGCAGCTCACTGAGCAAAACTGAGAATTTCCAATTTTGTTGAAATGTTGCAGAGTGAAAATTTGGCAAATTTGCCATTTTGGCAAAACAGCTCTAATTGTCCGCTCCAAGCTCACTCCTGTGATGGACTACAATCTCATGTTTAGTTTACGAATTTGTATTGAGATTGTAGATCATCATGGGAGCGAGGTTGGAGCGCTGACTACTTTACAACATACACAGGGAACAAGGGGGACAAAAGTAGCCCCCCTCCAGAAGGAAGGACAGTGTCAGCACCAATTCAGAGATGATTTGGGGATCTACAACTGAGTGATACACAAATAAGATACATTGTTGTTAATAGTTAAAGTATTTGAATGTATTTTTAAGATTAAACCCTTGAGTTTAGTGTCACTTTAAGTTGAACTTAAGTTGGAGTTCTCTTGAAGTCAGGGGACCACCGGCTACTCGGCATCCACAGCAGATGTGCAGCACCAGATTCACAGGCTACGCTTTGGCACCGAAAAGACAGAAAGCAGAAGACGCGGAAAGTCCATTCTTTATCGCCGATCGCTGCTTGTTTATACAGAGAGATGGAAAAAGAAATAAAAAATAAAATAATGGAATACAAGAGCTGCCAAGGCTTTAATATAAGAAAGTGGCGATCTGGCGCGTGTCCTCTGAGCGGATGACTGATCAGCGCTGAACATGAAAATAAAAAAATCTGAGATTAGAAAATTGTCATGTAGGAGACAGACAGCCGGTCGTCGTGACAGCAAAGGATGACCGGACTGACTTTCTTTTGACAGAAGAACTCTTCTTAAAGAAAATCTATACTTCCAAAAGTAAAAAGCTGTTTAGATCTCCACATGTCATGTAACTTTTTTTTTTTTTAACTGGTAGAACTGGGAGGTCTACTGGTATGATACTTACACCAGACACCCAGCATAATTTATTTGTGTCTGTCCCCCACACCAACCAGAGAACTGAAATACACGCACATGGCCATCTTGTGTCTGGGATACAACATCGTTTTATATATCAGGACAAAGAGCAGGCTTGTGTCAGAGAGTCTCTCGAGTAATAATACCGCACACAGAACCAGACTGAGAATTTCATAATGGCAGCGGAAGAGACGAGACTCTGCAGAGAGTGAAAATAGGTTAATTACATTCCTGGTTGGCATCTGTAAAAACCGCTTTCTGGCATAAGACCGCTGTCATCAGACTCAGAACAAAGACACCAAAATCAACATCGACTATCTATCTATCTATCTATCTATCTATCTATCTATCTTATCTATCTATCTCTCCATCTGTTATCTCTCCATATATTATCTATCTATATCTATCTATCTACAATCTATCTCTATCTATCTATCTTATCTTTCTCTATCTATCTATCTATCTATCTATCTATCTATCTATCTATCTATCTATCTATCTATCTATCTATCTATCTATCTATCTATCTCTCCATCTGTTATCTCTCCATCTATTATCTATCTATCTATCTATAATCTATCTATCCATCTGTTATCTATCTATCTATCTATCCATCCATCTGTTATCTCTCCATCTATCTATCCATCCATCTGTTATCTCTCCATCTATCTATCTATCTATCTACAATCTATCTATCTATCTATCTATCTATCTACAATCAATCTATCTACAATCAATCTATCTACAATCTACATATCTATCTATCTACCGTATCTATCTATCTCTGATATGTCATACATGTTTATTTTTTTAATCTTTTCTTTTTTACTATGCATGTTCCAGTGCAAATTAGTGGAAAAACTGGATGAATTAAACATGACTCCGATTTCATAGGAAGTTGGACAACATCCAGTAATATATTTTCATTGTTCTTTCCCCCGTGGGTGGAAGTTTGTGCAATCATTGCCAGAAAAGCTTTTATGTCCTAGTCTCAATGAAAGTAGTGTTGACTTTAATGTGGCTGCTCATTTCACTTTTCTGCAATTCTCATATCATCTTCCTCCGGACCTCTACTCGGGACAAGAACCTGCCGTGACAATGGTGGAGGATGCTTTTCTTGTAGAAGCATGAGGGTGGAATCATGACCTCTCCTGCGATTGGATGGCTAAGACAATCACTAAATGTGGAAGAAGCAGTAACATCTGATCTTGATTTCATGGGGGCGGCCCCCGGATTTACAGATTTATTGCTGAATATTTGTCTCTCCAGTAATGACCTTTGTCTGTCGATGCTGAAGAACTATGGGGTCTATTCACAAAGCTGCTGAGGGCAGCCGAGTGAATGACCGATCAGAAGTGAAGTGAGCCGAACACTGTTCGGCTATTCACTTCAGGCTGGTACGGCTGATTTCAGCCGTATATCGGCTGAAATCAGCCGTACATCGGCTTGCTTCGTGTGGCTTCGGATCAGCCGAACATGCTCAGCATGTTCGGCTGATCCGAAGCCACACGAAGCAAGCCGATGTACGGCTGATTTCAGCCGTATATCGGCTGAAATCAGCCGTACATCGGCTTGCTTCGTGTGGCTTCGGATCAGCCGAACATGCTCAGCATGTTCGGCTGATCCGAAGCCACACGAAGCAAGCCGATGTACGGCTGATTTCAGCCGTATATCGGCTGAAATCAGCCGTACATCGGCTTGCTTCGTGTGGCTTCGGATCAGCCGAACATGCTCAGCATGTTCGGCTGATCCGAAGCCACACGAAGCAAGCCGATGTACGGCTGATTTCAGCCGTATATCGGCTGAAATCAGCCGTACATCGGCTTGCTTCGTGTGGCTTCGGATCAGCCGAACATGCTCAGCATGTTCGGCTGATCCGAAGCCACACGAAGCAAGCCGATGTACGGCTGATTTCAGCCGTATATCGGCTGAAATCAGCCGTACATCGGCTTGCTTCGTGTGGCTTCGGATCAGCCGAACATGCTCAGCATGTTCGGCTGATCCGAAGCCACACGAAGCAAGCCGATGTACGGCTGATTTCAGCCGTATATCGGCTGAAATCAGCCGTACATCGGCTTGCTTCGTGTGGCTTCGGATCAGCCGAACATGCTCAGCATGTTCGGCTGATCCGAAGCCACACGAAGCAAGCCGATGTACGGCTGATTTCAGCCGTATATCGGCTGAAATCAGCCGTACATCGGCTTGCTTCGTGTGGCTTCGGATCAGCCGAACATGCTCAGCATGTTCGGCTGATCCGAAGCCACACGAAGCAAGCCGATGTACGGCTGATTTCAGCCGTATATCGGCTGAAATCAGCCGTACATCGGCTTGCTTCGTGTGGCTTCGGATCAGCCGAACATGCTCAGCATGTTCGGCTGATCCGAAGCCACACGAAGCAAGCCGATGTACGGCTGATTTCAGCCGTATATCGGCTGAAATCAGCCGTACCAGCCTGAAGTGAATAGCCGAACAGTGTTCGGCTCACTTCACTTCTGATCGGTCATTCACTCGGCTGCCCTCAGCAGCTTTGTGAATAGACCCCTATGACTATAACATAATACTTCTGTAGATGTACTGTATAAGAGAGGCAAACTAAGGCACTTCAAATGGTAATCATAAAGAAATATCCAATATATTGAAGTAGAATAATGCATTTATCATGCAAAACATGCACCCCACATGCAAATGTTAGGACGCACTTTAAAGAGAAATGATCCTGATTGGGCTTCTATGAGAACAATCATTCTTAAAAGATTGTAACTACTCTTTTAAATATTAATATATACTTCTTAAGTTAGCTTTACTTTTAGGAAAGGCTTCTTGAGGTCTGACAGTGTCTGTAAAGTCAAAGTCTTTTTTTTTTAAAGCTCTGCGGTAAGGTGCGTGTATCATGAAACAAACTCCTGTGAATAAAAAAAGTGAACAGTGAAATCACAGCACACAAAAAAGTGCACAAGGGTGCATGGTCCTCGAGGGTCTCGATTTCCCTGAACCTCCCGGGTTAGAAGACTTCTGACAGGGGCATGGCACTCTACTCCCCAAAACGTAGGGACTGGCTGAAGCTGGTCCTACAAGTACTAGATAGCGGCTCTCCTGAAGGGAGACCCCTGAGTTGGGAAAGGAAAAAGACTAGTTAAGGCCACAGATCATCCCCCAGACATCAGGGCAAGCCCCCAAAAGACCTGCACCCTCCATCTCTGTGGAGTGAAATATGCTCGTGCAGAATAAATAAGTGCTATAAAGAAATAAGTGCCATGTGCAATACATGGGAGGCCTTGTGGCCTGTATAAAAAATTGCTCTGGACTAGCCAGACGGTCTGCCTCTGAGGCGTGTGCAAAATGGTGATGTGACCTAGTGCCAGGTGCCACACTTGTGGGGACGCCAACCCCAGGGGGCATATCACCCGAAGCTCCTTACGCTTCCAGCCTATGGCCAGACAAGGACAGCCCCCCCTCCTACTAGCCCCCTCCTACTAGAAGACATTAGCACTGGAGGGATTCCTGACTACAACTGGGGACACGCCTGGTACACAAGGCCAGAATCAACCCAGGAGGAAAAGAAAGCCCCAACCAGTACCCACCGATTACTCCAGGGAATACTAGACAGCCATCTCCCTGTCTGAAGATGGCGCCGTTCTTTCCTGAAAACTGATAAGAACAGATACTACATTTGATTTTAGCCAAAAGGCCCAGAGAAGTCAACTAGCTGACTTCATCTTGATAACCGTGGGTTTCCCAGCTCTTAAATGCATACAGCAGCATAATGTCACCTAAGGACAATCACAGTCAGCACTCAGGGGGTCCTCTAAGCTCTAACACTCACCTTAGAGAATCATCTTCAAAATAAGTAAAGCTAAGCAAAGGGATAAATGAAATATTTTATAGGACTGACCATTCAGATTCTTGCATAAGCCCACTCATGATGTTGATAAAATGTAATCAATTCTGAGGAAGCTACTTACCAAGATGGGGAACCCCATTAGAAAGTCGTATATAAACACAATCCCAGATATCAAATAAGTAATTTGAAGTGAAGTCTTAATGGGCTCTGACCCATCTATTGATGACCTCCTCTTCCCATGAGCATCCTCAACCACAATAGTGGGCACATTGAATTTGTTTTTGTCTATGTTCTGCCCGGTTTGCATAGAAAAAGTCTGAAAAAGTGAGATGCCAATGCAGACCACTCCAACCACTACACTGCCACTGATCAGCAGGAGGAAGCACAGGCCAAAGCCCAGTCCGATCTCCGTCACAATGAAGCGGCAGTCCCCGGCGTAGAATCTTTGGGTTGGGTTGTGCCATCCGACAGCGGGTAAAGTGGAAAGGATAAAAGACACCATCCATATGCCCATGACGGTGTGTACTGCTTGCTTCTTTGTATTGCTTAACCTGGAAACATGACAAGAATTAAAGAGACATGTCACTCATTATTATTCGAGACTGGCTGAATGCAGCTATATTGGTTGCAGTGTGCTTATCCATAGAAGGTCACTTCTTCTGGAATTTTTGTAATGCCTGCTTTTCTGTAACCTCTCACCTCTGAGATTTATTCATTTATGTGTTTATTTATTTATTATTACAGGTATTTATATAGCATTGAAAATTTATGGATCGTTTCACATACTGCGCATTCACATCAGTCTCTGTCCTCAAGCAGTTTACAATCTACATTTCCTAGCTCACATGCATACAGGACCGATTTAGACAGGAGACATTTAACCTTCTAGCATGTCTTAGAGTGTGGGAGGAAACCGAAGTGCCCGAAGGAAAACCACGCAAGCACAGGGAGGACATGCAAACTCCCTTTCATTGGTTTGGTTGGTTGATTTTTTTCAGTTTGAAAAGAATCCACATGGAAGTTCCTTGCAATAGAAGAGCTTTAATGCTCATCTCTCCGGTGGCCTGTGCCTTCTACCATTCGTTTGTTCAAGACTCAATTAGACTCTTCAACAGTTCAGGAATGTCAGATGCCCATGTCCTTCCTCCCACACCATGGTTCTGTTCTACGACCTGTATATCACTTTAAGACTCTGCAGTAATGTAGGGGTAGGAGGACAGAAACACAGCACATGGTGGAGGACATAGGTGGAAATGTTGCATGCGCAAAAGTCTTAACATAGGCTGCAGCACTGGAAAGAAGAAAGGTAGAAGACTTCCACCACCAGCTTTATTGCAGGCACCTTTCTTCTTCTTTTGGAAACCTGATAGGGTTGCTTTCACTGTGCAGCTTATCCAGTTGGTATGTATTATATATATATATATACACACACAGTATATATGCGTGTACATTTGCAGAGTCAAGTGGCCAGTCCCCTCAGAGATGACATTCCAGAATTTGATTGATCCTGGGGAGTTAGATCAAATAACAATATTTGGAAACTATAGATGAGTTATTTCATCTGCTTTTGAGTTCCTGGGTCTTTACAACAGCTGTGGAGATTATATGGGATTCTCTTTCCTTTTTATTTATTTGATTCTATAGAGAATGTAAAAGGATGAGCTGGAAGACACAAAGGTAGGTAAGAACAGCTGTAACCAGCAAGTGGACAGGAGCAGGATTTGGAATTATGGCAGGGAGATCTCATTGTTGGCGTGTCCAAGACCTGCAATAAGCCAAGGGCTCATTCACAGTCCACCAGTAACTAAAATATTATGGGGGGACTAATCCTTTTAGTGACACATTTTTACAGTTTAATGCAATAGTAAAGTCTCAGGTTCTTTCAATGGCTACTTGAGGTGCACAGAAACTGGGAGAGAATTACCTAATTATTAAAATATTCTTTACATTCTTCCTTCTTCAACCATAGCCTTGATTGCAGGAGCTATGTTGTTATTGTGTGCCATCATGTGTGTAGATTTTAAAGATAACAGTGACAAAAGATGTTAAATTGAACCTTCCCTTTGCCCATGCGAGGACAACATTATCCAACTAAGGTTGATTTACCATATCTACCTGTTGGATATAATTAAAATAAGACCATTTCTTTGTCCATGCAGCACACAATAAAAGGTTTACTTGGCTCACTCCTTCTTAGAAGCATATACTTGCCTTTCCTTGCTCTTGTAGCGTTCCATTCAGCTGTCGGGAGCAAAATTAAATACCTGGCACTTCTGGGTATGGGTAAGCATGTGACTCACTCCCCCTTTCTCATATGACAGCGCTGATGCCTCCCGATTAACCCAGCCCATCACATGGAGCTAGTGAAGTAGCCCAAAGCCATGTAGAAGCTCCAACAAGTTGGCTTGAAGCTAACAAAGCAGCTAGGGTATGAAGAAATGTGTGTATATGGTACTGGAAAGGGAACAGAGCCATTTGAACCTTTCATTTTGCCCTTCATGGACAAAGGAATGGTCTTGCTTGAATTATGACATGACATGCAGCCATGTAGAAGCGCCAGCAAGTTGTCTTGAAGCTAACAAATGGTACATGGTAAAGTAACCTCAGTTGGATAATATTGTCTCTTTTCATTGACAAAAAAAACTTTCCACTCTTCACATCCAGTCCTAAAAGGAGTATTGCTAACTCCATCTTCTCCACTTGCAGCGCTCTCCCTTAACTTCTATATTCCTTTATATAATAATATAACACTATCCAAGCATGATATATCTTCCTACACGTTCAAGGAGAAAACTGCACAGGCATTGAGCCATGAATTCATTGTAGATCTGAAGGTCATTGCAGGGACCCAGCTTTCTAGGTCAGCAATGCTCATACATAAACATGCCAAGCTGCTATAAATGGGGAATTTATTATGGCATCCACTCATAGCATGTCTGTGAGATCTATTAATGTGCCGTTTGTTGTAATATGCTAGACGTTAATGGATTATTTATAACTTTTTTTTTGCAGCGTGGAAGAATCAATTGAGAAATTGTACGTGTTATTTATTTATTTATTTTTGCTGGCTTTGGATTTCCGAAGTCATCTGGCTAATCTAGAATTTCCACATTACCAGAAGAGAAGGGAAAATAATAATGTCTTTCCAATAATAAACCAACACTACTCTGCCCAGGCACCTTTCCTACCGTATGTAATTACTGCCTAATGCGGTCCTGGAAGCAGAGTAGCTCTGTCTGGATCAATACATATTTATTACTGCACCTCCAATATTGACTTATGTGTTTTTTTTTGTTTTTTTAATCGTTTGTCATGAGCAAGGAGATGGAAGATATTAGACTGGAGCTTTGTGTATGAGGATTGATCAGATTTTAAAGGGAATGAACAGTTCAAGTGTTTGTGATCGTGATCAAGCTAGGCACAATTGAAAAGAACTGTACTGTACATTGACTGCTCTGTTTTCAATGGGCATGAAGCAAATTATCATCTCAGCTTATATGCAACATATTTTTTATTGCATGCATTGGGTGCTTACAGCTGCTCTTCCCATTTTGCAGCCTATCAATGCACAATGTCAGCAGTCTGTTACAACATAGTTAAGTTATGCCCAAAGTCATCTCTCAATATAGGACTAGATGCAATGGAACGCCTTGCGTTGCAATAATTTTTCTCAGTAACAACATACACCATAACATGTGTCATGACACTTTTAATAACATGCATTAACATAACGTCTGGTAATGTACTGTTTATGTGCTGCATTGCCATTCAAAGTTAATTGCATTTCAACGCACATCTACAGTAACAGACTGCTGACCTTGTGCATTGATAGGCTGCAAAATGGGAAGAGCAGCTGTAAGCACCCAAATGCATGCAATAAAAATGATGTTGCATATAAACTGAGATTATAATTTGCTTCATGCCCATAGAAAACAATGCACCTGTGTTATAGCAAACCACAGCATACGGATGCATATGTACAGTGTGCGGTGTTTTTCTATACTGAAAAATATCATGCAGGATCTTTTTTTCGTGAGTGTGTTGAGATGTGCTGAGGACCAATTCATTTTGAATAGGCTGTCTAATACAATGCGCCTCAACACCTCAAATGCATGCGTTGCAGCGCAAATAGACCTAATAGCATTTCTAACGGCAGATATCTAAATACAATCTAATAATTTTGTCTGAGTTTTGTTAAAGCTGGGAGGGTTGGCAATATACAAATGAGCTGATCTACTTAGACACAATACACAATCATTTGTTGTCTATGCCGTATTAGATCAAAAGAGTTGGGAGTCAGTAGAAACCAAAATTACTTTTTTTTATTATCCAAACTTACTTGGGTGAGATAATTATGAAGAGGAAAGGTGGGCAAATCCTATTTTACATTCTTGGCTATTATATGTATGGCTGTTATAGCCACAAGGACCTCACAAGCTATAAAAATGTTTTTCTTGAAAATAGGGTGTTATGCTGTTGGGTTAGAGTAGGGATAGGCAACCTCGGCAATCTAGCTGTTGTGGAACAACATTCAATGTTGCCTGAATCTGTCAGAGTGAAATGACTAAGATAAATATGATCTTGAACATGTTTTATACACAGATTTTAGCTGTTTGTGCTACCCCCATGTGACAATAGTGTCCAGATATATCCCCTGCACTCCGTACAGCGTTAAGGACCTTACAGTAAATGACGGTGCTCGCAGTGATGATCACCGATGGCGCCATGCAATACCAAGGCTTGATGCAAATAAAGTTCACCAGCACTCGATGAATACTTGTAAATTCTTGTTTGTATTTACTTGAAAAGGTGCATCACGTGCAGAAACCAATGCTTCGGGGCCACACAGGGTCCCTATGTCACTCTGATGAAGGGACCCTGCGTGGCCCCGAAACGTTGGTTTTTGCACGTGGCGCACCTTTCCCATGTGACAATGTCTGGCATTGTTCAGAAGGATATTTCTTCATTGTGACAAGACAAGGCTTGTGATGCTCCTCGTAGGAGGGACTTAGTAACAAGCATAACCTTGTTTTTATATTAGCAAAGACTTGTCAAGATGTGAGCCAAATCCACAGTGGCCTGTGATTAATAAAGAGAGCACCTTGCAGCAGACTCACATTTATTTCAAACCGCGTATCCAGATGAAGAGCTTTGGATGTATTAATTAGTTGATCCCTTTGGATGTATTAATTAGTTGATCCCCGCTGGCTCTGTTATTGGTGTCCAGGACATGTTCAGCCAGGGGAATGTCCAGGGCAGAGACAGAACATACTTTATAGATTACAGTATATCTCCCAGCTTGTCTGTAACAACTAGGAATTCAACAAGAAGACAGGGGTTCTTAACTGGGAAGGGGACCAAATGATAAGGATATGAGAATTCATTTCTGAAACCTGATATCAAAAGTGGCAAAACTGACTCAAGTGTTTTGATTGCATAAAAACATTGGCAGAAATCTCACTAGTTGTAGCCAGCTGGTGTATTTGTATATGAAAAAGATCTTTATGATTTTTTTCAGCTGTTCTCCTCCTAGCTAACCATATGTAATGTATGTCTGTGAAGGTTCTCATTCATCCAGGTCAGGGTATATCTGTAAAAAAATAAGTCAAGGCAACTGGACTTGCTGTATTTTTCTTGAAGACCAGCTTTCTCAATTCAGAATGAATGATGACTTAGACAGTCTGATGAAAGGAATATGGGGACGTTTGGGCAATCCTTTGATGATCTGTATTCATAAAAAGGTTGAGAACCCCTGTTCTAAAGCATTCAATAAAAATAAGTTGCAAAATTCAAAATACTGTATTAGCAAATATTCCAAGTGTGAGCTCCCTAACCTGCCACCTAGCAGATTAACATGCAATTTACTGGTGAGCAAAGCTGTAAAATTCAGTAATGCTTAGTGACTTGGAAACTGGCCTGCTTTTTCTGTCCCCACCATAGGAACATAGTTTGGAAATCAATGAAAAAAAGACATACCTGTAATTTACTGGCCAGCGTACCATCCACATGCGATGATAGGACAAGGAAGTGACAGAAAAGCAGGTGACAAGGCTCAAAGTGTAGAAGGTAGACACAAACACTTTGCAGACCCCTTCATTCCACTCATAATCGGAGTGTTGCTTCCTCAGCTGGATCACAGAGTACATAGTGATTGGTATGGTCACATTAAGGATATGAGTTCCGGCCAGAGTGCAGATTAAAAACTCCAAAGGCTTCCATTTCTTCTGTTTGGCACTTATACTAAGAATCCCCCAGGCATTGGCTAGAAGTGAGATCCCTGAACAAATCAGCCAGGCTACCGCGTTGTTGTGCAGTCTCTGCTCATCATTCATGGTGGAGGGTGAAGGCACCATTAGGAGAAGAGCTTCGCGGATCAGATACAAAAAGCAACAGTGACTGCAAATGCATCTTCTGGTAACGTTAGGCTAGTCGTGATATGTTCTGGAAAATGAGAGTACATCCATTTTGACTGGACATCCTACAAAACAAACAAAAGAAACAATGAATTAATTACTGTTGGTAAAATTACCAAAACATTTGTTATAATAATTACCCTTTCACCAGATCATCAGTTCTAAGTCCACAAGTGATGACCTGAGCCAAGCCAACAGAAATGATGGATGGTCTGTATCATCTAATCTATGCCATCACATTGTGTAATATCAGAGTTGCTGGCTCGGTACTGGATCCAACCACAACCAAAACAGCATTGGAGATGCAACACTCACCACGAACCAACTGGTCACCAGGAATTGCATATAAAGTTGATCCTGAAATTCAGATGCGAATTTCATGAACTGGGATCTCCTGAGCGAATTCTAATTTCAGTGTTATTATTGGTAGTGCGGATTCCTAAAACACTTCTTGTAGAAAGGGACAAAAGGCTGCCCTAAAGGCGGTTTTCCAGTTGCCTGGGCACCCTTAGTTTTACTGCCAGTGCCACCAGGTCCCACCATTCAATCTTAGTATCCCTGGAGGAATTTTTAAAGGTAGGCTGGATTTGTTTGGTTCCACCATCTCATCAGACTGGACTCCCAGGAGCTCCCAAACTTGCACAATTTTGAATTGTTTGCAGCTTTGTAATACACAACTGTTTTGGAGCCTGGTTCAGAGATCAAAAGATCTTCCGATTCAGAAATGTTACATTCCAAGTCTTGCAAATTTTTAAAATAATTAATCACATTTTTCAGAAGTTCGCTTATTTCTAATTGGATCATAATTTGAGCTGCCTGCTCCCAGTGGTCACCATGAACCAACCTACCACCAGGGATTTGATCCTGGGTTAAGCGGCCCACTCCCGGATCCGAGTGCTCACCATAAACCCACCTACCACCAGGGACTAAATCCTGATTTGAGCTGCCCACTCCCAGATCCCAGTGCTCAACATGAACCAACCTACCACCAGGGACTGGATGCTGATTTGAGCTGCCCAATCCCAGATTCCAGTGCTCACCATGAACCAACCTACCACCAGGGATTGGATGCTGATTTGAGCTGCCCACCAGGGAATCCCAGGGCTCACCATGAACCAACCTACCACCAGGGATTGGATGCTGATTTAAGCTGCCCACTCCCAGATCACAGTGCTCATCATGAACCAACCTACCACCAGGGACAGGATCCTGATTTCAACCACCTGCTCCCAGATCCTGCGGGCTCACTGCTGGCAGCAACTATGCAGCACTATAAAGAAAGAGCAACCATGACGCACTCATGGTTTGCCTCAAGGCTTCCGCAAGGGGTTACAGAAACATTCCCCCAACTACCATTTTGCATGTATCCCAAAGTTTTCTCAAGACATCTAAAACATGGCTTAATATCAGCATATGGACATATTTGTAAGAATTATTCCATTGAGAAAAAAAATGAGCAATGCATGCAATAAATGAATGGAATACCCAGTTGGCATGTATAGCTTTATAAAAGTGTATGTTCACCCAAAAGAAATATTTTATCAATAGGCAGAGCCTGGTAGGCCAAGCTAGTCCCTGGATATGTCCACCTGGGAGTTTTGCTTGTTTCAGCTCCTCTCATTAAGAACGCAAACAAAATTAGTCGGCAGCCAATTAGTGTGAGCAATAACAAGTCTAAATGCTTTAAGGGAAGAAAAATTTCCCTTTCACTAAAAATATAATGAATACTCAAGCCATTCTATCATTGAATGTTATTAAAAATTAATTCACCTTTTCTAAATCGCAATAAGAAAAAAAATCAAATTTGACTTTCCTATAATTATTGGAAGCCTGGAGGCATTCTATTCACTCTGTGAACAAATTACTGCTCAAAATCTATTCCTCCGCCCATGCAGTTGGCTCACTCTTTTTACCAAAAGCCTGCACAGAGCTGGAAATTAGATTATAGGCATCCTCTGTATGTCATCTTTAAAGACAGCCTAGGGAAGAGTGATAAAAAAAAAATGGATGTTTAAGGTTAAGGGGATAAAGTGTTTCTTTTGCAACCACGGGGCTGCTCATAATGTAAGCAGACCCACCTACTTAGCAGTCAGTTTGAGAAAGGAAGCGGTAGGGTTTACACCCATATCTGAAGATCGGTAGCAATTAAGAACCAGCCAAAGTTTCAGTATCATTGTAGGAGTCAGCAGCAGGAACCACAGTGCACAGTGTGGGGGGGTGTGGGGGGGATCAGGAATCCGACACTACCAGTTGTGTTGAATTTTGAAAGATGCTCCGATTTCTTCTTATTTACAGCAGCAATGGCGACATGAGCAGCGGAACTGCTGAGTATTTACCTTCTTCCTTGCAGGGGCCATATTGTTTTAGTAGTATTAATTTAGCGCTTTAGGATGTATTGCTAAATTGCAGTGCAGTCTGCAGGTCGTCCCGAGACCTGGTTGGCAGAAGTGACCTAATCACGGGACTGGTTGAACAGTGCTGTAAATCTTTGGGCATGCAAGACAGTTCACTTATCGGTGGATCAATGGTATTAGATGTCTGTCTGGAGTTCAGCTTTCAAGCAGTCCAAGAGGTGGGTAGGTAGGAGGCAGTTAGCTCAGGCAGCATCTCGTTGGAGGGGGTTGCAGTGGGGCGCCCACAGTGTACCAGGTCGGTAGGAGCTCTTAGCAACCTGTGATGCTCTGCCTGGTGTCCCGCCTAGCGCACTGATGTCACTGATTGCCAGGAGCAGAGCGGGACGCTCTGGCTGGTGTCCTGCTGAGCTCCTGGCAACCAGTGATGTCAGGGAACTGGGCGGGATGCCAGACAGAGCCGCTGACATCACGGCTCAAACAACGCTACCAAACGCGCCCCCTACCCTGGGAGTGACAATTCCGTGATAGCACAAGCCCCCCTAATGACTATACACTCAGAGCAACGTTACACCCCAACAGCTCCCCCCCCCATACAGGGGAAGGGGATGCCAAAAAACCCTCAATAGACCACAATTTCACATCTAGAGCCCAAACCCCGCTCCGTTAATCTAACGCTCTGCTTGCCAAAACACTTGTGTCAGGGAGCCAAAAGCTTTCTGAACAGCAGCCGAACACCTTTCCTTCAAAGTACAAAAAAGTAATAAAAACGATGATTCACCAAAAGTGTGGGCTTTTTTTATTGCAACAGACGAAAATAAGCCAAGCGCGGCGATACTTATGTCAAGTGACCTTTACGTCTTAATAATCACACTCCGCTATCATGCTAATCTCCACTCCATGCATAATCTTTTAAACACCTTGTTTAAATGGAAAATGCCGTCTATTTATAAGTACAGCGATTGTTCTTGTTATTTTATACCGCATCAGCCGGAAAACACAAGACCTGGAGTAACATGTTCTGAATGCAAAGCTTAGCTGTTCACTTCTATATAAATGAATATTCTTCCTTCTCCACCTACACAAAGGGTCTAGGTCAGCTTGTTAAAGTTGAACTATTTCACCCCATGGGAAAAATAATATCTCTGTGGCACTTAATTATAAGTGTATCTGCGCTCACAGTTTTCTCTTAGTCCCCCTGCAAAGTCTCACTAATACCATTTGATCCTGCCAGTGAAGTCCACCCAATACAGCGTCCTGTAACAGGGTGGCAACAATGCTTCACTGCACCCAAATTCAGAGCAGAGTTGCCACTCTCATTTAGGCTGTGCCTGCTTGTACTACAGTGGAAGGAGAAGATGTTCTGGGGAGAGCATGGCTAACTGCATTGTCACTGCTGACTCACAGGTGTGTAGCTTATCAATCAGCACCTGGCCACACGTAGCACCACTACTTACCTTGCCCATGGCTTCCATGCGAGTGTCTAGTTGAATGTGAAGTCAGGATCCTTCCAGTGTGAGCCTTTAAATGTTCAATATCCCAAACACCAAAACAAGCTTCCAATGTGCAAGATTTGGAATACTCAGTGTTCCTAGGATCTCACCAGTACGATGGTGACCTTACCCTCTCCAGTGCTAAAACTAGGGGCAAGGTAAGTGTATTTATTTGATAGATTTGATGTCACAATTTGAGATGGTGGGGGGAGGCACCAAGAGGTCCACCTTACCTTCAACTATCTATATTTCTGAATCTGTTGATCATTTTCACATGCTGGTGACTCCTGCTGATAGATTTTACATGCTCAGTTCATGTTGCCCAGGTTTCTGTCTCCAGGCATTGACCCACAAACACTTCCTTCTCCTTCCTTGGCCATGGCTTCCCAAATGTCCATCATATGGAACCAAACCCCCTGTCCCTCCTTCATCCTCAGTTGTCCTTCTTGTTGGTATGATGGAGAGACATGAAAAGGTTCTATTTAACCCCCAAAAGTGTTCTTCTGCTCGAAACCCTTCATCAAATCTCTTTATTGTCTCATTTGCCATTTCAAAATGCAATATAAAAGGCAAAGTAATGGTTCTGTGTTTAGCCAACCATTTTTGGGAAATCATTTGTTATGGTCCACATAATGAAGTTAATGAGAGAAACCCAATCCTCAAATTTGAGTCCGAAGTCTTTCTATAAGCACAGATCACTGTAAATTCGGCCATGTTGCCCCAGATAGCAAGGATAACTTGCCAAAAACTTGTGGCAGAGTTAAATTGTAATTCTTGTTAACTTGCTGCACACATTCCTGGCAAGTTGTAGACTTGCAGAACACTCGCAGCACAAGTTCTAGTTGACACTTTTTGAATTTGTAACAAATTTGCTTGGCAAGTATACAGCAAGAGTCCTGCAGGTCTTAGCAAGAGCTCTGCAGGTGTACAGCCCTTTTGTAAAGCACGTTGATCTGGAGACTTGCAATGCAGACTTGCTGTAGTTGTGCAACAAAATTGTGAAGCTTGGCAAATCTGCAATAGTTTAGCAAGTCATTTTCAAACTTGCAGCTCAATTGCTTGCTATCTGCGGCCTGCTGCAACAAAAAACAAAACCTTTTATTTAAAACATGTAAAAGGTAAGAAATATTTTTTTACAAATAATTTTTTGGTATGCTGTGTGAATGAGTACACATAACAAACAAAAGTGGAAGTACACTTTAAGTTTGGTCCAAAGCCCATTCTGCCCCCCTCTCTAGTACCTTCAATACAACCAACTGGTTTCTCCCACCCTTACTAGTCTAAGACTAGGAAAGAGGGCTGGTTGGACTTTAGCTCAAATAACTTGTACTTCAAGAGTTTATTTTGTTTTATCATTTTTTTCATGAATTCATATTGATTAAAATGGTACCTTACTTATATATAATAGTATAAACAAGTGAAGTTCTTCTTTTAAGACTTACTATCCCCTTCCAACACTGCCAATACTCAAATCTGTTATAGAACTATGTCCACCTCTGTTACAAAGATATTGTGCACCCCCAAATATAAGAATTCTGCATGTCAGGTCCCCATCCAAGATAGAAAATTGTGATAAGTGTTTATTATCGATTAAAGTCTTTTAACAAACTGTGATGTCTTTGAGCTGACATCACAGCAGTCATGTTTTCTGCCTTGAGGAAGGGACCCTGCGTGGCCCCGAAACGTCGATTCTTTTGATCTCTATGACGCCTCTGTCCAATAAAAGGACATATTTGCTTTGATTACTGAGTGCTGGTGATTCCCTGCTTTTTCCAGTGAGCTGGGCGGGACGCCGGCCAGAGTTGGGTAGTGAAACACCAGGATGCCAGCCAGAGTGCCATTAGCATACACCACCAGCACCCGCTAAAACCCCCTCCCGGGAACGTGACTACCAGCTACCAGCACCCCCTCCCCACCTCAGGCGGCGAGTATGCCAGGGGCACCCCTGAGAGTTACAGTCATGTACCCATGTTCCAACACACTAATAGCTGGTTAGGCTTTTTTAAAATGACATTAAATGAGAACTATGGGGTCAGTGTTTTTCCCCATAGTTCTCCTTAGGGTAACGGGAGGACACAAACTAGCGTCCTCCCATTACCCTAAGCTCAGTATACCACAAGCTAGAGCTCGCGGTATACTGAGACGCCGCACCTGGAGCGGATCCCGACTTAGATGACGGGATCCGCCCAGCTGCGTGAGTGACAGCTGGCTCTGCCTATCTAGAGGCAGAGCCAGCTGTACCCGCCCCCTCCCCCGTCCGTTCCACCAGTCAGCGCTGGCAGATCGGAGCGGGGAGAGGGGAATCCAGCCCCTCCCCCTGTCACGGCAGAGAGCCGTGACAGGATCGAGAGGTGAACGAACCCGGTATGCGTTCGCTCACCTCCCGATCTACTGAGCCGACCTGTGACACTCTGATTGTCACAGGTCGGCCAGAACTATGAGGTGAGTGAAAAGCACTCACCTCATAGTTCTCCTTTAAAAGGCAAAAACATTTTTTCCCCCCATGTTATTGTTGGCACTTACCTTAAATGATGTCTCTTTTTCCAATCTTCCTCTTCTTTCCTGATGTTTTCAGCCTTCTCTCCAGCGGTGCTGCGGCTCTCCGATCCAGCGCTGACTCCTCTGTCCCTCCGATCCAGCGGTGTCTGCATTCGGGTGCACGCGTCCATAGACCTAACTTGCGTCAATCATCGCGTCACGGCCAAAAATGAGAACTGCGCATGCGCCCGCCCTAAGATCCTTTGCGGCGGCTCGAGAAATTTCTAATTTTCGCACGGGACCGCGCACGGAACACAAACTTTTTGCATATATCTCTTGCTTGCTAGCAGGAGATATATGCAAAAAACGCGAGGGTTTAAATATCCTTTAATGTACGAGTAGGTGGAAGCAGTGCCCGGGCGGGTGGGCTTTTCATCAGAACGAGCCATCTGGGTACCAAAGAAGCAGCGGCTACTTACACTTGTAAATGTAAAATTGACTCCAGAGCTCCGTGCGTCTGGCGAAGTCCAAACTTCGTTTTGTAATGGAAAATGCAATCAGCGAACGGCAGAGATTAAAGCATGCCACACTCCCATACACTAACCAAATGCAGAATAGCCGGGAGCCACTCCGAAAATGCAAGTACATAAAACCCACATCTGTAGGCGAGCTCTGTTTATATCGCACACGTGCACAACAAAATGGTTTCAATTAGACCAGCCATGGAAAATGTGATTCAGAATTCCTAACTAGGGCCAAGTCCAGGAAAAATGATTTTGATTTAATGAAACACTACGTAAACCTGATTTGCGCGTTCACTTTTACGGGGGAAAATGCAGTGCAAAGTAAATGGGGGTTAAAGGAGAACTATGAGGTGAATGCTTTTCACTCACCTCATAGTTCTAGCCGACCTGTGACAATGAGACTGTCACAGGTCGGCTCAGTAGATCGGGAAGTGAGAGAACACATACCCGCGTTCGCTCACCTCTCAATCCTGTCACGGCTCTCTGCCGTGACAGGGGAGGGGCTGGATTCCCCCCTCCCCGCTCCGATCCGCCAGCGCTGACTGACGGATCGGACGGGGCGTGTACAGCTGGCTCTGCCTCTAGATAGGCAGAGCCAGCTGTCAGTCACGCAGCTGGGCGGATCCCGGCACAATCGTCGGGATCCGATTCAGCTGCGGCATCTCAGTATACTGCGAGCTACAGCTGAGCTTAGGGTGACAGGAGGACGCTACTTTGTGTCCTCCCATTACCCATAGAAGAACTATGGGGAAAAGCCCTAACCCCATAGTTCTCCTTTAAAAATACATTCAAATACCTTAACTATTAACAAGAATGTATCTTATTTGTGTATCACTCAGCTGTAGATCCTCAATCATCTCTGAATTGGTGCTGACACTGTCCTTCCTTCTGGAGGGGGGTTACTTTTGTTCCCCATGGTCCCTGTGTGTGTTGTAAAGTAGTCACCGCTCCAAGCTCGCTCCTGTGATGGACTACAATCTCAATACAAATTCATAAACTAAACATGAGATTGTAGTCCATCACAGGAGTGAGGAGTATACAGAGCCTAGGGTGACGGGAGGACGCTAGTTTGTATCCTCCCGTTACCCTAAGGAGAACTATGGGGAAAAGACTTAACCCCATAGTTCTCCTTTAAGCAAACTTTTTTAACTATATGGGACACCTCTGTGTTCACTTACAGCTAAAAACTGCTAAATGCCCAGAAAAGTATTTCTTTACATTTTTCCCCAAGCAGTTACAGTCATCATGTTTCCAAACAGCTCCAACCCTCTCAGCTGGCTTCCCTGAACTTCCTGTCCATTGCAAGATCACAAGGGACAGAGTAGTCTGCAGCAGCCATTCATCTAATAGCATGGAGGAGGGAGAAGGGAAGTGTCTTGCCTTGCTATCCCTGTGCGTTTGTGCAGAAAGGAGCCACCTTAAAACAGAATATCAAGGCCAGTGCTCAGGGGACCAGTGGATTCTGCCGAAAGCTAAAACATGAAGGAGCGGTGTCCATTGTAAGTGATCTCATCAGCATTTGAAATAGATTAAAACCTTTTGACTTTAATATCGCTTTAAGCCTCTCCCTGTCTATATGCACAAGCTTCACCTTCTCAGCCCATCATTGTTCTGGATCGACTTTCTCAAGTTGATAATGGTGGACCATGTTTGCACAATGGGAGTCCACATGGCTCCTTGTAGTCTTCCCCAGTGGCATAGGTGATAGGGTGACAACGCAAGAACAATTGGCACTCTGTTGTCACAGAGGTGCCTGAGCCTCATGGCACGATCATCAGGTATTATTTAATCAAAGCTCCATGTTCAGCAGGAAAATGACTTTTGAAATAACATAAAGGACATCTATGTTTAAGAACATAAAAATAAAATCTGTATTTCTGTACTGAATTTCCATAAGTTCTATCCCACTCCTAATATTGATCTAGAAGTTTGTAAACTTATTGAAGATGCCCATCGGGTGTATTTCCTCAATGCATTTTTTTGCATTGGAGCCTGCAAAACCATCAGTGGAGTGCACGGCCTCCTACAGACTCAACCTCCAGCCCCTGTCCATAACAAGGTACAGACCTTCAGGTTCGGAGCTGGAGGTACTTCTCAGTGAGCTACAAGTGGACATTGCCACACTTGGTCTCCATAGAGAACTATAAGTCCCTCTACTAAATCAAAGTGGGGGACATGTTGTTCAAGATGATTTTTAGAAAGTTCACACTAGTTCCAGACACCTGCTAGCCATTACATGGAATGCAATCCAACCCAACAGTATTCTCCTGTTCCCCTCCCACAAATCCACAATTTTTAGATCGTAAGCTCTCACGGGCAGGACCCTCCTTACCATCTTGCCTTGATTTCTATTGTAACTGTAATGTCTTCCTTATATTGTAAAGCACTGTGCAAACTGTTGATGCTATATACACTCATTGGCCACTTTAATAGGTACACTTTGCTAGTACTGGGTTGGACTCCTTTAGTCTTCAGAACTGTTTTAATTCTTCATGGCATAGATTTAACAAGGTGATGGAAATGGAAACATTACTTAGAGAGTTTGGTCCATATGGACATGATAGCATCACAGAGTTGCAGCAGATTTGTCGGCTGCACATCCATAATACAAAGCACCACCAGCCTAAACCACTGATACGAGGCAGGAGGGATCTATGCTTTCATGTTGTTTACATCGAATTCTGACCTGACCATCCGAATGTCGCAACAGAAATCGAGACTCAGACCAGGCAATGTTTTTTCCAATCTTCTATTTTACAATTTTGGTGAGCCCTTGCATACTGTAGTCTGAGTCTCCGTTTTCTGCTCTTAGCTGACAGAAGTGGGACTCGGTGTGGTCTTCTGTGGCTGTAGCCCATCTGCTTCAAGGTTCAATGTGTTGGGTGTTCAGAGACGGTATTTCTGCATACCACGGATGTAATGGGTGGATGGGTGGTTATTTAGGTTACTGTTGCCTTTCTATCAGCTTGAATCAGTTTGGCCATTCTCCTCTGACATCAACAAAATATTCTTGCCCAGACAACTGTCGCTCACTGGATATTTTCTCTTTTTCAGACCATTTTCTGTAAACCCGAGAGATGGTTGTGTATGAAAATCCCAGTACGCCAGCAGTTACTGAAACCAGCCCGTCTGGCACCAACAACCATGCCACGTTCAAAGTCACTTAAATCGCCTTTCTTTCCCATTCTGATGCTCGGTTTGAACTTCAGCAGACCATCTTGACCATGTGTACATGCCTAAATGTATTGAGCTACTGCCAGGTGATTGGCTGATTAGATATTTATGTTAACGAGCAGTTGAATAGGTGTACCTAATAAAGCGGTCAGTGAATGTAAATCCTGAATAATAATAATATAAATAATAATATGCACACATATGACCAGGTAAGACTGGTGACTTTTTTGCCGGAACGGAGTGCACCTTTAACACAGAGATTTCTCATAACTCTGCTGTGGGTGCTGAAAGTAAAACAAACGATATCCAGGTTGCTTAATATAACCGGATTCCCATTAAGAAGTTGCACAGCCCACACACAGCTGGAAATGAGAAAAGGATTGAAATGTCTCATTACAGCAGAATGGGATCTTCAATAATGTATCCCAGCAAGCTCAATCTACAGATTGGAAAAAATAGACTTATGCCAGTCGTGTCAGCGAGCAAATTACCGTGCTGTGTTTTTTTGAATATACACATATTATAGATGCACTAGGAACAACAAACCATTCTGAAAACCGAGGCAGGGTCCAAATTGCACATAGCAAACAACTGGAGCTCTGGAAGCCCTGGATTGGTGAAAAGGCAATGGAGGTAAGAGCCAAATAATTCCCATAATAATAAATATGTAATCTGTTGTGCTGTCTCTTATACATAGTTACAGAATGTTACATAGTTAAAGCTATACTCCAGTTATAAAAATGCATATATACCTACATTGGTCCAGCTTGACATTATGTAAAATATATATATATATACACACTGTATGATTTCTGGTAAGGCCATGAGAATCCTGTAAAACACTATAGTAGCTGGAGCTACTATAGTGTCTTACAGCACCTTCCAGATCCAGGAACAGCCGCTACACTGAGTGACTTCCCCTGTACTGTGAAAATACAACGATTCGCTCGCTCAGCACAGCAGCCATTCAGCGGACGCCTAGTATTTTTCTCAATAAATACTAGGCATTCCCTGATTGGACACGTGACGGTCACGTCACATTGGTGTTGGGGGTTGCATGAGGAGATATTGTTAGGATTACGTTGGAGTTAGTGTTAAAGTTACAGGGAGGGTTAGTGTTAGGATTACAGGAAGGGTGTCAAGAAGCCTGTCGGAGAGCACCTGATGGTAGTGTTGAGCGAGCATCTGCCCATGCGCATACGCGCGTGTGCTCAAATGTGTGCGAGCACTACAGATTCTGGCGCCAGACGGGCTATTTAAACTGTGTCTACCTGATGTTCAGTGCTGGATGATCGTCAGCTATCAAGTTTTCAGCATATTGTTCCTCTGTTCCTGTTTGTTGACCCGGCTAGCCTGACCCTTCTGGTGTTCTCCTGCTCCATGACCCTGGATTGCTCCTGACATCTCTTCTGTCTGCTGTTCTTGTACCTCGTTGTCCTCCTGGTTTTGACCTCGGCCTGCCCCCCACTTTGAATCCGTCTGCTGCCTGGTTCTGTATTGCCGCTTGGTTCCTGCTCAGCCTGCTCTGGACCTTGCTACTACCTGACCTGCATCCCAGACATGCGTGTAAGCGGGTTTAGGGTGTGGCGGCTTCACAGAGGGAATCACACGAAATTGACTTTTAACAAGATAACGTTTATTACCGGAGGGCCGGTAGTATGAAGAATATTTACAATAGTAAAGCAAACAGTTTCACTCCAGGCATGGAGACGCAGGTACACAGTACAGTCACTTCAGATGTAAGCGGTAGTGGGATTCGTTAGCACCCTAGACACTTCCCACGGACTGGCACAGTCTAAACCCAAGCACACAATACGTATCTGTAAGGCTGATAGCACTTTACCCGGAAGCAGCGATATTCGTTCCGTACAGGGAGATAGGAGTCTGGCACACTCTTTCCGCACTCACAGCGGAGACACTGGTTTGGTTATAAACAACTGGGAGTCTTTTCATCCGACCCGGATTACCGATACAGGACTCCGTAGGAACCCTGAACTATCCCTCACAGGCTGGAACACTCTCCCTGCATTTTCCTGACTCTCCCTCACAAGCGGGTCTCTGTCCCTGTCTACATCCACACGTGTTCTGACTACAAACGTGGTTGTCTTTCCTATATAAGATAACCACCCCAAAATGGCCGACCAAATCTCCCGAGATTCTGTCCAATCAGGACACCAGGCTTCTCCAAAATGGTGCTGGAGACAATTGTAGAGGCTAAACAGTGCTGAACATATTTACATATAAACATATCAAAATCGCTGAAAGTAGTTATATACACTTATTAACCCACTTTATCCTGCAGCCAGCTAGGCTGCCCTGTCACTGGCAACTGCCTACATGCGTTTCCTGCTGCACTGCAGTAGTGGTTCTGGGCTACTATTCTGGCACCAGTCTTCAGGCACTTGTGCCCCTCTGTGCCCTGAGCTCCCTGTTCCATTACCCAGGGGTCTCGGGACTGGAGTTGCAAGAGAGGTTCGTCACTTCAAGCTCCGAAAAGGTACGTGACAGAGGGTTACTGTTAAGATACAGGGAGGGTTAGTATTAGGGTTACAGCAAGTGTTAGGATTTTAGGGAGGGCTTGTTACATAGGTCTTAGTGTTAGGGTTACAAGGAAGGTTAGTGTTGGGGTCACATGGAAGGCTAGTGTTAGGATTACCTAGGGGTTGGTGTTAGGGAGAGGATAAGTATTAGGGTAAGTGTGAGAGCTGCAGGGAAGGCTAATGTTATCTTTTCAGGAAGGGTGACTGTTGGGGTTGGGTAAAGGGTTAGTAAAGGTTATATGGAGGGCTTTAGTGAGGCTTAGCTTAGTGTTACAGTGTTAGAGTTGCATCTGAAAACAGTGTTGGGGTCGCATGAAAGGCTAGTGTTAGAATTACATAGGTGTTAGTGTTACAAGGAAGGCTAGTGTTAGGATTACATGGGTGTTAGTGTTAGGGAGAGAATACATATTAGGGTGAGTGTAAGAGCTGCAGGGAAGGCTAATGTTATCATTTCAGGAAGGGTTAGTCTTGGGGTTGGATAAAGGGTTACTGTGAGCTGGGGAATAGGTAGCGGGTGCAATAGCTCCCTGGGGTGAGCACTCTTGAAAGGTTTAGAGACCAGACCAGTGACCTGTCTTCAAAACAGTGGTACATTTATTGGTGCAACACACAGGCTATATGCAATGCTGTACAGTGCTCAAATAAAGTAAACACTTAAAAAACAAAATCCTAGCCGTGTCCCGGCACTGACTAAACATACGATAGTCCTGACTACCAACCTGTACAAACCTATTGTTTGTCAGACTTCAGCAAACACCATGGCCAACCTTGTGCTCCAGCAGATTGCGACTGTCTGCTCCCCAGGCTCCAGAGCCCTGTCTGCTTGCCTCAACTGCACTAAATTGCCACTGAAGCAAAGTGTAAAACATGGGGCTTACCAGAGGTTCTGGTAGGTGTAAGAGAGGAATCTGGGTGACACATAAACCCCGGACAGGACTTCTTGCTCTTCACATGATGACCTGCTACAGTTACATTGAGGGTTTTAAGGAGGGTTAGCTTAGTGTTACAGTGATAGAGTTGCATCTGAGGACAGACTCCATGTAGGGCAATATGAAATAATATTTACAAAAATAATTTAAATTTTGAGCTAGCAGAAAAAAGAGAAGAAGATGGAAACTGATGTGAGCAGTATAAGGATACCAGTAGTAACTTGTACTCATGTCTAGTGACCATTTGATATATACTAGAGACTAGAGAGAGCTGGGTGAGGAAGTGTTTTTTTGGCCTCCCCCACCAGCTCCCTCTAGTGTCTACTGTGTAGTAGTGACGGCTCTGCTAAGAGTCGGCCATCAGGCATAGCAAACCGGCCCGAACACAATCAGGTTGATTGTGTTCGGGCCGGCCCGGCCCACCGGACAAGTGCCCAGTTTGCCCTATGACCAGTCCGGCCCTGACTGTATATGTGTATGGCTGAGGTATATGGATTTCATCGATAGACGTATGAGTATGATAGAAGTTGCTTGTAGTATGAGGAAGCAAAAAGCCACAAAATCTTCAGTGTGCAGACAAATGCTTCCTCACATGACTGCGCATTAACCGCGTTCACATTGAACACTTAAGAAACATGGCAATTAGCAAAACCGTGCGCTGAGAACAAGTTCGCCGCGTCCACACTGTACATCCTGTTATGGATTAATCCATCTGGCTCTGGCTCCACCGAGCTGGCTGCGAAGACGACTTGTGTTATTTGTTCTTTCTCTATCCCCAAAATGACACATAATCTCAGTAAATTAGAGGAGCAGACAGGAGGGTGACAACAGCAGGATAATTTACTGCTACTGAGTGCATAGCGTGTGTGTTCGGTAGGAAGATATCAAAGCAGAAGTTAAGTCTAATGGAGTAGAGCTATGAGCCCTGGCACATCAGTATTAAGAGGCAACCTGTACTGACAGGAACATTGTGGACGGCCTGTTCTCGGAAGGGGATGCTTCGCACAGATATCCAGTAGAGGTGATGAGTCAATTAACAGTAATTCAATTTCAACACGATTGGGATAACCATAAGTCTTCCCTCAGATAAATATATATATATAAATATTTATATATATAAAAAAAAGTACACTTGTGCCTTAGGCCTTGTTCACACCTGCGCGTCCCAGGAACGTGCATTAGTGCGCGTTTGCCACTTGGCATTATTGATTCCAATAGGGTCATATCAAAACTGCGCGACTTGCCGGCCGTGTTTGGGGGGTTATTAGAAATGAATGGCACCCCAGGATGCCAGGCACAGGCCAGTGTGAATCAGGCCTTATTCTGTCATCTGTGTCTCTATTTATTTGGGCTCACCTGTTTTATTATTTAATTCTTTTTAGGTAAATAGCAACAGATTAAAAACTTCAAGCATGCTAAATTTGTCCCCAAAACTTAATTGAAGTACACAGGACGTACTTGGCATGCCCTGTCCCTCTCCCCTGCTGCCACTTACCCCGCCGCTTTTGCCAACAGTTCCTGGCTGTCAAAATGACAGCCGGGCTTATTGAGCATTACAGCAAAGCAGAGCCTAGAGCCTGGGTTCACACCTTTGCGTGAACATGCACATAATCACACGCTTTGACACGGGTTCAGGAAACGCGTCAAAAAGTGAAACGTGCTTGCAGTGTCAATACGTGTTAATGGCACCCCAAACGTGGCTGGTAAAATGTGCATTTTTTTTCCCCATGAGTGGAAACACATCAAACATGCCAGAAAAAACGTGGAACGCTCGCAGTTGAATAGGCAGCATTAACTAAATGTTGCGCATGAGGCAGCCCATTGATTGAATGAGCTGACACATGGCAACCATGGCAAAAAAGCACACAGGTCCTCGTTTGCGTCCATTCCCACAGCACGGAGTGTGAACAGGCCTTCCCGTCCCACAGGTCCTCCCTCTGCACATGTACAGCACAGTGATGATGCCACAAGGTATCTGGGCTCGCAAAAGCATTTTGGCGCACACAAAGTGGATTTATATCCTTTTTGGCTATTGAGGAATATATTTCAATGAAAGTTTTTGTGTCCGGCGTTCAGCTTTAAATGGCCTGCTTTATTTCTTTAACACCACGTCTTACCTTTTCTGCACTGTCCATCCATTTCCTGTCTTTGTGGGGTTTTTTTTCGCTTCTGTGATTTTTTTTTTGTTTTGTTATAATGGATCTTGCTGAAAAAAATATCAGATGCGGCATAAGTAATATGTAGGGCTACTGTAAAGAGCACAAATGTGGAAGCATTGATTTGTAATAGGGCTGTAATAGCACTCATCTCTAACAGTCTCCAGTCTATGTCTCCTGAACTGCGGCTCCAGTCTCCAATGACTCCTACGTCTTCAGTTTCTGACCTTCTCTAATAGCATGTCTGCAGTCTCTGACAGCTTTCTGTGGCATTGCATTTATTGAATGCTATGTGTGGCCAATTGGTGATGTCAGGGCTTCACATGTGACCCCCATATCAAGAATGTCTGATTTAAAGGGTATCTATGATCAAAAAACTAAAAATAAATCCGTATTTCTATATTGAATTTCCATACGTTCTCTCCCACTCCTAATAACCATCTCCATCTAGCAGTTTGTAAATTGATTTATTGAAGATGGCCATAGGATGTACTTCCTCAATGCACTGACACCATTTCACTCAGCCCTGTGAACATGCAATACCTGGTGCCACCACTTTCATTGCACCTGCCATCTAAACTAAAACTAAAAGTCTGAACAATGTTACATTTTCATTGCTTGCTGGCAGCAATGCATGATGGGATATGAAGTCTTGGGAAATCCAGAATGCAAACAGCAGGGAAAGAGACGCAAAGCACACTGGGAATCCAGGCAGTTGGTGAAAGTGATGGGCAGGCGGAAGGCAGCACTCACTACATAAAAGGGATTTTTTTCAAGTAAGCTTTGATTGAATTATCCAAAACAAATCTAGTATGTGTTCCTATTACAATGCTGAGGTTATAACAGGAGAAGATATGATGGGACTTTATAAATATTTTAAGGTATTCACAGAAACAAGGTGCAACTGGAGCCAATTATTTTTTTTAATTATTATTATTATTATTATTGTCTGTGTCTTCATTAGGGAGATTCACCCCCTCCATGCCCTGGTGACCGTCATCAATTGAAAGAAAATCAAAAATTTTGGGCTGTCACCAGAACAGGAACAGATGGGAAATCTTCCAATGGGAACACTAGCTCTGGTGACCCCGCTGACCACCAGGGATTGTCCTCACTTTACACTGCAGGAAGTCTAAAGTAAAAGAATGTCATTTTAATGTAAACACTATTATGAAAATAAGCAAACGCACTTTTTATACTGAGAAAGTATTTGATGTTACTCATATCCTCACGTCCTATTTTGACATTTGTGTTGTCCCTGGTGGGACTGGAGCCCAAATCCCAGTGGTACAAAAGAAACACACAAAACGACTTAGCCGCCATGCTGCCCAACACTGACAGCCGTGTCAATTTAACTGTTACCGTCTGAATACAAAGTTCACCAACAAATATGGAAAGTGAGAAGCTATTTACCGGCGTCTGCTTTCATTTCGCCGTGCGAGCACCATGCAGGGGAGCAAGAACCCTTCCATTAAATTCTAGACCTGGAGCAGGACATGGATTCCGTCGCTAACCATATGCTGCTTCTGGGCATTAAAAGGAAACTATGTGATTTATTTTTTAGAAGTTTAAATCAGAATTCCAGGCAAATATTAAAGTGATATTAAAGTCAAACGGTCAGGGCCGGATTTACTCTCTATGCTGCCCCAAGGCCAGGTTCCTCAATGCGCCCTCCTGTATGCAGGCTGCATACAAGGGATCTCAGGGACATCGCCGGGATCACTTGTACAAAACAAGCAACAGCTTCCCCGCTGTACATTTAGCCCTGCTTGCCCAAAGCAGGGCTAAATGTAGAAAACAACTAGCCACCCAGCGCCCGGAATTGCATGTCCTAGGCAGCGGTAGATAAGAATTCCTCAACTCCCTGCTGCCCCAAGGCCAGGCCTTGGTTGGCCTTGTGGGAATTCGGGCCCTGCAAGCGATTCTTAAGCTATTTCGGATGCTGATTATGTAATTTACAATGGATGCTGCTCCTTGATGATTAAAAGTTTTAGTTTCCTGCAAAATTAGCTAGTCCCCTGAGCACTGGTCCTGATATCACGTTTTAGGGTGTCTCCTTTGCCTTGCAGGGCCCTATGGAGCCATCCTTGTGTGTGCTAGTATGCTATATGTGTCTCCACAGTAAAGCAAGCCACTTCCCTGGTCCTTGCTTCCCCTTCCTCCTTTCTCCAAGCTAGTAGATGGACGGCTGCTGCACACTGCTGTGTCCCCTGTGATCTTGTACTGGACAGGAAGTTCAGGGAAGCCGAGCTGAGAGAGTTGGAGCTGTTTGGAAACATGGTAACAGTAAGTGTTTGGGCAAAAATGTAAAGAAATACTTTGCCGGGCGATGTATGTTTGATCTTGATTTATTATTTTAAAAACTTTTCGAATTGAATACTACTTTAGCAGAATGCCACTGTTATTGTAGGGAATCAGTAGCACTCGGCGTGGGATTTTCTGATTTTGGGGTGTGCATAGCCCTCACAGTCCTTCAGATGAAGGAAAAATTAAAATTTGCAACTACTCTGTGTGGCTCCCCTCCTCCTCTGCATGTCACCGCAGTCACCTCTAAGTACAACAAGAGATGAATCCCAGCACGCCTTGGTTCCCTACTGACCCAAATCTCTCCTTAGCCATTAGATGGTACTGTGCACATAAAATGAATATTATCTGAAGTGCCGATAAAATAAAATGGAATTGCTAGAGATGCCGGGGCAGCTGGAGCTTACATAAGTCCCTTCCTTCATCTCCACAGAGTGCAGCCATGAGGGAGCAGCCGTGATTCATATGCCATCATATCTTTTATTGCAATCTAAATGCCGGGTTTGTATGCATATGGGGGACTTGGGCAGAGCTCAGCTGGAATGAAGCATTTGTTCTGCAAGCTATCTGTACCTTTATTCAGCGTATATTGCATGTGCGTGATAAAACTCCTCTATGTAATATTATTGGGTCCTTTATTGTAATCTAAATGTACATTGATCAAGAATGCCAACTTTCTTTGCACTGTTGACATTTATAATGTCCATCTGGCTCACAACCAGCCTCAGCTGAGGGGCGGTGGATGCAGAAGCATTAAGGCTCTGATAACTTGTTCTCTGTGATCTCTGTCTGTAGGCTGTTTTATATTAGAATTAAAGACATAGTCCACCTTTAAAAAAAAAAAAAATGCACACACGTTAATGGAAGAAAAAAAAAATGTATTCATTTTTGGAGCCTGTAAAGCAATGCAATTACAGTGGATCGCAGGTGCAGTGCACAGGCTCCCGCAGACTATTTCCTCAACCAATGGTCCATGCCTACGGTAGGTATGAACCTACTGTTACGGGGCAGGAAGGAGTCATGTTGCCACACTTGTACTCCATTGAGATCTATGAGTGCCTCTTCTGCAACGGCCCAAGAGCAACAGGTGCTCTATACAGCTGCCTATACGAATCAATGGTTGTATGCAGCTGTGCACGGGTATAAAGGTGCCCATACACTGCACGATTCTCATACGAGAATCGCGGGAAATACCGAGATCATACGAGAATCGTGCAGTGTGAATGAAGACGTGCGACCGTTTCTGCTGTACGGTCGCACGTCTTTTGTCTAAGGAGCATGAAAATCGTACGATTTTCGGCTGGTTTGAATGATGCTCGGGAGACAAAAGCCGAACGGGCCGGTGTGCGCATGCACACACTGCCCGTTCAGCATTGCGGTCATCGGAAGCCCGCCCCTCAGGGGGGCGGGCTTGCGATGATCGCAAGTACGATCTGCCTGTCCAAGATGGGCAGATCGTACGTTTTTTAAATTACTTTAGATGGTTGTAAAGTGTATGGCCACCTTTAGCTGGTAATTGCATAACCATGTGCATATTTAAGGATGTACGCCTGTGTCCTGGGGAGTATGTTTCTACACATGCATGTGTTTATGCGAGTACTGGCATTTACCCGTCTACAGCTGTGTACAGCCATTCACTACTATGGTCGGCAGTACACAGCACCTGTGACTCCTGGGAAGGAGAAATACTCCGGAATTTTAGGTTACACGGCCCCAGGTGCCCATGTGCATGAGCACTAAGAATGCTGTGAGCTCCGGCTGCATGATGACGCTCCCTCAGAGGGTGTGTCCATGACAGCCTTGGAATGTCAACAGCACACCATGCTAATTGCGTTTACCAAACATCCATTTTAATGACAAAGATTTGCATTCAGTTGCTGATGACATTCTTTGAATTTGTGCATTAATCACAGCGCCAACCGTAGTCACTACAAGCACTAACCTGTATTTACGGGTTGTCTACAGAAATCTGGTAATGAGTGCAGCAAGATACATCTATTTATTGCATGACAGCCTTGGCACACAGGAAGTGGGTTGGATGATGGAAAATGGGCGGCACTGGATGTTGGAGTGCTAAGTCTGCAGGGAAAGTGCCTAGAATAAAGCGTATATTGAATGGAAAGCTATATTAAAAAAAAAAATGAAGTTTCACTTATACGTCCTATTAGAGAACTCAAGAACGACCTTTAGAGGCTATCCTTAGATGTTCACATTATGACTACCGTCTTGTTTTCACACAAGATTCATACAACCTTTACCCAGGATAAACACATTTTTTCCCATTGAATCCAATTAGGTGAATCTTTTTTGAAAGTTGTTTGAATCTTGTTACGAATATATTTACAAATAGACCCCTATACCCAATTTTAACAAAATGTATTGGTTGGAGGTCTCCTTGAAGCTTTAGTAGATATAAAACATTCTATATGTCTATACCAAGATGCAAATTTCCCACAGGAATGGGTAAACACGGGTCTCCAGTGAATCGTGCATGTTATTCAATGCTCGTGGTGTATCACCATCATATGACAGAGGTGTCTGATGGAAGTGTTGGGAGTTTTTCTCTCTACAGATGCTACAAAGGTGAACTTTCTTTGTTGCCTAGCAACTGCATAGTGGCTTTATTCACTTCTGATTCTTGGCAACCTGGGAGGGCTGACAATGGGCTTCCAGGCACAGATCCTATTTAGGGTTATGGCACCATATCTATTACATAGAGTTATAAAAAAAGACATATGACCTTTAAGTTCAACAATAATAAGGAAAAGTAAATTAACTGGGGAGCAGTAATTAAATAAGAGACCTTCCTGAAAACCCCCTGGGCTCGGTTCACACTTTAACGCACATGTTACTGCAATGCTCATTAGTGCTTGCTACGTGTGCTAGCGTGTTGCAGTGACATTCATGTTGATACTGGGCTGCAGCCCAACACAACGTATGGCAGCTTACTACCATGCATTGGAGTGCACCGTATTGTTGTTGTGTTAATTTTTTTTTTTTTTGGGGGGGGGGGGGCATGTTTTGGGGTCTTGGCAGCCCATTTCATTGATTGTACTGCCTTTCCTAAACTTTAGGAAATGTAAAAATGAACTACATGCACTGCAGGAGTTAGGTGCTCGTATTGGTCTAGATCAGGGGCGCCCACATTCTACTTTTCAAATGACGAGCTCAATGAGATGTGCCTACGGAAAAAAACCTGCATTCAGGGGGCGGGAGGGGGCGTGGCAGTGCATTGAAGTCCACCGGCCCTCTCTTCTCTCTCTCCTCTCGCTCTCTCCTTTCTTTCTCCCCTGTTTCTATCTGTTGTCTCTTCTCTCTCTCTCTGCTGTCTCTTCTCTCTCTCTCTGCTGTCTCTCTCCTGCCTTGTCTTTTCTTACCTCCACTGCAGCAGCTTCCCAAGTCTCCTCTCTCCTTCCCGTCTGCAGCGTCTGACACATTCAGCCGCACGAGCACCGTGGGAGGACAGGACACAGGTCAGTGAGCCGATCACGATCTACCAGTTTTCGCTTTACGATCTACTGGTAGATCGCGATCTACCTGATGGGCACCCCTGGTCTAGATGGATAAAATAAAGATAATATACTCACCTGATCCTCATTCCTGCGGCTGGAGGTGGTATGTCCCTCGGTGTGGTCACGTCAAGACATGATGATGTCACAGGTCCTTAGACTGCCAGTGCCCGGAGGGAAAAGAGGGTGCGGGGATAGCAGCCAAGTGGCACCAAGGATCAGGTAAGTATATTTTCTTTATTTTAGCCCCTAGAGCAAAAGGAGCAGTTAACACTTACAGTGTAGGGGATGGTAGCCCCACTACAAGGGTTAAGTTTTACATTTCCCGAAGTTCTTCTTTAAAGCTGAACTCCAGAATTACCTTTTTTTCCCAAACTTGTAGTAAGTCCTCCCCTGTGTTGAAACAGATTGCTCTCAATTCCTTGTAAATTTGCATCCCCGCAATATCTTTGAGGCTGCAGAAGCTATATTGAGCCCTCCTCCATTTCCTGTCTGAACTACTTCCATCATTTATCCATCACTTCTCCCCCAGATCCATACCGTGGTTCCCCCCCTTTCACATCTATTGGCTTTCTCTGCCATCAATTATGTTGTTTCCCAGCTTTACGTGAAAGAACACATCCCCGGCATCCCTTTAGATGTCATTGGGTCTCAAAACAGGAGTTGATTGAAAAATCTAAATAGCATTGCAACACATGCTAACGTGCATAAAAAATAAGGGCACATTAAAGGTGCCCATACACTGCACGATTATCGTACGATAATCGTATGCGATCGGTTTTTCGTACGATAATCGAGCAGTGTGAACGGAGACGTGCGACCGTTTCTACTGTACGGTCGCACGTCTTCTGTCGAACCAGCATGTTCGAAAACCAGCCGGGAATCGTACGATTCTCGGCTGGTTAGAACGGTGCTCGGAAGATAAATGCTGAACGGGCCGGTGTGCGCATGCGCACACTGCCCGTTCAGCATTGCGGTCATCGGAAGCCCGCCCCTCAGGGGGGCGGGCTTGCGATGATCGAGAGTGCGTTCTGCCTGTCCAAGATAGGCAGATCGTACGTTTTTTTAATCCCTTTACAACCATCGCAAGACTAAAGTCTTGCGATGGTTGTACAGTGTATGGCCACCTTTACACATGACACAGTGCTTTTGCAAACTAAGGGGGTTATTCACTTACATGCCGAGTAAAAAGTGGGGCCGAAGTGAAGTGAGCCGAACAACGTATTCTCATAGGGGCAGAATGGCATTGAGTGAATAGCCGAATGCTGCCGAGAGTTGAATTTTTTTTAAATGTAAATGAATTGAAAAATGTAAAAATAAATAAAGATTTTTTAAATAGGAAAAAACAAACAAACAAGTGGGCGGGGCTAGCAGTGACAGATAGCTCTGCCCAAGCTACCGCTGCATCCTTTGGCAGCTTTGAGAATAGGCCCCTAAATTTTAATCTGTTCGGGTTTACATGTACTGTAACTTCAAGCTGACCCAGAGGAAGGAAATAAAGCATGATCCAACTCACAAAATAAGGTAAAAATGTATTTGTGATCCTTAAAGGCCATGGAATCACTCCCTGAATAAACAGACCACTAGGTGTAATCTATAGAGATTTGAGGTCACTGATATGAGGTGCTTTAAAAAATCGGAAATGCTGCATGCACTATTTTTTCTGATCGCACCGGACCAGAACGCAGGCATTGATGTGCCACGTGTTCCAGTGTGGGCAATCGCACTGCAGCCAGGGGGGCGTAGCTGTGGTGCCTGTTACTTCAATGCACCCCTACTCCCCCTGCCGCCCCAGAATGGACTGAGCAGGCCGGGATGGGATCCAGTGCGTTCCGGCACCCAATCCGGTTGGTGGCTCTAGAAGCATCAAAACCAAGGGGATCAGTATAGAAGCTAAGAATCTAGTATTTTCAGAAATTGAATTTTCAGGCAATGGCAGCCTTTTCTCATGGCCAAGAAACAGTTGAAGTACATTGCAGACTTGAAATACATTGCACTGATCAATCAATAATGTCTTAAGAGCGGCATATTTCGTGAGCGGTTTTAATCTTGACAATACTCGGCGCTGCTTTAAACTTCATTTTTTTTTTGCCTGCAGCTCCTCCAGCAATTCTTTAATTTCCCAGTGTTAGATATTGCCTTCCACTTGAAGGGAACGCTGACATGACCAGACAGCTCGTCACGCTAATTCCCGAGCTGTGACACCGGCTCGCAACTCATTTGATATCTCGGCTGCTGTTTTCAAAGATGATCTCTTGCCGTTGCGAGCAAGATTCATTGGCCCCTGCGACACGGATCTTTCTGCCTGATGTCACACCTGTCCATCTGCTGTTATCCTGACACCAGCTCTAAAATATGCTGTCTAAGCTGCAGCGATGATCATGATTCTGTACCCAGAACTCTGGCTCATTTGCACAAACGTGGGTAGCAAAAATTGGAGGTGCCACTCAGGTGCATGACTACAAAACATGGGCCCCCCTCCCCTAGCAAAATTATGATTGGGCCCCCCTGCTTTGTGCTAAATCATATGTGTCATTGACCCTAATACAAAGTATGCCTAAATCAAGGACAGGCAGCAGGAGAGCTGTCAGCATAGCCATTATACTGCCAGGGAGCAGTGCTGTGGATATAAGTTATATGCATAATAATAACCGTAATGATATTTCATAGTATGACAAATTTTATAGTTCCGCACAAATACTTTATAACCCAAATACAAACTTTTCTGAACTCTTCAATTTTTTTGTTGTAGAACTATAAACCTCAGCTATCCTCGAAGGTGTTAGCTGCGGAGATGTATGACTGTAATATGCATACAGGGTTCATTTCAATGTGTACAGGAGTTCATAGACCAATAAATCTACACTGCTAAGACAGCTAAACAAATGCGCAGAGGGGGATCGGTAAGTAGATGATTCTGAGGTCATGACCTCAGCCCTTTTATACCGGAAAGTTCACATTTAAGTTTTCCTTAACAGTCTCCCTAATGGGTCCCCCTCCTACCCCAGGCCCCATAGCAGCTGCATGGGCTAATGTGGCTATTGTTACACCACTGGTGCTGCTCCACAGCAACAATTTAAATGCCTGCTGGGACTAGTCTAAGTCACTTAGAAAATGATAGTCCTTAAGTGCACCTGTTGTATTGTAGCAAACATAAGGATGCAAACAATATTGCCATTGTATATTATACATTTCTGTGTACATAGGGAGATGTTAAAGTGCAAAACTTTTTCTTTTAGTTTTAAATAAAGTAGGGCAGAGTTAAAAACCCTGTCCATATTTTTTTGCTGCCCATTTGAATGCTTTCCCTACACTTCCTGTCCTGGAGATGAAACAGGAAGTGAGAGGAAGGCTCTCTAAAACCCCCTCTAAGACAGCTGCCAAAGAAACAGTTTCTCCACTGGAAGATTCCACCTAATTCTTGTTTCGGTGACAACTGTAAAATTATGGAAGATAAAGAGGGCATGCAGAGTGCCAAACCAAACATGGTTCCAAGGAACCCTTAGCATCTCTTTGACTCAATGGACTTGGTGGCTCAATGGCCCTGGTGAGGCTGTCAGACAAACAGGATTAGCCTAACTGGGGTGCCCAGAATCAGAATTCAGAAAGAAAAAAAAGGGAATGCAGGGCACCAGATCAGAAGTGAGTCAAAGGAAGCTTTAGTTTCCTTGGACGCAATGGTGGCTCAATGGCTCGGTACTGGTAAAATCTTCACCTTACCATACGTTTGTAACAAAGCAAATAGGGTGAAACCACACACACACACACACACACACCCCTTCCCCTCTATGCCTTCAGAATCATACACAGTTCCATGGACTAAACCTTTTTTTTAAAACTGGAATTAAAGTGACATTAAATTCTCAGATTTTTTAACATAAAACAATACTGTAATGTGTGCCTTACTGTAATCCATGGTTGTTTCCCTTCTCTTTGCTGCTCTTCCTTTTAAATCCTTATCTCTTCTCATGCTGTGCAGAACTTCACTTTGCAGCTGAGTGCCTCTTCCTGTAGTGCTGGCTCAGGTTGTGAACCTGCACAGAGACACAATGTATCCATTCCAGAGACAAGGCAGTCTGCTGCAAAACAGAAGTTCTGCCCAGCATGGTGTCTGTATTACCTGTAGAAACTGGCCAATTGTTACAATAGTTTTCACTTCCCAAGACACTAGAAAAATGACAGCTGGAGCTTTGTTCCTTCATGTAGTGTTTAGATATCTGTCCTTCGGAGCTTGACTTCAGCTGACGATCGTCTATATATCTGTCTGGACTTGAATATCACAACACTTCCATTTTATATTCAATCATCACAGACTTTGTACACTCATCCTCTAAGGCTTAAAGTGAATGTAAACCCTCACTGGACGACGCTTAGTTTGCTAAAATTCTGTGTATCGAAAGCAATTGCCATGTATTTTCCTTTCAAAATTAAGATTTTCAGCTTCCTTCATCGTTTGTTGGATCCCAGTGCTGCTATCTTCTCCAACTTCTTTGCAGCCTCTTCCCTTCTACAGTCATGCACTCAGCAGCTGGACATCATTGCAAGATTGAAAATGGCTTTTGAAATGACATTAACAGTTTAAAAATTATATTAGGTTTTATGATTGAGTTTAAAACTACTACATCCTTGGTTCTCAAATGGTGGGTCGTGACCCAAAAGTGGGTCGCCACATGCCTTCCACTTTTCTAGGTGAGAGACTCCTCAGCCTCCCCCTAGCGCAGCACCATCACTTCTCGAGCCGAGCAGCCATTCAAAATACTGCCCGGCCCTGCACGTCAGCTTGAGGTGGGGTGGGCTGGAAGTATGACCAAAAGGGAGCTCCATCCATCCATACAAGCATGCATTGCTTACAGCACCCACATGTGCCCCATACAGGGAGTGCAATGGAGCTGTACAAACAATGCACATATGGATGGAGCTCTGTCACATCACAGCAGCCCACACTGGACCCCAAGCTGAGGATCCACTGCAGTTCTCATAAGGTAGGGAGACCGGGTGGATCTTAAAACAAAGAAAAGAATTATAGGTTTTTTTTGGGGGGGAGTGTGTATGTGAGTGTGTGAGATTATGTCTGTGGTTGTGTGTGTCTGTCAGCGTTTTTGAGAGTCCGTTCATTCACACTAGTACAGTGCATTAATCGCACAGTCCCATGCTATTAATGCACTGCACCACGCAATTGCACCTACTGCGCGTTGTGGTGCGGAAGGTGTTTTGCATTGCCATTAATTTACATGACACCCAAAACGCACCTCCTGCCCACAGTCCGGTAGCCTGAACCCGAATGCTCGGTACTGCAATGCCATGCATTCCATTGGGTCGCGACTAAATATGGGTCCGGAGGTTACACAGGTTGAGAACCACTGTACTACATGGTGGCTAATTAGTTTTATTAAAATAACCCATTGGTGAACGAGTGCTAGGTAAAGCAACAGGCCGTACTCTATGGTGTAATCTACACAGCGGCCTGTCGTTGCAATTAATGATGCATGGCATGGCAGTAGAATTCTGACACTGTATGCAAATAATCTCCACTACATGCTGCTGAGTAACTTACACCATAGAGCGGCCTTTCTCAACCAGAGTGCCCTGGCACCCTGGGGTGCCTTCTGGCTTCATCAGGGGTGTCTTAAAGTTTATTTTTTAAATGAGGGGCTCTGATGTGAAGAAAGCCCCTAATGTGAAGTGGGGGGCTTCTGATGTATAGGGGAGCTTCTGATGTATAGGGGAGCTT
>NW_017306273.1:677726-730224 GCF_000935625.1 Nanorana parkeri
GCTCTGATGAGAAGAGGGCTCCTGTAAAGGGGGGGGGGTTCTGATGTGTAGGGAGGCTTGTGATGTACAGTATAAGTGGGCTTCTGATGTTAAAGGGGGGGCACTCTGATGTGAAAGGGGGAGGACACTAATGTGAAGAGGGCTCCCAATGAGAAAGGGGTCTTCTTATGTATAGGGGGGGCTTCTGATGTAAAAGGGGGGGGGGGGCTTTGAAGTGAAGGGGGCTCCTGATGTATAGGAGGGACTTTTAGGGACTTCTGGTGTAAAGAACGGTACTGTGATGTGAAAGGGGGAAGTCCTGTAGTGAAGTGGAGGTTAGGATGTGAAAGAAGGGACTCTAATATGAAGGGGGCTTTGATGTGAAAGAGTTGTTCCTGATATTAAGGAACTTCTGATGTGAAAGAGGGGACTCTGATGTGAAAGGTAAAATACCATGTTGGCTTTTTTGTCTCTTTTTGCCTGGGGTCCCCCCTTAAAATCCATAGCAGACCCCTATCTCTCGAGTTTGGTATTGATTTGGAGGGGAACCACATGTCCACATGTTTTACATTTTACACTGGGGTGCCTCAAGATTTTGCATCATTTTAAAAGGTGCCGGCACAGAAAAATAATTGAGAAACGCTGCCATAGAGAATCATTTGTTCTATTGGTGAGTAATTCAGTAACTGATCAATACTCTAATTAACTCATTGCCGGGATGGGCTCATGTATTCTATGATGCTATACAATGTGATGTTCTTGGTATAGGACAATGTAGCCATTAGATTGAGCTGTACTAAGGCAGTGAAGATCACATGTCATATACACAGTTCCTATTGAGGGATGAAGGTTTGGCTACAAGGGGTATTTTTAGGAGAACAGTCATGCCGTTAGCTCACGTAGCTTATAACTGGTCACTTTGCTTGGCACACATATTTATGTCATGCAAACTTTCTTAACGACATTGAAATGACTGTCATGAACAGCTGCTCACTAATCCAAATCATTCACATTATATCACTGCAGTTTATTGACCCATTCTCTAGAACACGGGGTGGGCCACCTTGGCACTCCAGCTGTGGTGCAACTACAAATCCCAACATGCTTCTGCCTCTGGGAGTCATGCCTGTGGCTGGCAGAGTTTTGCAATGCCTCATAGGACTTAGTCCCACAACAGCTGGAGTGCCCAGGCTGCCCACCCCTGACCTACAAAGAAAAAATCAATTCATGTCTTTTTGCTACTAACAACTGATTGCGTCACATTTACATAGGATTGTGAACATTTCATGCGCTAGTCAGTGGTGTCACAAGGGGGGTGCGGCCAGGGTCAGATTAAGAGAATAATGGGCCCGGTGCTGTCAGTCGGTCGGTACAGGAAGCAGCAGGACAGGCTCTCAAATTAGGCAGCCGTTCGTGGGCTCCAGCAAGCGGCCATCTAATAAGCCTGATTAGAGAGCTGCTGGTGCCTCTGCCTGATTGTGCTCAGCCTGGCCTGGATGCCATTGGCCATCCAGGTCGGCAGGGCCTAATTTCAGTGGTGGGCCTAGAGCTGGTTCTCCAGTAGCCCCTATGTTAATGTGGCCCTGGGTGCGGCCCACACCTGGTGACACCCTCAAAGGGGGTGACACCAAAATGATTGACAGTCATCCCTTCAGAAATGTCAGGCAGTCCGTCAAGAGCCCGACAGCTGCATGAAAGAAGAAGGGACCCGCCGGCATACCCCGCCGGATGAACATCCCCTCTTCTCTCTGCCTGCGTCCATCACCGAGATGGCCGCCAGCAGTTAAGCGCGTGTGACTTTATTGCGCAAGCATAATCACGTCCCAGCGGGTGACACCGGGTGGCCACACTAGGCCTGGGGGTGCCTATGGTACTAGTGTCAATTCTTGCTGTCCTGTTATGAGGTGTAGCCCACAAAGTGTAGACCAAACGTGTTTTGCGCATTTTCTTGCTTCTGTTGAACCCCCCCAATGCGTACCCTACAACCAGAGATCACTTAAGGGGGGAGGAGCCCTGACGTCACTCCTAGTGCCCTCTGTATAGCCAGAGCCCAGTTCCTACACACAGATGGCACAGAGCTTAAAATAGATCTTATTGTGATACGCTATTTCTGGAGCAATCTGTGTGTTTGTCCTACAGCACATTCCCTGTGCCGAATCCTACAACACGGGAGGCGGGTATGAGATGAGGGGTCAGGCAGGTCCTCCGCAGGCCAGAACAGACTCGTATCATTTCCTGGGAGGATTGCCGATCGGCAGCGTGGCTTATTTTTGGAAAGCGACGTTGTATCACTTGACATGAGCCTGGGGGGGGAAACCTATGAAACAAAACATTTGAAACAATACATTGCAATGTTCTGCTTAATACAGCACGCTTCTCAATCCGGTTCAGTCTTCGGAATCCCATTCTCTTCCCCTCTAATAAAACAGCCTGCGTGCATGATAACAGACTGCTAGCTGGGAGGGTCTGCCGTCATTATCATCTTGTGATCAGTCTTTGGGTTGAAGCTGTAGTCTCACATCCCTTTTACAGAGGCAATGTCCTTGAAAGTATCTCATTAACGGTGATCATCCATATTCAGGGGATGCCTTTGATTTGGCTTCAGGCTCTGTGCAGACTTATATAAGCCGATTAAGTAGATGGGGGATGGAAATTCTGTGCACGGAATACTGTAAATAATAAGGTATTTGTAAGGAAGCTAAATGAGATTTTTTTTGCAGCTTTAGAGAATCATAAAGGGTGGAAGCCGCAATGGAAAGGTCGTAACCCTGTCGCTACAGTCAGGGTCGGATTTCCCACAAGGCCCGGCCTCGGGGCAGCAGGGAGTAGAGGGGCAGCAGGGGTGTGGAATTCCTATCTCCCAATGCCTGGGCGGGTACCATAGTTTGTTTTCTACATTTAGCTCTGCTTTGGGCAAGCATGGCTAAATGTACAGCGGGGGAAGCAAGAACTTAGACTAAGCTGTACTTGTAAAAGAAGTCAGTAAATTCTCACCTGCAGTCACTGTTGGGGTATTTTGAGAGCAGCGGGTGCCGGCTGTCAAGATACAATAGCTGACAGGGCAGACTGGTCCATTCATGCTGTTTAGCGTGGATGTGGCAATCGAGAAATCTTTATGTGTATGGCCTGCTTGGCTCGGTGGAAGCAAAGGCTGGCAACAGAGGAGATTCTGGTATTATAAAAGATTCTGTCTGTGTTTACTTTATGTTTTGAATGAATACAATGAATATCTCTCTAACATGACAGCACATGAAATAATAAAAGTTTCATATACAGAATACTAGTTTGTTTTTTTGTTTTTTTTAAGCCTGTGGAGCGTGCATCAAACACCCAAAAAGTGAACCAAAAAAGTGCATGTGAACACACACACAAAAAAGTGCACAGAAGGGGTGCAATCTAAAGGGCCTGTCTCCCAAAGAGACAGGGCCCATTCCTGACCCCCCGGGGCACAATGCCCCGGGGGGCCGAAACCAGGGGGACCCATTCCTCGTGGTCAGCCGAAGCTGACCACCGAGTACACGGTTGAGGGCTCCCCCGGAGGGGCGTAAGGAACCTAAGGGCCACATATCCTAGACTTCAGGCTAGGCCCGGAGACCCACACTCTCCATCCTGTGGACTGAAAACACATAAAAAAGTGAAAAGTGCAATTACAGTGAGAAAAGTGCAAGACTATGGCTAGGAGTTGTGGCCCGGTAATAAAAATGACCCCTGGTCTTAGCCAAAATGCCTAGCCCAAGAGGCGATGTGCATCAAAAAGCAAAGGTGTCGTGGCCAAAGTGCCGTTCACACAGTGGGGTCCCAAACCCATAATGCTACTACGGCACCCTTGGGTCACCACTCCAGGGGGCTTAAACACCACAGGCTTCGTGCCTTTCCAGGCCATGGCCAAACAAGATAGACCCGTCCAAATCAGGAGGAACTGTGCCCTGCCAGATCCAAGCACCCGAGAAGTACTTCCGACCCCCACTCTTACGTGAGTGGACGCTCACTTCGGTTTCCCTCCCATAGCCAGGACCTTTTAGGACCCCCATCACCAGGCAGGGTACTCAGATTAAAGCCATACAAGCCATAAGGCCAGTACAGCGGCTCCTTTCCCCTCCTGTAACTGATAAGAACAGATACTACACTTGATCTTAGCCATAAGGCCGAGAAGCGATACACTGAATACTAGTATGACACATAATAACCCCGTACAGTTAACAGAATCCAGCGGGCCCGATAAACTATCAATGGTGTGATATTAAAACGGTCACATTATAACTAGTGCAACAAAATAACAATTGACGCGCAACGCATGTTCCTGCTGAATGCGACAGAAATAGGAAAATCCCTTTAAAGTTGAAAAGATTGCGTATATTTTGGGCACATACAATAAGCGCATTAGTACGCCAAGCAGCAGATGGCGCAGGGCTCCTTATGAACTATGGTCACTGCAACATAATAGAGCAGGGGGGTAGGCACTACAAGTCCCATGAGGCATTGCAAGACTGACAGTCCCAGACATGACGCCCAGAGGCAGAGGCTTTGTGATTTCAGAGATTTGTGATTTCACCGCAGCTGGAGTGCCGAGGTTGCCTACCCCTAGATTACATCATTTGTCACAATTTGCAACTTTTTTTGTGCGACAATTTCGTGCTTGATTTCCCCGTCGCAATTTCTCACTCTGCACCATCAATAGTTTATCGGGCCCATAACTTTGCAGTTTTCATGTCTTTGAAGAGCAGATAATCAAAGCGGTCTCCCCGCTATACATCGAGATTAAAAAGGAACTCAAGGATCAGGTGGGTATCTTCTTAATTATCACGCCCTAGGGGGGGGGAAATGAGCAGTTAACCCTTCTAGTGCTGGGGACGCCCCACTGCAAGGGTTAACTTTTCTTTAAAACCAATACGTTTTTATTAAAGAATAAAAACATAATGAAATACAATACATAGCGTGACATACAGTTGATCTCTGTAATATGTATATTTAAAAATAAAAAAAATATCGGTAAGACTTCAGAGGTACCGACCACCTTTATCTAGAAGGATCTGTGTTTGTTTTATTCAGCCTAGCAAAAATGATCAATAAAAAGTAACAGCAAACTGAGAAAATAACGGACACAAGCAACATAATGTGTACACAGTCTTAAGCTGGCAATGCACCCAGGGGTGTCCCGAGGCCGGGTGTCATACCGGGTGACACCCTGCCGTGACATCATCGCACATGCGTGGCAATCCCCTCCTCTCTCAATAAAGCAAATGCAGGGGGCTCAGATGAATGCAGGCTATAGGAAGTTTCCAAACGGTACCTTAATATAATCCTGGATTCTCTTGGAGAATGTGACACCAGGACACACATGCAAAATGTAAATACTGACTTTTTTCTAAGTCAGAGCTAATCACATCGAACAATGCAATGCGCGAACCTCAGTGACCTATTGATTACACTGGTGACATGCAGCAATATAAGGGGCATGACCTGGACTGAGAGTACCATGTAGTCTGCCATTGGTAGTTGCCTGGCGGTCGTTGGCTTTAATCGAGACAAGACAGGTTAACTTTCATTTACCAGGTTACGGCCATAATTTAAATATTAGTTTTATTTGATGTTTATATTAGTTCTATTATTAACTATTGTATTAAATTAACCTGTATATCTTCTAGCCCAGGGGTAGGCAACCATGGCACTCCAGCTGTGGTAAGACTACAAATCTTGTCATGGTTCTGCTTCTGGGAGTCATGACTGTGGCTTTCAGAGTCTTGCAATGCCTTATGGTACTTGTAGTTGCACAACAGCTGGCGTGCCGAGGTTGCCTACCCCTGGTCTAGCCTTTCATCGCTATGGTACAGACATGCACATCGTAGAAAGCTATTACATTATCAATAAAGACATACAGATATAATTGTTTCATTTGATTTACGTCTTCACCTGCTAAATGGATCCATGCTAAACTCTACAGATCACGGAACATACATAATTATAATAAATTATATAATTGGGTCCTGCTCCTCCCTGGTCGCGGTGCTGGAGTCTTTTGGCTCATCTCCATCTCTGGGAGTTGGTTACATTCAACTGGACTTGTTCTGTAATTCTGAAGACGTTTCATAGCTCCTCCAATCCGCTTCTTCAGTTCTAAACGCTACGAATTATAGGGCTGAGCTACGAAACGTCTTCAACATTACAGAGCCAAGACCGGTTGAATGCGACTAACTACTACGAGCTCTATCATGACCTGGATAAATGAGAACCTTCGCAGACATACGTCCATCTCTTCAATAAGCGTAGGCAAGGCGCCTCCTGTGCCCGCTTGCGTGGGGGATTTCCGAGCAAACCCCCTGATGTGCGCTCATTAACCCTCCAGTGTCTGGTCGCAGCCTGCAGCTACACGTGTACTGTGAAGCATTAAAAACAAAGCCAGGAGGTCTGAGATCCCACGCATGTACTTTCCCGTCGCTTATCCATGACATCGATTAATTCCCAGGCGATTTGGATGATCCCAATTCATAACCAACCTTCCAAAAAAAATCATTTCCAGGGACATTTTGCCATTGCTTTGATACATTTAAACTGCCCCTTTGTTGAACAGTGTCTCTGAGGAGCGGGGGATGTGAGCAGGCTCATTGAATTAGGCAGTGCAAAGGGCAATGACCCATTTCTGCATTAGCCAGCCACGCAAGGGTCGAGGTGGTCTCACAAATGCCTTCCAGAGAAACCGTTCAACAGTCAGTAAAATGTGTGTCGTGATTAGTTGCTACGGGGGACTGCATTATTAAATAAGCCCAATTACATTTAATTGTGTGTTCATTCAATTGAAAAAAATAAATTGAATGCTAAAAAATGATAGATAGATAGATAGATAGATAGATAGATAGATAGATAGATAGATGGATGGATGGATGGATGGATGGATGGATGGATGGATGGATGGATGGATAGATAGATAGATAGATAGATAGATAGATAGATAGATAGATAGATAGATAGATAGATAGATAGATAGATATTTTTGGATTTATTTCAAAATACTAACAAAAAATTGGGAATGAGTACATTTGGGATGGATGGAAACCAGGGACAAATTGCCAACATTTTAGGCTGTAATAATCAGAGACTCTTGGCATCTATTTTAATTATACGGCCATGCAAGAAGCATTACACCCACCTCCCCCTATTACATAACATATGAAGAGCACAGGAACTGCTGCAATGCCCTTTAAGGTGAGGTTCCATTTGGCTAGGGTCCCTTTGGGTACACCAGAAGCTGTGGAACTGCAAGTCACTGCACACCCTTGCAGCCATAGTCTATATAATCATGTCGGGGTTATGAGTTCTCCAACAGCTGGCATGTAAAGGCTTTCCAGAATGCCTTTTTGTTACGCTGTGTGATGTTTTGGGGGTCCCTGCCCCTCTGTCAATGCCAGATTTACTTGGCCTGGCATTGATGGGCAAAACAAAGAAGCTGCTTTATTAAAAGGTAACAATTACAATACCATCAGCATCTGAAGTAAAAGGTGTGGATGCACCTCTGGGACTTGTTGTTCACCAACAGCTTGGAGGGAACAGCTCCATTACCCTTGGCATGAACCGGTAACAAAATAAATACAAAGAACATTTTATTTGGCTGGGGACCCTCTGGGTACACCAGGGGCTGTGGAACTACAAGTCGCTGCACACCCTTGCAGCCGCAGTCTACATAATCATGTTGGGGTTATGAGTTTTCCAACAGCTGGCATGCAAAGGCTTTCCAGAATGCCTCTGTTTGGGGGTCCCTGCCCCTCTGTCAATGCCAAGTTTACTTGGCCTGGCATTGATGGGCAAGACAAAGAAGCTGCTTTATCAAAAGGTTAACAATTACAGTACCATCAAGCAGCTGGAGTGAAAGATGTGGATACACCTCTGGGTCTGGGACTTGTAGTTCACCAACAGCTAGGAGGGCACAGCTCCTTTACTCTTGGCATGAACCGGTAACAAAACACAAATACAAAGAACATTTCTTCCCTAATGCTGACACTTTTTGTTCACAGTTGCAGACTAAGAAGTCTTATGCCATATGTATATATGGCTCTTGTGTCCTTGTACCATATCAGTTTGAATCTATCCTCCTTGACATGTGGAGCAAAGCAAATGCAAAAGCTTCATATTACCTGCATAAAGCTGACATGCTGGGACTCGTAGTTCTCCAACATTCCACAATGAATAGAAGGTTTCCGTGCCTTGGTTACTGTGCCATCAGTCCTTGATCTGCTCCCGTTGGCATGAGTTTGTAACAAAGCAAATCGGGTGATCCCCTGAGCCGTCAGGAGCATCCTTCATCCACACTGCCTTTGTTTCTTAAAATAGAGGCATCGTGAGCCCCCAGGCAGGCAAGACACGAACCAGAATAGCAGCTCCTCCCTGGGGATCTTCAGCAGACCTGATGGCAGGAGCTGGGTATCCGCTGGGCACTGGGCACCTTCTCCAGCCCCGGTGGAGGGACATCGTTACTAGAGGAGAAGAGGAGCCCTCACTGTGGATCTGCTGCCCCCAGCCCACCCGGAACAATAGGCTCCCTCTGCCTCTGTCATTGCTCCCACCCCACACAGCCCTCACTTCTTCATTTCATCATTTGGGTTGGATGTGGATGATAGAGGAGCTTGTACACAGCGCATGTCTGTTCATTCAACCCACAGCCCACTTCTGCTGGAGGAAACGGCAGCTTGCAACTTTTTAGTCGCTGATGGAGGGTGATCTCACCCAGTGGATCCCATCCTGGTACATTGTATACCTGATGGAGGGAGATCTCACCCAGATGATTCTATCCTGATACATTGTATCCTGATAGAGAGATCTCACCAAGAGGATCCCATCCTGATACATTGTATCGCTGATGGAAGGAGATCTCACCCAGAGGATCCTATCTTGATACATTGTATGCCTGATAGGGAGATCTCACCCAGATGATCCTATCCTGATACATTGTATCCCTGATAGAGAGATCTCACCCGGAGGATCTCATCCTGGTACATTGTATCCCTGATGGAGGGTGATCTCACCCAGTGGATCCCATCCTGGTACATTGTATACCTGATGGAGGGAGATCTCACCCAGATGATTCTATCCTGATACATTGTATCCTGATAGAGAGATCTCACCAAGAGGATCCCATCCTGATACATTGTATCCCTGATGGAAGGAGATCTCACCCAGAGGATCCCATCCTGATACATTGTATCCCTGATAGAGAGATCTCACCCAGATGATCCTATCCTGATACATTGTATCCCTGATAGAGAGATCTCATCAAGAGGATCCCATCCTGGTACATTGTATCCCTGATAGAGAGATCTCACCCAGAGGATCTCATCCTGGTACATTGTATCCCTGATGGAAGGAGATCTCACCCAGAGGATCCTATCTTGATACATTGTATGCCTGATAGGGAGATCTCACCCAGATGATCCTATCCTGATACATTGTATCCCTGATAGAGAGATCTCATCAAGAGGATCCCATCCTGGTACATTGTATCCCTGATAGAGAGATCTCACCCAGAGGATCTCATCCTGGTACATTGTATCCCTGATAGAGAGATCTCACCCAGAGGATCTCATCCTGGTACATTGTATCCCTGATGGAAGGAGATCTCACCCAGAGGATCCCATCCTGATACATTGTATCCCTGATGGAGGGAGATCTCACCCAGAGCACCCCATCCTGATACATTGTATCCCTGATAGAGAGATCTCACCCAGAGCACCCCATCCTGGTACATTGTATCCCTGATGGAGGGTGATCTCACCCAGAGGACCCCATCCTGGTACATTGTATCCCTGATGGAGAAATATACACCAAGGGGCTCCCATCCTGATACATTGTATCTCTGATGGAGGGAGATGTACCCAGGGGCTCCCATTCTGATACATTGTTTTCCTGATGGAGGGAGATCAACCCAGGGGCTCCCATCCTGATTCATTGTATCTCTGATGTAAGAAGATCACACCCAGGGGCGCCCATCCTGATACATTGTATCTCTGATGTAAGAAGATCACACCTAGGGGCTCCCATCCTTATACATTGTATCTCTGATGCGGAAGATGCACCCAGGGGCTCCTATTCTGATACATTGTATCCTTGATAAAGGGAGATAGCACCTTATCATGATACATTGTATCCCTGAGGGAGGGAGGTTGCACCAAGGGGCTCCAATCCTGATACAATTTATCTCTGATGGAGGGAGATTGCACTCAGGGGCTCCCATCCTGATACATTGTATCCCCGATGGAAGGAGATTGCACACAGGGGCTCCCATCATAAAACATTTCATCCCTAATGGAAGGAGATCGCACCCAGGGCTTCCATCCTGATACATTGTCTCCATGATCCCTGGCTGATGACAGAGTACTCTACATGGTATGATGGGTTTCCGGAGGGGTTCCAGCCATGGGATGGAAACCATAGCATCCCCAGCAAGGTGGAGGTTTTGAATACTTCCCTATTACTGGGAACTCTAGGGACCCAGTTCCTGCTGATTTTAACAGGTGTACTTGGTTTGATCAAGGGGTTCGGCAACCTATCAGCTTCTCTCTTCAGTTTGTTCAGGTAAGATTTGAAAATAAAAGAGAGAAGCTGATTGGTTGCCATGCACAGCTGCTCCATATTTTGTCTGCTCCGGTTTTTATAAATCCCCCCTGTATGGGTTTGGAATCCCACTGTGTGCTACTGGCAAAATGTCCCGGCACTTGGTCAGGTTGTCTTGGGCAGGTCTTCAGGCTAGCCTGAAGCAATATTTTATCTTGGCTTCAAGGCCTGCCATGTCTCTCACTGGCACTCATTTATTTTTGTATTTATAGCACTTATGCACGAGCACGTTTTACCCCACCGATGACTAGGGGTGTCTATACCTTCAAAGCCCATCCTGATGTCTAGGGGGACACTGTGGCTTTCAAGTCTTTTGCTTCTCCCTATGGGGGTTCCTCTTTAAGAAAGCCTTCACCAAGTACTTGGTGGACTGGCTTCAGCTTTACTTTTTGTGTTTTTGTGTTGGGGTTTATTTTTGATGCATGCACCGTGCTTAAAAAAAAGATGGAGAGTTATTTCAAAACACACCTACTACCGTATTTCTGCTGTCTCTCTCTTGTACAGAAGGCCTGACTGAATGAATGAAAAAAATGTGAGAGAGAGATGGAGAGTGTGATGGAGAGTGTGATGGAGAGAGTGATGGAGAGAGTGAAGGGAGAGCGAGACAGAGTGATGGAGAGAAGAAAGAGAGAGAGCGAGCGAAAGAAAAAGAGAGATCAGAGAGAGAGAGAGCGAGCGAAAGAAAAGAGAGAGATCAGAGAGAGAGAGCGCGGAGAGAGCGAGCGAAAGAAAAGAGAGATCAGAGAGAGAGAGAGGGAGAGAAAGAGAAGAGAGGGAGGGGGAGAGAGAGAGAGAGAGAGAGAGAGAGCTCCCAGTATTATTTCTGCTTAAAACAACATAGTGAAGGTTAATGTAAATATTATTTATTTGTATGTAAAAGGTGGTTTTGTAACGTTTTCTGTTTTTTTCTATGCAACTGTATTAAATAAGAAAGTGAATATAAAGTTGATAGAAAAACAACAACAACATAGTCAATTTAATGCTAAAGTTTATTCTGCTTATAATTTGCCTCCCTGGTTCCCCCTCCCCCATCATTAACATACTAATTAAACTTTTTAAATAAAATCTTTTAATTTTCATTATTCATTTTAATTTAGACCCAGTGATGTCATCAGTAGGTCTCCCTTCTCCGCTCTCTTTCTTCTCTCTCCTCTTTCCCTTATCTCTCTCTCCTCTCCATCTCCCTTTTCTCTCTTACTTCTCTCTCCTCTCTCTTCTTTCTTCTCTCTCTCCCCTTCTCTCTCTTATCTCTCTCACCCCTCTCTCATTCTCCCTCTTCTTTCCCTCTTTCTCCTCTCCCTCCCTCTCTTCTTTCCATCATTCTCTTCTCTCTCACCCCCCTCTCTCTCTTTCTCTCTTGCTTCTCCTCTCATTCTCTCTTCTCCTCCTCTCTCTCTTCTCTCCCTCCCCTCTCTCTCCTCTCCCTCTCCCTCTTCTCCCTTCTCTCCCTCTCTCTCTCTCTTCTCTCCTCTCCCTCTTTCTCTCTCTCTCTCCCCCTCTCTTCTCTCCCTCTCTCCCTCTTTCTTCTCTCCCTCCTCTCTCTCCCCCTCTCTCTCTCTCCCCTTCTCTCTCTTATCTCTCTCACCCCTCTTTCATTCTCCCTCTTCTTTCCCTCTTTCTCCTCTCCCTCCCTCTCTTCTTTCCATCATTCTCTTCTCTCTCTCTCTCTCTCTCTCTCCCTCCCTCTTCTCTCTCTCTCTCTCTCTCTCTCTCTCTCTCTCCCTTTCTCTCTTCTCTCCCTCTCTCTCTCTCTCGCTCTCTGTATACAGTTGCTGGTGTCAGTGTTGTCTTACATAAGATAAGAAAATGCGCATCAAATATTTATGAGCGGAAAAAGCGTGCCGGACTTTCGGTGATACGGAGGAAGAGGCGGCAGAGTGCGGGAGCGGCGGTTTAGATTGTAAGCTCCGCGTTCCAGAGTTGATGTGGCGTGTTGCATGATTCAGACTGAAGTGTTTGCTGGCAGGACGCTGTGTTGCGGCAGATGGTCTGACATAGTGATTAGTCTGTCAGGCTTTGTAATAAGCAGGTTTACAGAGGACTCGCTCACCCCCAGACTCCACTTACTGAGCGCCAAACATCTTATAATTACACCACATGAGCCTCCGAAATAACAGAAAAAGTTTTGTTTTATGGCTGGCACTGGCGGGGGTGGGGGGTGGGGGGGGTTGTGTGAGAGGAGAGGTTGAAGGGTTGTCAGTGTTACCCATTAGAATCAGATCGGCAGTCAGGCAATTCTGGCATTTGATATAAGGATCTCATGGGCTGCTGGGAGTTTCTGGGGGCTGATCAAACTCGTGCTTAGAATCAGATCTATTTTTCATGATAAAAAAGAGTAACACTTCCAGGTATTTATTCCCTCTCACAGAGATCACAGCATTTATGTGTTCACAAATGTCTGACACAAACAAGCCCCTGCTGCATGCTCTCTAAATGTGACTTGCTACAAAGATACATTGTTGCAGTCTGATGATTGGGGGAGAGGAAACTGAGAAAATGCTTCCTGCTGTGTGCAGCAGACTGATGAAATCATCCCAGTTTAAGCAAAGCCACTGGACTGGTGCTCAAGTTTAGGGCAGTGGAGGGGTCGGATGTCAACAATGGCAACCATTACGCCGCTCCCCCGCCCCCACTCCCCAGTCACTGGTTACTAAGATGTTGTGTGGCTCAGGCACCTGCATCCTAGAATGCAAAGGCGCTGTGCAAGCGTGCTGAGTGTTGTACATGCCTGTTTGACTCGGTTTTATTTAACCCTGCCCCTTTAGGACCCTCCCACCTCAGATTGGCCACACCCACCCTCTGGCGCAACACAATGGTTGCATCACTTTATTACTGCAAATCATTTTTTGGGTTATGTGTGTCTGTGAGTGGGGAGGGGAGGTTAAAAAAATAATTGGCCCCAGGTTACGGATATGCTAGGTACATCATTGTATGTGGCGACCTTAAAAAAGAACTCCGGGCACTCTGAAAGAACTCCAAATGAACTCTTGCAGTGAGGCTACCCCCCCCCCCCCCCCCTGCAAGCAAGGGTTAGGTGCTTATTAAGGTCTATGGGCCGGAATAAAGAAGATACACTCACCTGATCCTCAGTGACAGCTCATCTCTCTTTCCATCCGCTCCGGCTGTGCAATGTCCCTCGGTGTCGTCACGTCCAATGCAAGTCAATGTAAGTGATGCTCAAGGGACCAGTGCCCGGGGGGAGAAGAGGCCGCGAGGACCGGTCTAGCAGTCATGCATGTGACTGCTAGACCGGTGAGGTGAGGTGAGTATAACTTTGAACTTTGGTATTTCTGCCCCTAGGCCAAAACTAGCACTTAACCCTTGCAGTGCGGGCGGGGGGCGGGGGGGGGGTTAGCCCCATTGCAAGGGTTAATTTTTCACATGCCCGGAGTTCTTCTTTAAAGTGTGCTATATGGACACTTTTTGTGGTCTAGAGGCAGTAACATAATTTCCTATCAACCAACATGAAGCAATTATTCCCGGCAGTATGAATCTTTAAGTGGTGGAGAGCTGGTGAGTGCAGTGATGGGTCTTCTATGTACATGAGATCCGGTACACAGATGTGTCTGTGTCATGGAACTTCACTTCCCTTCACACTCATTAGGAAGCATTACATCCAACGCTTCTTGTTTCGGTTCTACCGCCTGTAATCTTCTTCTTCAACCCTTTCATTTATCATCTCAGAGTGGATAGAAAGCCTAACTCATTTTATTATTATTATTATTATACAGGATTTATATAACGCCAACAGTTTGCGCAGCGCTTTACAATATAAGGAAGACATTACAATCACAATACAATACAAGACAAGATGGTAAGGAGGGCCCTGCCCCTGAGGGCTTACAATCTAAAAGGGAGGGGCCAGTGATACATGAGGCGGTAGCTGAGTGGGGAGGAATTGTTTGAGAACGTGATGGTTCAGTGGTTAGGTTAATGTCGAATAGGCTTCCCTGAAGAGATGAGTCTCGCCAAAAGGCAGTCAAGGTGGGACATAGACGAACAGGTTGAGGTAAAGAGTTCCAAAGGATGGGAAAGACTCTACAGAAGTCCTGGAGGTGTCAATGGGTGGAGATAACAAGGGTCTTCAAGCCTTTCATTTATCTCCTTAGAGTGGATGGAAACCCTAACTCATATAGTATACTAACGCATCGCATATCATACAGTATCTCATATGCGTACAGGGCCGACTTAGACCGGAGCCATTTAATGCCTTTGGCGTGTAGGAGGAAACCGGAACAGTGGCGTCACAAGGGGGCTGCGGGCTGCACCGGGTGACACCATCAGAAGAGAGGACACCCCCTCTGAATTTCTTTTCTGAATTTCAGATCCTGTCCGAATTTGGTTCAAAAACTAAACTGGATCGGACATGTGACTTTTCTGGCCAATCAGATGTTTTTCGGTTAATACATCCGAATGGGTCTGAACACACATTTTTGTTACGGCAACATGGGAGCCATATACAGTATATACATATAATACTAAAGCTGAGGCTCCCAGACCCGAATGGCATCCAGACCCAAATTTCCAAATTGCATTCGGGAGCTCCCCAATGCCATTCGGGTCTGGGAGCCTCAGTTTTAGTATGAATATCTGTATATGGTTTTCTGAAGTTCGGCTTTAACATGCAGCGCCCATTACCCCGCTGCCACATATATCTGCCGGGTCAGTTTATACTTCTCTGTGATATCTGAATGATGTTCATTATAAATTGGTTAATTATTATTTTGATGGTTTGATCACTGGCAGAGCCGATGATATTTATAGAAACAAATACTTGTTGCCAAGGCAGTCAGATCACGGTTCACGGAATTTATACATAGCCGGATAAAAGGTGCAGAATAAATGTCATGTGTTTCATATGAAGCTTCGTCCGGGACTTTAAAAATAGATAATGTTGAGGGAAGCTGTCAGTGTGCATTCATATAACAGTATATCATGGAATTTCTCTGTACTGAGGGCACAATTATTAGGTAGAAAATTATTATTCATCATCTTACCGCACCATTTCTATTGATCCCGCTCACACAATACCAAGGGGCAGCCGATGAAAATTGGGGTAACCTGGACCCCACATGTCACTGAACCATTGTTATGGGACCATATGTGTTAGTGTACCACTGCTCGGGGACCCTGAGAGTCAGGATATCACTGCTCCGGGACCCTTAGAGTCAGGATATCATTGCTCAGGAACCCAGAGAGTCAGTATATCATTGCTCAGGAACCCTGAGAGTCAGTATATCACTCTTCTGGGTACCTGAGAGTCAGTATATCACTCTTCTGGGACCCTGAGAGTCAGTATATCACTCTTCTGGGTACCTGAGAGTCAGCACATCACTGTTCTGGGACCATGAGTATCTGCAGACCACTGCTCTTGAGTCTCAGTGTACCACTGATCTGGGAACCCAAGTGTCAGAGCACCACTGATCTGGGAACCCAAGTGTCAGTGTACCACTGCTTTGGGACCTTGAGTGCCAGGGCACCACTGCTCTAGGATCTTGAGCGTCAATGTACTACTGCTCCATGATGCCAAATGTCAGTGTGCCACTGCTCTAGGACCTTAAGAGTCAGTGTACCACTGCCCTGGGAACCCACAGTGTCAATGTATCACTGTTCTAGTACCTCGAGTGTCAGTGTACCACTGCTCTGGGACCCTAAGTGTCATTATATCAATGTTCTAGGACCTTCAGTGTCTGCAAACCACTACTCTGGGGCCTTAAGTCTCAGTGTGCCACTGCTCTGGGACCACAAATGTAAAGGTTGTTTACTGTTCTGAGATCCTCAGTGTACATGTAAACATTGTGCATGTGGCCAGTCCAATAGATATTTCTAGAGAATAATCAAGTGGTAGCCAGAACTTCGATCGTCCCTGTTGGATCTTTAAATACCATTAGTATTCCATTGTTCAACTGTCCATGTATCATTGCTCTGTGATCTGAGGATCTGTATCTGTCTTAGGGATGCCATCTGTACAGGATTCACCCAGACAGTCCGGGTTTCAGGCCAACTGAAACCCAGACATAAGATGTCATGATGTCAGGTGGGCAGAGGCAACCACGAGGTCCTGGTGTTCTAACATGAGTGCATGGAGAAGGTACGGGACATGGAGGGACCCTGGAACTAGGGGAGCAAGGAGGTGTCTGAAACACAGGATGCAGATAAGTATTGAAGGGCACACTTTCCTGGCTGTCTTCCCTTGCTCTCTCCCCTTGTTTGCTCCCTTGGCTGTCTCTCCTCTCACCCCACTGGCTGTCTCTCATTGCTCTCTCTCCTCACTCTCTCCCCTGGCTTTCTCTCTTGGCTGTTTCTCTTCGCTCTCTCCTCTGGCTGCCCCCCTTTGCTCTCTCCTGGCTGTTTCTCCCCACTCTTTCCCCTGGCTTTCACTCCTGGCTGCCTCTCCTCACTCTCTTTCCTGGCTGTCTCTCCTTGCTCCCTCTCCTGGCTGTCACTTCTCACTCTCTCCCCTTGCTTTCTCTCCTAGCTGTCCCTCCTTGCTCACTCCTCACTCTCTCCCCTGGCTATCTCTCTTTGCTCTCTTCTTGCTCTCTCTCCTGGCTGTCTCTCCTCACTCATCCTCCTGTCTGTCTCTCCTCTCTCCCCGGGCTTTCTCCGCTCACTCTCTCCTGGCTGTCTCTCCTCGCTCTCTCCTGTATAGTCTCCCAAAAAATTGCCATGCGGCAATGTGTTCGGGTGTTACATGAAGAAAAGGTGGCAACCCTAATCTGACACAATCAAAGTATGTGTCAGCATACTAGTGTTCTTGGATACCCAAGTGACAATGAGCTGTTGTGGTGGATGTCAGTGAGCCGCTATACTGGCGTCCCATGCATCAGCATTCCACCAATCTGAGTTCCTGGAGGCTGGCATGCCGTTTTTTTGGTTATTGGCTTGTGCACACCCCTTGACTTGTGTTATATGTAGTGGCCAACCAGTTAGCCGCAATTTGTCTTTATCAGTGCAGTCTGTCCAATTTTTGGATGTTTGAATTGTATGTGGTCACCTATTATCTCAGTTGGAGACACCAAATGGGGGGGTTCTTGCATCACTTTGTGTCTCCCCCACTTTACAAAGAATTTATATATCTTTACTGTTTATATATTTTTCTGACATCCAGCCATCCATCCCAAATCGATCCTTACAATGGCATTGGCTTTTGCAATGGCCGCAGCAGTTGGATGTAACTCTGAATTCTGATGGAATTTCCTCTAAACCGGAGTTGCTGATAACACTTACCAGCCACCCTTCAAAAGCTGACATATCACTTTTCAGGTGGAGTTGGCCTTTAAGCCAAGCATCTGATTGGTTGCTTCACTTTTCCCTTTGAATCCCAACCCCCTTACTATGAATATTCTCCGTATCTTCCTTTGCTTACTAACGAAATGAAGAAGCAACGATCTATCACAAGCAAGCTGTCATAATTGTCAGTTCAAATTAATGGCAGGCGAGGAAGGTGTACATTCGCAGACATATGTTTTATCCTTGAGGGAACCCAGCCAGGATCCTTTGTTCTGTCTTCCTTCCTTTTCGCCTTAGTCTGTTTTTCTACATATCCCACACATTTTGTACATTTCCAGGTCACTAGTCTCACTGCCGAAACTATTCCTTCCACTTCAAAGCAGCCGCGCCGAGTCAGGTAGATGGCAGACGTCCCTTGGAAGTATTATTTTGTGCTAATTGATTTTTCATCCTTTACCCACTTAGGATTGAAGGGGACTTCAAAGCTGAAGGCTTGATTTTGGTAGAAGATAGTTTTGTGCAAGCTCAGGCACCCCCTCCCACGTCCTCTGAACACTGAATCTACTTCCAAGTGTCAGTGTGTCATCATCCTGACCAGTTGTTAAATTAAAGAAGTATTAAACCCTCAATTTTTTTTTCATTAATGACTTTAGATCAAACAAATATACAAGATCAAGCAAAGTGTTTCTTTACTTTTTTTCCCATGCACTTAATCATTGTGTTTCCAAACAGCTCCAACTCTCTCAGCTCAGCTTCCCAGGAACTTCCTGTCCGGTACAAGATCACAAGGGACAGAGCCGTGTCCAGGAGGTGTCCATCCATCAGCCTGGTGTTAGGGAACCAAGAAACCAGACCGATACTTAAAGTGCAGGTTTAAAATACAAAAAGGAGTTTATTGAAAACAAAAATAAACATAAATGGCACAAAAACAATGAAGGAAGTCCAGGTTGTCAATGCCAAGCCAGAGGTCAGATGCCAAAACGGGTAGTCAGCTAAGTCAGGTCATGGAGCACTGAGAGCAGGGTGAACAGAAACAAAGTGGGAGTCAGGAACCAGGAGATCAGTCAGCCAGAGCCAGGGTCATACACGTAGAACAGGAACAGCAGCAGAGCACTTGGTTGATCAGAACAAATGCTGGGATGGAGACTGAATGGGTAAGGTGAAGGTTAAATACAGTGTTTCCACGAAAATAAGACAGTCTTATTTTTTTTTTTGCACGAAAAAAGACACTGGGGGGTCTATTCACTATGCTGCCGAGGGCAGCCGAGTGAATGACTGATCAGAAGTGAAGTGAGCCAAACACTGTTCGAACGGCTGGCGTGTGGGCGGGTGTGTGGGCGGGAGCTGCGGCCAGTCTTTAAATCAGTTATATGTGTAGCTACCCCGAAAGTAAGACCTAGCGCTATCTTCAGGGATAAGACCTACAACCGAACTAGGTCTTATTTTCGGGGTAGGTCTTATATTACAGAAATCCCTGAAGATAGCGCTAGGTCTTACTTTCGGGGTAGGTCTTACTTTCGGGGAAACACGGTAGTGACCTGGTGCCTGCATCATCACTCTGAGACAGGTATTTGCCAGGAGTATAGCCTGCAGTTGCAGGAAGATGAAGTAAACAGGCTTGGTTATAAGAGGGCGCCAAAGAGGAACCACAGTGTCAAACATACTGACAAGCTATGCACAGCCAACCGGATGAGGAAGGTTGAGAAACCCTGGCACTTAGAGGAGTGAGGAGGAAGAGGGAGGAGCAGGAAGCAGAGAGCAGAAGAATTGATTCCCTTGCTGTGCCTGTGCTTGTGGACATACAATCAGCTTACTTTAACACACGAGGGTGGAACCAAAGGATCCTGCAAGTGAAAGGAGCCTCTATCTCTGCTTCTATCCCAAACGTGAAACATGCTCGCTGGATCGGGCGTTGTGCAATTATTGAATTGTTAAAGTACACGCATCCTGTCTGCCCAGCCCTCCCCTAAGTATCCCCTTTCCCCCACTGCAGATGCATACTTTCCCCAATTTGGCATGCAAGGCTATACACATTTTACGGGACCCTCCCTTGGGGCTCCCTCCAGGCTCTGGAGATGTTTCTAATCCTGACCTAAAATGATCATGAATATTTTACCAAAATGTTTCCCCCAAAATCAGCCATTGATTGCTTTGTATTTAAGGGTCTTTTTCAGGGAGGCACCCCAGGGCGGGGGGGGGGGGGGCTATATAGAAGAGACCAGACTCCATAGACCAGAACTGGGTCAGTCTTGGACACACCTGCCATCTATAAAGCATGCTGCCTTTTGCGTTTTGCACACCGTATAAGCATACGCTTTGATAGGTGGGGAGCGCTTGGTTTTTTATGTTCGCCAATCTCGTGTGGTTTCTACATATTTCATTCAAACAAGAAAACGAGATTGCTGCGCTCTCAATGGTAAAGAATGCATTGCTCCGCGCTGTGTATTTCTTACTTATCTCCATGCCCGTGACACACACACGAGCTGTCCTTTCAGTGTTATACAGATGCAGATCACAGAGATTACTGTAAGCATGAATAGTTATCAAGGCTGAAACAAGCAAAATGAAAATGCAGAGAAGTGACAGGAGTCTGTGCCTGGATAAACTGGGGTAAGGATCAAACGAGGTCTCAGGTTCTACGCAAGATAAGAGAGATTGCAGTGAAGGACTGATTGGTGGCCGTGCATCGTGAAGACCAAAAATTCCAATCCCTCATCCAACGGCTGAACCTTAAAGTGAACCTGCCTGCTGTAAAAAGGTGCCTGCCATTAGTTATGTTGGATGGAAGACTATCTTCTGTGTGCCCCTCTGATTGAGGTTGCACTCTTTTATTGAGGGCTCTGAAACAAAGTTAAAACCAAAACAGCAGACATATAGCAAATATACACACACTATATATATATATCACACATGTTAAAGTAATAATAAACTCATCTTTTCAATAATGAAATCAGATAAAACAAATTTACATTGCCCTGCAAAGTTCTCATATAACTTTCGGAATGGCACCATGTTCCAACCTAAATATGGGTGTAAAATGAAACATGGTATAAAAGGTGGAATTATCCTTTAACAGCTCCAACTCTCTCAGCTCAGCTTCCCTGAACTTCCTGTCCAGTATAAGATGACAAGGGACAAAGCCATCTCCAGCAGCCGTCCATCTACTAGCTTGGAGAAGAGAGGAAGGAGAAGCGGGGAACAGCTTGCCCTAATGTTCCTGTGTGTTTGTGGAGACAGGCACAGCTCACTAACACACACAAGGTTGGCTCCATAGGACCCTGCAAGGGAAAGGAGCCACCCAAAACAGGATATCAGGACCAGTGCTCGGGGGACCGGCTGATTCTGCAGGAACAACTGCTGTTAAAAATATTATCAACCCTTGCAGTGGGGCTACTCCTGCACTTCAAGTGTTAAGTACTCGTTTCTGCCTAGGGAAAAAAAACAAACAAAGTTATACTCACCCAAACCTTAGAGCTGGCCGGCTGTGACATCGCTCCATCCAGCCTCCTCCACTATAGCGATGCTACATCCCTTGGCGTCCTCACATCCTATCCTGTACACTGTGTATAGAACGTGATGACTCAGGGACCTTAGACCACTGAAGAGGAGGGGGAGAGAGGCTCCAGGGACCGATCTAAGGACAAGCTGGCTCGGAGGATCAGGTGAGTATAAATTTGTATTTGGCCCTAGGCCGCAGAGGTGCAATGGTGGTGTCCCCATCCTGGCTGTGCAGTATGACATCACAAAACCGGCTTAACGTAATATTACAAAATATTTTGGCAGCGGAAACCTGCGTGTGCATGTCGCTGTTTAGGGGGAGTTCAGGGATAAAACAAAATACATCAACTGACATTTTCCATATGTTTTATTACAAATAGGCAAGCATTTAAAATATTCAAGTCTTTCACAACAAACAGCCTTATAGGTGAAATGTATTACTAAACATAACATAACAAAACGAATGTTCTTAAATATTTGGTCTTATAACTTTGTACATTCAGTAGGAAAATAATTTCAACTCTGATCACATACACATTGAAGCGTCTGTTTCATAGCAGCTTAGCAGGAGTCAATGTAAACACTGTGTTTTGGGGGTTACTGCCAAAAACTGGCACCACCAAGAATAGAGGGTAGGGAGACATGAACGCCATTGCGAGTCTCATAACACTGTCTAGGACCAGCCAACCCCCCAAAAATTATGAGCAAATTCAGAAGCATGGTCTGTATTTAATTAAACTATTAATATTCAATTTAGTTTCCTGTGGTTAAAGGACAACTGCACCTTTAAATGCTCCCTATCGCCACCGCTTGAGTGGCAGCCATCCATTAAAATACCTTCAACCCCACCTCCGATTCTTCTCTGCGCATCCCAGCCCAGCGCCACACGGGCTTTTGGGGGATTGCAGCCCCCTGGCCATTCATTCCTGGCCAGTACTCATGGTGGCCCTCATCCATCCAGAGGATTAAGGCTCCAGTCATTGGAATTAAATCAGCCCAGCACCGCACAGGCTTTTCAGGGAGTGCAGGTCACTGATCCATTCATTCCTACAGCTGGCCAGTACTCATGGTGGCCCTCAGCCACCCAGAGGATTAAGGCTCCAGCCATTAAAATGAATCGGCCAAGTGGTGCACATGCATAGAAGGAACTGGATGTGGTTGGGACTTTGTTCTGCAAAGGCTGTGCAGTATCAGGAAGAACTGCAGAGTAAGGACCCGGGAGCAGGGCGGGAACATAAGTATACATAGTAAGTAGGTGGCTGTCCCTTAGGGGAGGTGAGGTGAACATTTAAAGTAAAGTTGTCCTTCAAGAGTTGGTGCCCTACATGCATTTAAAGTCACATGTAACTATTTTAACAATCCTACTATATAAAACTCATACCTTGAGAACAACTTACCTTGAGAAAGGAGGAGGACTTAGGGCCATGTTTGGGCCACTACTAGTGCAACCAATGTGAAGTTTTGGAAATTGACAATTGTGCAGAGCCAGCCAATCAGCACTGTCCAAAGGCATGACTAATCTACAGAACGGGCTTGGATTCCGGTTGACTTCAGGAAACTAGGTTTATCAAAACAACCAACACCATGTATTAGAATGGAGCAAGATTGTAAAAAATACTCGGATGTCATTTTTGAGAATAGATCGGCTGTATTTAACCAGCCACAGAACCCGTGTGATATATGTCGGTGAGTTAAGGGAACGGTTGACCTAAAGGCCATGTTTAAAGGAAAACTAACCTGCCCATAGCCACAAGAACCGAGTTCTATTCAAAACTTACCACATTTAGAGCTGAAACATGTAACATTTGTAGCTGCCCGTAGAGGTAACAACCTGACTGTACAATCTCTTTCCCAACTACTGTATGTACTGGAAGTGCCTACCTGACTGGATATAAATTGGCAGATTTGTTTAGGTGGCCCTCACTATACAGAGTGTTTACAAAATGTAAAGGAGGGTTTATAGAGACTGGGATATGTGTGTGGACACCTTTAAAATAAATATAAAGCAATCAGTTTTTTTAATTTTGTCTCCATTGTAAAGTTTTCACTTTAAGCAAAATCACCATGTTTCTGTATTCTGTATATCTATAGAATGCTTCCCTCCTAAGGCCTACGCTATACAGGCAGAACTTAAGAGTCCATCCCCAGGCAAACCAAAAGACTACCTTGCAGTGGTCCATCCCTGCACTGCAAGGGTTAGGTGCTCATTTATGCCTACGGGATCGGAGTAAAGCACTTTTACTTACCTGATCCCCACTCCCCCCGTGGTTGGCGCTCAACTTTCTCTTTCTCCTCCATTTCAGCTGGTATAATGTCCCTCAGCATCCTCCTGTCTATATAACCTATATTAGATGTGATTACATCAGCGGTCCTTAGACCACTGGAGTGAAGGTGAGAAGCTTCTGCAGGGACCAGTCTAGCAGCGGATCAGGTAATAAAACAGCTTTTTTCTGCCCTTGAAATGTGATGGTAGCCACGCTGCAAAGGTAGTTTTCTGGTTTGCCCGGAGATGGGCTTTATTCACTTAATGGCATGAAATCAAGCTCTTGTTGCATGCAGATACTGATTTCAATGTGCTGTGTATATATACAAAGGGTTAATCTCACCCAATGAAGTGATTAAGAAAAGACCCTTTTAGATGCTGCAATGGCTGGCTTTGTCTGCAGGGCATGCAATAACTAGGCTGTCATACATATGGCCTCACACTGGGGAGACATCTAAAGCAAGTGCTCACCTTTTAATGCCAGACAATGCTACAGGAAGCCAATATTCTTATTTTCTAAGGGAGATAGCAATGTGCATTCACCCGTATTATGGCACCTTATTATTAAATCATAAAATAAACTTTTGTGTACCTGAATGTGACTTGGTGTCAACCTCTTGAAGTTCTTTATACAGCAGCACTCAGACTGGCAGAGAGAGGGGTGGGAGTGTTAGTCAATCAGGCGTGATGCATGCAGATGTGATGACAAGGAATATGTTGATCGGATGAGAGAGCATAGTAAGCAGAAAGATGACCTTATCGATCTGCTGCTTCTCTGTCGCTGTCCAATCACTGGCTGGGGGTGGAAAGAGGACACCACTGCATTCCTAACTGTAAGCGGTGATCCAGGTAAAGCTCCCTTCTTATATGTATCTCAGGCAAGCAGTCTATATTTAACTGCTTGCCTGGAGTTTTAAATACAGCCATGGTTGGCAATAATTTGAGATCCATCACATAGAATTGACCAGTGAGCAGTTAATCTGGACTGTCTCATGTACTATTTATATCCTTAGATATTTCTCATATACATAATACTTGTTGGCAGGTTACAAAGAGCAAAAACGAATGTGGGTCCTCAGGTATGAAAGCGTCACAAAGAAATACTGTCTGTGTTGTTCAGGTTCTATCAACCAGCTGCTGACGAGTTTGTTCCAGTTACAATAATGTATTTCAAGTAATATCTATTCACTACCAGGTCAGCACAGCCCATCCCCTATCCTCTAAGCCCTGATGAAGGGAGCAAGCCCCAGGAACGTAGCGGATTTATATATATAGTTCTCATTTGATTTTAGACTGGATTACATTTGTATCTGGACTACAACATCACGTTCATATTCACTCTAATGTATTTCCAGTGCAGGCAGGAAAATGAAAGGGCAACTAATTCTATATAGATGTATGACCCAGTCCAGACCATAGAAAAATAAAGACATTTAAATGTCATTTCATCACAGGGACCAATCAGATCCCAAGATTCAGAGTTTCTGGGCAGCTTTGAGTCTGATTTGTGACAGGGGAATAACGGTAGTCCTCAGTACAGACACATGTGCCCCAAATGTCTTTCATAGGAAATGTCTGTACAGCCCCATAACAGCCAGTATCAGAACAATTCTTTGTCATATTCCTATGCGGGTTCTGATTGGTTGCTGGCAGCAATACAGACAGTTCTTAAGAGAAAGTTGCAGTACAAAAAATGGGGTGTGCCATTGCTGGCTTCCTTCTAAAAATGCTGGTCGTTTGCCTTCAATACTTCAAACCACAGAACCAGAACAAGCAAGAACCAAACCAAAGTCAGGGAACAATCAGAAATCCTTCTTTTGGGTCCGTGATTCAAGGTATACAAGTCAATGCCCCAGCATGCCAGCTCTTCAGAAGCAAGTCACCAACTGCGGCAGACCTATTCCTCTATCAATGTGAACTTGGGGGCTCACCACAAATTACCATTCTTTGGGCTCTCCTCCTGCCAACCATTCTTAGGGGTGCCCATTGTATCCGGAGGTCAATAGGAAGCTTGAGGGGCAGCAGCAGGAGGACATTGACAATGGAATTTGCAAAACAGAATACCCAGATTTTGCCACTACTGAGCTGCTCTGAAGACAAAGTGACCAGCATCCACCATGCAAAGTAAGGGGAACATACACTTCTGTTCAGTTGCTCTGGGGCACATATGCTGTGTGGCGACCGCATGGTGACAATCTGTCTATTTTGCGAACAGGGTTCTTCTTCTTTTGATAGCGCCACAATAAACATTACACATTAGCGTTGCCCCAAATCCCGACCACACATCTGTTGCCCCCAGACGTATTTTGGTATGGAGGATGTTCAAAGCCGCAGGAATGTGTACTTTTTCAGCCAGTCCGCACTGAAGCTAATAGGACACAGTTCAAAAAGAAGCCAGATGCAGCCGGAGTATGGCAAACACGCAGCATATTAAAAAGACACAGGGGGACATCTACGTGCCTTTCAAAGCTGTACACGGAGTTATTCTATAATTTTTTTCAAAGTACGTATATTTTTTCTGTATGTAATATTTAGAACAGAATTGCGCACGTGGAACTATTTTGTGATGTAAGTCATCAGCATACTCCTTCAGTCACTGAACCTTAAAGGCACAGTCCACCTTTTGTAAATAAAAATAAATCCACCCACATTAATAAAATAAAAAATGTGCATTCAATCCCGCAAAGCAATGCAACTGTGATTGGTGCATCATCTTCTGTATGAAGCCGTATTGTACCATGGGGATGGAGGACACTGCTCAAGCAGTTGTGTTTTCACCCCATCTCTCCAGTGGTCCATGGACAAAATGGGTTAGGCACAGGTTCCTGAGGTTGAATTGATTGTATCCTCAGCAGGGGAAAGGCCTCAGTCATGCTATTTTCATATGGAGAGGCCTCTAATGCTTCCTGCTTACAATTACATCAGCAGAGTCCTCTCCATGCCCAGGTACATCATGCAGTAACCTCCAGTTTATGGTGCTGCACAGCGACTTAAACCAGATCTAAACCCAAGACATCAACACTCAAATACGTGCAGGTAAAGCAGTGCACAATATGAAATGGTTTGTTTTCATGTAAGCAATTAAAAATACCTTGTTAGCAGACCGCTAACAAAATACCTGGTTACGGGTCACATGACTGCTTGCTGCTTTCCTCTAGCTGCTGGCTGGGATGGACAGCCTTCATGAGTGTGATACTTTCAATGACTGTTCCTGGAGTTCACTCCTCCATCCTCCTTCCAGGAACAGGCTTACAGGCACCCAAGCCAAACAGCAGGGTGACAAAACCACATCAGCATTTTAAAGCAGTGGGAGCCTGGTGTCACAAGGGAAATGGTGCTGCAAAAAGTAGAAGAATAAAAGCCATGTCTGTTGGAAGGAATATTGCAGAGCAAATTACAATTTGTTGGCCTCTTGACTGGAGATGAACTATGTAAGATTGTGGAAGAGAGCAAGCTAAAAAAGGGAAAAGGGAGAAGAAAAACATGGGGGATGGATGACATCCAGGAAATGAGTGGCAGCCTGGATGTAAAGCAGAACATTAGACTGGAAAAATACAAGGCCAAATGGAAAGTGATGGTGGAAGGGCAAAACACAAGGCCAAATGGAAAGTGATGGACGAAGGGCAAAAAAACAAGGCCAAATGGAAAGTGATGGACGAAGGGCAAAACACAAGGCCAAATGGAAAGTGATGGTGGAAGGGCAAAACACAAGGCCAAATGGAAAGTGATGATGGAAGCAAGGTTCCAAAATTGAATGCCACCAAAGACCATGGTCATGGCAGTGGTAAAGCAACAAAAACACCAATCATGACTCAAGGGGTAGTAAACCATCCCCACTATGCCTCAAGAAGTGGGTGACGCCCCCGAGGTCTAGTGCTCTTTCCCCTTATCCCCACGTACCCCTTTATTTTGTTGTCTTTGTTCCCTTTTTGCTATGTCTCTGTGTCTTGTGTTTCTTTGTCTTATTTCCCGCAGTTCTCTCGGCAAGCTTGCTTGTACTGCAATGGCACTGTACTTTCATTTTTATACCTCTACTGGAAACCAGTTTCTGCATTCCAATTGGTGGAATCCGAAATATGCTCTTTGCTTTGTATTTTTGCTGTTTTCATGTGGGGACATATGAACAAAGTGGTCAAGCAAAATATATGAACAAAGTGGGCTGTGGGAAGTGAGCTGAATTCTATGTCACTTTTTGGATGACAATCTGAACCCTAATAAATATAATTTTTTCAAAAATACCCACCATACAGCTATTAGAGTTATAAGGTGCATGTGCATAAGCATATGACCTATCAAGTTTGGGGCTGGGTGGTCAGCTATCTAGCACTAACGCTGTTGGGTCATAACCAGAATGCTGCACAGTGTAGGTAAGCTGCTGGGAAAGCACGTAGGGAAACAACAGTGTCCTGTGCACGCAGAATACTAGACTTAGGGGAAGCTTGAGAGCCACAGAGAAGAAGTTGTTCCCATTTTTCTGTCTGTTCCTCGATCTCAGTCATGTGGCTCTGAAATGTATTTATTCACAAACATTATCTTTACGCATTTCTTACTCCGCATTACATATCATCCCATAGCGGACGGACTGGGCAGGGACACCCGTATGACAGAGCCCAAGACAGGACACAACTATCTCATTATCTTATTACTGACTACTGCTATCTACTGAGTGTTGTCTAATTTCTACAAGTGCTCATTACACACACAATACGTTCCCACTGATAGATACGTTCCGTATTGGCGCACAAACGACGGCATAAATTAACCTTAAATAATACATCAACGTAACCCTATTTTTAGTGATCGGTTTGGCCTGGCGTTTTGTTTAAGGCCTTATCTGTGTGTTCCCAGGCTGGATCGTAGATCATTCATTGCTGGGTCAGGGACTGGCTCTTCATTTGTCTCTTGGTTTTGGTTTGCAGATAACGCCCTTTTCCTTCTTCAAACCGTTTCTTCTCTTCTTCGGTCTCCAGCTACATTAAAACACAAAAGAAAAACATCAGTTTTTATTGTACAGGGGTGCTAGTGAATGAAAAAAAATAATAATTTTGGATAGATTGGGTTTCGCTTTTTTTTTTATTGCTCTCAGTGTCTGTTTGGGAGATTTCAACTCACTTCCTGTCTGTTTGGCAGGTGTCAGTCAAAACAGGAAGTGAAGGGAAAATCTCAACGGAAGAAAAAGACAGCAATACAAATAATCTTTTCGGTAAAATAGGGAAGGGTTAAATTAGGTTTTATTTTACCTAAAAGATTATTTGTATTGCTGTGTTTTTCTTCTGTTGAGAAAATGTTCCCATCACTTCCTGTTTTGACTGACACCTGTCAGACAGGAAGTGAGTTGAAATCAGGTCAGGTTTTTACTGCTGGAGAGAAAAATCCTGTTCTTCTCAGAGACACAACAGGAAGTGATGGGAAATCCCCCAGTGTTGTCTGAGACAACACTGCATATTTATGGCATAGGTGTTCTATTATTGCACAGTGGCTCTATGGCTAGCTTCATACAAAGGCTTTGAGGACGTACCTGCTGCCTGTTTAACACAAAAGCACATAGAAGAGGCAGGAGGACTGCAGATCTGTACGGCATGCCATGTGGCACAGCTGGCCGCCGTGCGCTTTAGAAAGAGATGTACTCTACAACCTAAGCCTTTACATAAATAATATAACATTTCAGGAGGTGGAGAAGAGCCATCACCATGACTTTTCCCATCTTCTGCATAATCAAAGAAGCAGGCTGACTTCAAATATAGATCACGTTGCTTCATGAATTTATTTAAAGTGGTTTTCGAATAAGAAAATAGAAACGTTGGGTTGTAAAAAGACAATGAGATTAACCCTGGCAGGCCGACCCAAAATTAATTTTACATGGAAGCTAGAGATTATTTTTAGCGGGTGCACATTTTCAGGTATTTACAAGTTAATACTGATATGATGTGTGTGATGCTTCAGTTTTATGGATTTATTTTGTAGGTTTGCAGCTTCTAATAACTTACAGGACACCAGGCCGTGCCGTCAACATCCTTTCTAATCTAACCTGTGAAGAAAGCAGAGCTGTGGGAGGGGCAGAGCAGGCCCCACCCTCTACAGGCTGTCTGCAGAAAACTGCAGGAGGGGGAGGAGACAAGACCAGTCACCCTGCACATGGACAGAGAGCAGCAGTAAGCGGTCTTTAATAAAGGAAGCTCCAAGTTTCACACTGGATTACTGCACAGATCTGGAAGAAATACACAAAGCTCACCAAGATTCAAGGAAGAATACACATTGGTCTATTATTAAGTCCCTAATTGCTATTGCTTCAGCTTAAACCCACACTGGTAAGTTTATTTACATAAATCTAATGACATTCACATACACTATATTGCCAAAAGTATTGGGACGCCCCTCCAAATCATTGGATTCAGGTGTTCCAATCACCTCCATGGCCACAGTTGTATAAAATCACGCACCTTGGCATGCAGACTGTTTCTACAAACATTTGTGAAAGAATGGGTCGCTCTCAGGAGCTCAGTGAATTCAAGCGTGGTAATGTGATAGGTTGTCACCTGTGCAATAAGTTCACCCGAGAAATTTGCTACTAAATATTCCACGGTCACCTGTTAGTGGTATTATAACAAAGTGGAAGCAACTGTGAACAGCAGCAACTCAGCCAGGAAGTGGTAGGCCACGTAACATGACAGAGCGGGGTCAGCGCATGCTGAAGCGCACAGTGCGCAGAAGTCGCCAACTGTCTGAAGAGTCAATAGCTACAGACCTCCGAACTTTGTGTGGCCTTCAGATTGGCACAACAACAGTGCATAGAGAGCTTCATGGAATGGGTTTCCATGGCGGAGCAGCTGCATCCAAGACTTACATCACCAAGTGCAATGCAAAACGTTGGATGTAGTGGTGTAAAGCACGCCGCCACTGGACTCTAGAGAAGAGGAGACGCGTTCTCTGGAGTTAAGAATCACGCTTCTCTGTCTGGCAATCCGATGGACGTGTCTGGGTTTGGCGGTTGCCAGGAGAACGGTACTTGCCTGACTGCATTGTGCCAAGTGTAAAGTTTGGTGGAGGGAGGATTATGGGGGGGGGGGTTGTTTTTCAGGGGTTGGGCAAAGGCCTGCACAGTGTCCTGACCTCAACCCGATTGGGATGAATTAGAGCGGAGACTGCGAGCCCGGCCTTCTCGTCCAACATCAGTACCTGACCTCACAAATGCGCTTCTGGAAGAATGGTCCAACTTTCCCATAGACACACTCCTAAACCTTGTGGACACCTTCCCAGAAGAGTTGAAGCTGTTATAGCGGCAAAGGGTGGGCCAACTCAATATTGAACCCTACGGACTAAGACTGGGTTGCCACTAAAGTTCATATGCATGTAAAGGCCGGCGTCCTAATACTTTTGGCAATATCGTGTATTTAGAAACTTTAAGAAAACTACATATTAACTTTATTAACTGTAGAGATGATTACTTTCTAGTTGCTAAAAAACCCAGCTCCCCCCCTAGATGAAAACATGTAATGCAAGTCACCCTTTTCCAGGCAAAGCAACCATTCTGCACTAAGATGACAGCTTCAATGTCTAGCACATGCATGTGCTGGATCCAGCAGTACTTCAGCTACACCCCTGATAAAACACTGCTAGATCCTGCGCGTGTGTGTGTGCTAAACATGACAGCTGTCATCTAAGCAAGCTGAGATCTTGCAATACTTCCAAGTTACCGCCTGCAGCCTTTTGGGAGATATGATGTGAATAAACCAGGATGCTGCGGGTGATCCAGCATACGTGATTATTGCCTAGGTGACGAAGAAGGAAATAAGAGGTATTACTCCCCCAACAAAAAAAGCTGAAACTATCTGCAGTTTTGTAATATGGAGGGTTGAGGAATGTGAAGAGATATAATTAAGAAGAGTAAGGTCCCCTTTGATGACTGTTGGCCTGGTGCCCTCTCAGGGTTGTCTCCTCACAGCTTCAGAGTGATGGGGTGCTCCATTATGTCAACATCAATTGACCTAGCCCCTCCCACACTTTTCCTATTGGGCTGTCACTATGACGGGCAGCTTCATTAACCAATAGTGGGGATTTATAAAGTATTGTGGGCAGCACAGTGGTTTAGTGGTTATGTTTGTGTGTTCTGTCAGTGCTTCCATGGGTTTCCTCCCACACTCCAAAGACATGCTGGAGCGAAAATTGGCTCCTGTCGAAACTGGCCCTGTATGCATGTGAAATAGGGTCATTAGACTGTAAACTCCTTGTGGGCAGGGATGGGTGTGAATGTGCTCTATATAAATCATTAGAAGAATGGGAGCACCACATTAACTGGATAAGTCTAGTAGGGTTTTTAGTATAAATACAATATAAAGGTAGAAAGCCAACCTGTTTGAGGGGCTCACAGCTCCCCCTTCATTAGAACTGGGAAAGCTGTATTCTAGTCCTGAAAAGGGGGAGTTGTGAGCCCCCAAAATGTATTGGACTTCTATCTTTATATAGTATTTAACAATATACATTTACATTATATTACAAAACTCTACTAGACGTATCCAATTATCTCATTATCCCAATACCGTATAGATGTTTCCAGAGCTCCTTTTGGGATACCAGTCAGTGGAGAATTTCAGAACTTGGATCACCCTATCTTGGTCCATTCGGTAAGCCCAGCGCACCTAAAATACACATCTACAATAGCAGGACTCAGGAGAAGAACTTATTAGGGATGCACCGATACCGATACTAGTATCGGTATCGGTGCCGATACCAAGTATTTGGTTGAGTACTCGTACTCGCCCAAATGCTCCGATACCTAGCACGAGTACTTCCTGTATCAGGAAGCCGGGCGCCGTGTAATGACGCAGTGCCCAGCATTCTGATTGGCCGGGAAGCCGGCGTCATGCTCCCTTGTCATCTCATGAATCATAATATAATAAGAAAGTGACAAAGCATTAGTTTGTATTGTTTTAGAAACAATGTGACCTGTCCCTTTAAGAACAAGTATCGGTAATTGGTATCTGCGAGTACTTGATCAAAAGTATCGGTACTCGTACTCGGTCTTAAAAAAGTGGTATCGGTGCATCCCTACTTAATATAATGTACGTAGGTGAAAAACTAACCTAAAATCCATTTATCCTTGATCTCCTACCAGTTGCCATTTGGAGAACAGATAATATGCAATCTTGAGGCTCTCAGGGTTCTGACCCCCAGCTACAGGATGTGTTTGGGCTCCTTCCTACATCTATTCCATTATGAAATTAATGTTTATATTTTTTGTTTTATTTTTGTACAGCAAGGAGCTGTTTGGCTTCTATTTTTTCCTGTTCATGAGGTTCAATAAGGACAAATATTTGCATTGCTTTTCGCTTGGATAAAAATGAAAAAGTATTACGGGAGATCATGGAATGTAAAAAAAACATTTAAGAATCCCAAATATGAAGCTTGAGTAATAATCACACCGTTAAAACCAAGCGGTTTATCTGCATCTTGTCTCTGGAGGAAGCTGCTCCCTCTAATACCTTCAGGCAAAAATGCTGCATCTGTTTAATACATTGCGCCAAATATTCCTGGCGCTGGAAAGCTGATTTCAGTTTTGGAAGAATGGAAAATCTGGGAGCAGAGAAAAAAATTTACAAAACTAAAGCAACTGTCACGCTGAACCTTTAAAGGGGGCTCCCAGCTGTAGCCTGTATGCAGCATAAATTGTGTGTCTTAGGCCAGGATGTATCAAGCCAGAAAAAGCCAAGCAGATCCTAGTGTGGTCCTAGCGTGGTAGCACATATGGTATGTTCCTCTCATACCTTACAGTTACAATGGAGAAGAGAATACATTTTAAGGGGTGCTATATTGTAACAGGCTGTCCCAATGCCCAAAAATGATCATGTAGAGCAATGTCTCATGATTTTACAAGAGGACACATAGATGATTAAGAAATACCCATACATGTTGTTGAGAATAAAAAAAAAAAACTTTCAAGAAAGAAATGTCGCTATACATACACTGAGTGGCCAGATTATTATGACTACCTGACGTTTGTAGGCAAATTAGCTATAATTTTGCGCTGAAGTTGGTAGAGGGCCAGACCATTATAAATAGGGAAGCAGGTTGTTTCCCACGACAGCAGAAGTGATTTTTTTCTGAAGATATGGATAAGCAACACGATTTAACAGCCTTTGAACGTGGGATGATTGTTGGCGCTCGGAGCCATAAAGCGAGTATCAGCAAAACACCAGAATTAGTTAAATGTTCAAGAGGGGCTCATTGTTAAAGTGTTTAAAGACTGGACTGTCAGCCGAAAATCTAGGTCTGAACGTGCGAATTGTGACCGCGTGCGACTAGTCAATGTTAGGGCAGAACGGGGGAGGGGCAAGACTGGTACAAGACAACAGAAGGGCAACAGTGCAGTGACAGATTCCTCGCATCACCTTTCAACATCTCGTGGAGTCACGAGGTGGCCCAATGAAGTCATCTCGTGTAGACATCTCGTGGCCCAACGAAGTACTGATGGGGTGGTCATAATAATCTGGTGTGTGTAAGTGTATATAGCGATATAGCATGTCAAAAAAAAAACACCACTTGGATTTAATTCAGCAACATTAAGTGCCCAAAAAAATGAGGGCAGCTGCCCACCTGAATATACTGAATGACCAGGTTTTTCCACCAATGGATTTTTTTCTTCCCTGATGGCACATTGGGCATATTGCAAGATAACAATGCCTTGATTCATTGGGCTCAAATTGTGAAAGAGTGGTTCAGGGAGCATGAGACATCATTGTCACAAATGGATTGGCCACCACAGAGTCCAGACCTTAACCCCATTGAGAATCTTTGGGATGTGCGGGAGAAGACTTGACACAGTGGCCCGACTCTCCCATCATCACTACAAGATCTTGGTAAAAAATGAATGCAACTCTGGATGGTAATAAATGTTGGGACATTGTATAAGCTTATCGAAACAGTGCCATGGTGAATGTGTGCCGTAATCAGAGCTAAAGGTGGTCCAACAATATATTAGTGTGACTTTTTTTTTTGGCCAGGCAGTGTATAGAGAATAAGCATCAAATACAATCAATAGCTGATAGAAAAGGTGAATAGTATGTACAATAGCAAACCAGGAGTTGAATAGAGGTTGCAAATTCCATCTTTCGAGATCAACCTGGACCCCTATCTCAAAGATGACCTCAAATGTGAGTGTGGTAGCAGCCTTGGAGTTGGTCAGTTTAAACAGCTGATTGGCCGGGGAACAGGCAGTCGAAGTGTCCAGCTTGTTGTAGGCTGGAACTGCAGATTCACTTTAAAGGATAGGTAATCAGCAAAAGTGACAGTCTATTTTCTGATGGTGTTACTATATAATTCAGTATTTCTAATATGTTCATGAGATATCTTATCCCAAGCACAGCACAGTTAGTCAAAGACTAAGCAAACTCACTGGAACTATCAGTGACCCTTCCCCCGAAAGCCAAACAGCAGGCAAGAAGGGTGACAGGGACAAGAATATTACTCCAATTATTGCCACCAGGCATATGAGTCAAAGAAATTCACACTTGGCTTACTCACACAGATTTCAGATTACGCCAGTCTAGCCGATTATTTGTATTCTGCCAGTACAAGTGACTGGTCCCCAGTCTCTGTCATATAAGACTGTCTTAATGATGCTCTAGTGGCAGGCCCACTGCTCTAGTGTTGGGGAGGAAGTCTGGTATCTTGCACAGCTAGGAGGAACTGGCTATTCACAGCTTTACTAGTCCAGTATAGAGCAGTGCCCACAGTTTGTCTCTATCGGAATTTACTCTTCAGTTTGTGATAGTGTAGTTGACTGGTGGCTGTAATTTAGTCTAGTTGACTGGTGGCCATATTATGTCTCAGCAGGACCACTAAAATGACAGATGTATGACTACTTTAATAATGACAGGTCCATCTAGTGTTGCATCTGAGTGTTCCATCTGAGAAAGCCTAGCATAGTTAGGAAGAACTGGATATCTACAGTTTTACTGGTTCAGTACAGTCCAGCTCCTGGGGTCGGCCTCAAGGGAAAGCCTTCTTTCAGTTTTTGGCTGGATGCTGGCACCCTGAATCACCCACAAACTTTTTATATCCCTTAGGGACTCTAGTAAATGGCCCCCCGTCACCTTTCATTTTTATGATAGTCTAGTTGCCTGGTGGCCATATTTTGTTTCAGCAGGACCACTTCAATGACAGATTCATGACTTCTTTAGTATTGTTCTGATGACAAGTCCATCTAGTGTTAGCTGATGAAGTCTAGCATAGTTAGGAGGAACTGGCTATCTGCAGCTTTACTGGTCTGATACAGTGGATATCCTGCAAAGGTTTTTAGCTGGTCTCTGGCAGGCTGAATCGCAGACTGGCTTTTTATATGCATTGGGGGCACCAGTGATGAGCTTTCCCCACCAGAGTTGTTGGCTCTGCCCAACCCCCCTTTATCCCAAACCTAATTTCCCCAGCAGAGAGAGCAAGACTCCCTTCTTAAATGAAGGTGGAGATGGGTACTCAGGTACAGAAAACCTACTACAAGAAATACGGGGGCACTAATTTTTACCATTCTCTTAGAAGGTAACCTACTCTAAATAATAGCAGCACAGGTCCATAAATGCCTCAATATATACCATAGACTCTGCACAAATTCTTTTCGGGATCCCTTGTCTTCTTCAGGCTGCAAACCCCGACATGCACACCACCCTCCTAGTATTCAATAGAGTGTCTTAACAGCCAACATAGAGGCATTCCATGGGATATCCATGGGAGGGGGGGGGGGGGGGGGGGGTATCAGAGCTTCAAAGTCTACACAATGCTGATGCTTTATGAGCACTGCTTGGTCGGCTGGCCTGCACAGAAGATGCTCTATGAAGATTTAAAGTGCAACTCAAGCCAAAGCTTTTTTTTAGTTTTGGATAGAGTGGAACACCTGTCAGTTTTTATTGCTACCTGTATCCCCGTTAGAGAGATTCACCCTCTCTCTGTATCCCCATTAGGGAGATTCACCCTCTCTCTCTGTATCCCCATTAGGAAGATTCACCCTCTCTCTCTGTTTTCCCGTTAGAGAGATTCACCCTCTCTCTCCGTATCCCCATTAGAGAGATTCACCCTCTCTCTCCGTATCCCCGTTAGAGAGATTCACCCTCTCTCTCCGTATCCCCATTAGAGATTCACCCTCTCTCTCCGAATCCCCGTTAGAGAGATTCACCCTCTCTCTCTGTATCCCCATTAGGGAGATTCACCCTCTCTCTCTGTATCTCCATTAGGGAGATTCACTCTCTCTCTCTGTATCCCTATTAGGGAGATTCACCTTCTCTCTTTTTCTTGTTGACTGTTATCACTAAAAGTGAAAGAAAATCCAAAATTTAGGGTTGTCATCAGAACAGGGATAGATGGAAAATCTTCTATTGGGAACACTAGTCCTGGTGACCCTGCTGACCACCAGGGATTTCCCTCACTTTGGAGGGATTTCTTCTCACTTCCTGTTGTGGATATCAGACAGGAAGCGAAGGAAAATCTCCTCAATAGGACACAAATGGCAAAAAAAACCTAATCTGACAGGGGATATAACCCTCCCTTACTCTATCCAAAACTAAAAAAAAATAAGCTTTGGCTTTAATTCCATTTCAATGTTCACTTTAAGCTCTGACTTCAATCATAGCCATGTCTGCAACAGAGATGCATTTTATCGATTAACACATCTCTCTTGTACTGAAGAGGTTCAGTTGTATAACTTTGCTTTGATTTCCACAGAGCTTAAAACATTGAAATTCTTCATTAACTATCTGAAAACACCTTGAGGTGTGATCAGCTATTTTTAGCCAATGTCATACATATTTAGCAGGCGAGATCACACTGTAGATTCTCACCTTCTTTGTTCTGACTTTCAACTTTTTTTCCCCTCCTAATCTGAACAGATTCATTGTACAACTGTCATTGCCGCTCACCGCGCACTGTTTATGTGTTCCTGAAAAACCTCCGCTACCTTGACGCCTTGTTTTCGGATTTTGTAATTAAACTCTGTTTTCAATCAGGCGAGGTAAAGTAACCCTTAGCTTTGCATAAAAAGGCCAAAGCAAAAAGGGTCACCTCGCTCCCCCCTACCCCAGCATCTATTCACCTTTCCTCACTCCCACTCTTTGTTCAGTGAAGTGAAATACGTGGCACTTCCAGGTACAGGTGAGTATGTGACGTACTTTCTCTGCCTCAAGTGACAGCACTTGTGCCTTGTGACTGACCCAATGCTGTCAAATGGGGGAAGGAAGGAACAAGGGATTTCTGCTCCCCAAGCAGCGTTGTCAGCATTCTCTGGTAGACTACAAAACTACCACCCCACCATGTTAAGGAAGGGAAGGTGTTCTTCAGCCCAGAAGGAACTATGCAGTGCTGGGATTTAACTTCAAAAGATACTGTGTTGTCACCTGAAACAGGAAGTTAGAAGCTCACTGGTGTTTTTTCCGTAAATTGTTCTATATTTGCATGGAAATGAGCATGTGCTGCAGATATTACTAAATAGGGTTTTCATTTTGTCCATTTTCTATCTCCCAGCTTCCCTGCCAATTAGCATTGAGCCGGCTTCCCAGCCAATCAGGAAGATGGGAGTGGGTAACTTCCCAAAATGTAACATCATCATTGCTTGCTGGAAGCAATTCATTATGGGCTATGTAGTCTAGAGAAATAGAGATTGCATCACATCAGGCAAACATACGCAAAGCCCACTGGGAAGCCAGGAAGTTATGGTAAGTAATGGGCAGACAGAAGGCAGCACTCACCACATAAAAGGGATTTTTTCAGGTCTTGATTGTATTATGATAACAACTCCATTATGTTTTTCTATTACAATGCTGATGTTATAACAGGATAGTATTTGCTGGGACTTTACAACTCCTAAACGTTTACCCCACATTCACACCTCTGTGTTGTGACATGGCAGAGGTGCTGTAGGGTACGTTGTTGTGCGCTGCGGTAGGGCAGCCTATTCCTTTGAATGGACTTCCTACCAGAGCCAAGTAACACTGAAAGAAGTGTGCGCAACGTCTTTTTAAAGAAATAGAGGAAGTCACCAGCACACCGGTCTCCCATTCTGTCTTTACGGACGCTGGATAGTCATAACATCACATTGAAAGGCAACATTTGGGAACCGAACAGGCAAAGATACTTTTTTTCAAAGCTCGCATGGCACCACATTGCATGGTAAAAGGTTACCATACAATGTGGTATGATACCAAGCACATGCAATGGATAGGTGCATTGGGGTAACTAATAGCACTGCAGCGCACCTAACATTGCAACATGCGATGCGGGATCATTAATCGCATATATGTGAACAGAACCTTATTGATACAGCTGCATAAACAACCATTCTGAGAAGACACACACTCCCTTCCTCTCTCTTAGCAGAGCTCACCACTGCCAGGCTTAGTTAGACACAGGCTGCCAACACGCATGCAAGCACTGCTGAGCTTCCTTAGAAAGCCTAGCATTGTCTGCAAACCCAGATTAATGAACGCACCTCATATATTTATTTCTAAAAACGAAGATCTTATACCAATAATTAAAAAAGATGTTGAAAAAAAGCCAGTATACAAATGTGCAACCTGAACATAATACTAAATAAGACTGATCAAACCTATTAGACTTTCCCTTTAATGAACGTCTGTCTTCTCTACAATTATGAATTCTTATGAAGATGTTTCCCATTTGCTGTCATGCGATTTGCATGTTGTCTTCACAGCTTGGCTCCCTTTCCATAGTGGTGTAAATTGCTCTGACCGGGCTGCTTGCGTCTCTCTGCCGGGGAAACTTCAACTCCATCAAATTGCTCATTTACATTTGCGCCCTGATAAGTCCCTGGAAGATATGCCGGGAGCTGCAAACCATGTTCTTTAATCTGTCAAAACCTGGCAGAATAACAAGGTTCTTACTATAAAGCAGCAGCAGCAATTTGCAGGTTTGTTTAGAAGGAGATGTAACAGATTTTGCTGTGCTGTAGATCTGCAGAGGATACAAGTCTCTTCCTCTGTGCCGTGTACACTAGGCTCAAATAGGGAGGGCATGTACTCTATAGGAACATGGCAAAAAGATGGGGAGGGCAGGGTCTATACCTGGCTATCATTAAGTATGTTTTAAGAGACAACAAGGAACTTACAGTAGGAGGGGATGAGAATACCTTCTCAGCACATTAGCTGGTTTAAGATGTGGTGTTCCCGTAACATCAGCTGACCAGCACTGAGTGCTTGTTGGAGCCAAGTCCAATTCTCTGACTACCAGGTTGTACAGAATTCTGGAGCAATTAAAGCTGAACTCTAGATAAATAAATAAACATGACTTGATTTCAGCCTATTGAATTCCCCTGTACTCCAGCACTCATACTTGCAGATAGAACCAATCAGGTGTCCGCTGCATGCACTTGGGCTAACACATTACATGTGCAATAAGATGATCTCTTCAGTCTGTTGCTGCCTTTTCACTGTCTGATTGCAGGCTGGGGGCAGGGAGGTGACCTAGCTGTGTTGCATAACTGCAGTAGATAAAAATTAGGTCCCCAACCTGGCATTGCTGTCTATCAGCACTGTGTAAATATCAGGACAGGATGTATAGAGATTTGATTCCTGTGCATGACTGGCAAAACAGTTCCCAGGTACCTATTTAGTTGTTTGCCTGGAGTTCAGCTTAAAAGTTGCATCCGGGTACCTTTTGGTGTTTGCCTTTAAGCACTCCTATCTGCCTGAGCAGTCATTTGTTTGACAGATTAGCTTTAATTGGAAACTTTAATTGTTTTGGGTGTATAACCTTTTTAACTGTTTTAACTGACAAAGGGCTCCCAGAGCACTATAGGTTATATAATAAGACCGCACAGTACAGGTGCTTGCTTTGCAGTGTCCTCTATTTAATAGAAACCATGAATGCCATCTGATAAAGGGAGGAGTTGCTGGTGTGATGTCCCACTCTGTCTCATTTTGTAAATAATGGGCATTTTTTTCTGCCTTCTTCCAGTTTCTGCTTTTATGCAACAATCCCTAAAATCAATCCGTAAATTAAATTGCTACCTGCAAGGACAACATTAAATTCTCACCCTCTCCTGTTGCCTGTGCCATTGACTTGGTGGCTGAATATTCTGTCGCACTTGGACCCCCCCATGCTCAGTGGTTTGATCCACCAGCCCCTCACTCTTTAGTGATGGAGGGCTCAGCGGGAGGAACCACAACCTTCAGCCAATGGTTTCTCTTTGCTACGGAAGACATAGGTGGCACGAGTAGAAGAGGTGAGTGTTCAATGTATTATTTTCAGGAGGCCCTTTCATTTACAGACTGCTATTAGCGGTGGAGTCAATTTAACATTGACGTGGACTTGTGCAATACATTAATGCCTGGAAGAAAAGCAGAAGCCCTGGTAGAATTACTTGTGTTTTCTCTATGCATTTCAAGCCTTGGCTTTTAATTTTGAGGGGAGTATACTTTTAAACACCCCTCTGCGTAAATGTTTAATTGTTGGTGTCTCGGAAGCTGCGCAGTGGTGAAACCACTGGCACAATGAATTCACGTCAAACGACAGAGACACAGGACAAAAGCAAGCCAGAGTGCCAGCTTAGCTGTAGCCTAACAAATGTCAGTACCTTCGCTTCGAGGCACCCTAAAGTAATTTCTAGGTCACAAATCATCGCTGGAATAATCTGGCCTAATCTTTCCCTCGTCCTCCCCCTCAGCGCCCGAGGACACAACATCTTTCATGTGGAAAGCTGGGCTGCAGCATATACGGCTTCCAAAAACCGGTTGCAACAATGCAGGTAAAATCCTGTATGAAAGGTCAAACTGGGTAATGATAATGGAGTTATCTTTACAGAGTTATCCAATTCCTCACGGAAATACCCAATAGTTAAAGGGAATATATAAGAAGTCTTATTTATTTATTTACACTAGATATAAATGTGATCAGATTGGCTTAAAGTGACTTTAAAAAAGAAATCTCCTTTGATTTTAAACTACATCTAGTGATGCAATGGTCAGTATTGGGCTGCAATCCTGATGGTGGTAGTGATTGACTTTTGTAGCCAGCTTGCAACAATTATGACTACAGCCTTTAGTCTTAAAGTGACTCGGGAGTTCAATCTCAAAAATACATTCAAGTACCTTAACTATTAACAATAATGCAACTTATTTGTGTATCACTCGGCTGTAGATGCTCAAATCATCTCTGAATTGGTGCTGACACTGTCCTTCCTTCTGGAGGGTGGCTACTTTTGTTCCCAAAAGTCCCTGTGTATGTTGTAAGGTAAAGTTCCCATGATGGACAACAATCTCAACACAAATTAGTAAGCTAAACATGAGATTGAAGTCCACCATGGGAGTGAGCTTGGAGCGGTGACTACTTTACAACACACACAGGGACCATGGGGAACAAACGTAGTCACCCTCCAGAAGGAAGGACAGTGTCAGCACCAATTCAGAAATGATTTGAGGATCTACAGCCGAGTGATGCCCAAATAAGATACATTTATTGTTAATAGTTAAGGTACTTGAATGCATTTTTGAGATTCAACTCCTGAGTTTAGTGTCACTTTAATCCTCGAGATGCCAACAAGCATAGGATGACAAAGAGTCTGGGCTGTTCAACAGATTAGCAAAAAGGCACTCCTCTGGGAGTCCTGTACCCTATGGAGCTAAGACCCAACACCCAACAGTCCAACACAAGACTAACTGGCCTATAGAGGCCCTCACATTGAAGCCTTACAAGATTAGACCTTAAAGTCCTACAAAGTGTGTCCAGGATCAGTGGCACTTCCCTGGCAATCAGAAAATAGTTCAGCGATTAACAAACATACAGACATGTACCACTTGGGCAGACATCTACCACGAAATGCCAGCAGACATAAGATAACAAAGTATCTGGGTTGAGCAACAGAGTGGCAAAAGGGAACTCTTCTGGAATTAATCCCTCAAACATCCAAAAGTCCACTGCAAGACCCTAAATGGCCAAAAGAAGCTCCTCATAATAGGTTGTTGAATAATACTTTGAGTCTTTGAGCCTCTCAAGATTAGACCTTAAAGTCCTACAAAGTGTGTCCAGGATCAGTGGTGCTCCCAGGCACGCCGGAAAAACAAGTTTAGTTACTAAGAAAACTACAGACATGTGCCACACTGTGTCTGCACTTTGGGGATAGTGTTGATTTGATCACCGAGGACCTGACAATTCCATTTTAAACTCTCTTGTGTCTGTGAATGTCAACTTGAGCTACATCAACAACAGGCTGTTTATTTTGAAGGAGCTTTTCTGGAAAACACGAGACGGCTCATCTTGATGGCTAGTTCATATTTATCTGACCTTTTTTTTCTTAATATTCTTTTGGTCCTTGCTATAAGAAAAAAAAAAATATAACCACTACACATTTAAATCCGACTGCCTCCTCTCATTATTGTCCCTTGCACCAATTCACTACACAGCCCGAATAAATCTCATAGAGATTGATTGAGGGGGGAAAAAAAAGCCTCTTGATCGATACCCGTGCGCTGAGACCGGTCCCTAAATGTTTTCCTTTATTTATAGGTACTGTTCCATAGCCCTTCCAGCCAGCGTTTAATATTTATGAGTACCTTTATTTCAGAGATATTATGCAATAATCTCATGTACGTGCATCATTTTTCACAGGCCTCGCGCTTCAATGTTCGTATTCTATAATTAGAGACGAGAACAGGCTAATGACCAATGTTCCATTACAATCATTTCCTAAAATAGTGCATGTAAACGAGTTCTTTTCCTAGATCCTACCAGGTACCTGGAACAAGAGATTTTGGGTTGGAAAAAAAAAAAAAAGTCAGACAGAAACTTTAGTTTAATGAGTCTTTAATCACTGGAGAAGTAAATGATGTCTATGGCTCGTATGTCAAAGATAGTGTCGGGCCTGAAAAGGACCGCTTCTCCTCTGAGATATTTCACTCATCAATCAGCATCCTGAAAAATGATGCACGTACATGACATTTACGCTGCACGTTATGAAATGTTCAAATATACTCATTTTGCCTAAAAAGGGCTATTTTATGAGCTGACTTTCCTTAAAAAGAGCTGCCAATGATTCTCGGATGAGTGTCGGGTCTATAGTACATATTTTAGGAAATTCTTCCTAAATACCTCTCATTCCCCCCTTTCCATCTCGCAAAACCACTTCCTCCCTGCTATGAAGTGGACCTATACTGTATATTTAATGCAGAGCTCCAGGCAAACTGCTAAATATGCAATTAAGCTGCCTATATATAAATCATGTTAATTGCTCCTCGCTCTTCAGTTTACTCCACTACACACAGCGTGCCCCACATTTTACAGCCCATTCATAAAGGTGGGCTGTGGTTCCCTCTGCTTGGCATATCGAAAGCCCAATAATTGGGGAAGAGATGTCCATGTGACTTTAACGTTTGTATGACTCTTGCTGTTATCAGGAAGCTATGTACAGCACCCTCCCACCAGTTATAATATGCTGGCATTGTATAGAGAAGCACAGTGAACCAGTGATAACATCACTGGGTTTAAAATAATGTAATACAATCAGGAAGGTTTTATTTAATAATTTCATTAGCATGTTAATGAATGGGTAAAGGAGGAACCAGTACAGGCCACATGCAAGTAGATTAAATGTCAGCTTGAAACCCGATCAAGCAAGACCTGTCCTCTTTTACAAATACCAGTTTCCTGGGGGATCGGATAAGTGCATTAAAGAAGAAAGCTCCTTTATCAACGTAAATCAAAATGACAAAGGATATTAAACCTGTGCTACATACATTGAGGAATCCATATCATATATAATTCAGAGACTATTTATTACTAAATCAACAAATCTGACCATTAAGATCTGTAACTGAAAGCAATTGCAATCTGCCATAGACTGTTAGTTGTAAGGATTCACGGTGGTATCTCATCTGCTACACCTGAGCTGCTGCATGTGAAAGATTGGAGCCGTGCGTGGTGAATTTTAATGAAGTGCTCTGTGGCTTATTTATAACCACAATATATTTGTATTATGAAAACACGACAGCCATCCCGTGTCTTATCTGCTTCTCTTTAATAATTTATGCTGTTTATGAAATGCAAACGATAGCAATGGGGGCGGGGGTATAATTCTAAGATTCAAAACCCGCTTCTGGAAGGAACACTCCTAGCAGATCCTAGAGCAGTGACATTTAATTAAAGGGCCGGTGCATACAAAAGTGATATTTTAGTTACAGGCAGTTCCGGGACAAGGTCATCCTATGTCTGGGTGGAAGAGGACAAACTGCGCCCTCCCCTTCCATGATGTCCATATCTGATATACACACACAGTTTTTGTAACAGATTGAATCTTAAGGATAAGGTTTAAGTATGGTTAAGGATAAGGGTTTATTTGCATAAGTTGGGGTGGAGTGGATATATTCTAAATAGATTGTACAGTTAGGCTCTTGTACAATGCAAGGGAAAGTAAAGTTTGCTGATCTGACAAATCAAATCTAGCCACGTGTGGCCAACTTTGCTGATGGAACCGTCAGTGATAACTCAGAACATAAAGAATACTGTGTCGGGGCAATAACAGTTTATTAAAAAATAAACACACTTATGTAAATGAGGAGCCAATGCGCCAAGTTTGTATATGTGTATAAAGCAGTGACCAGAGGCAGCAGGGTCCAGCAATCATTGAGCTCACTCTTAGCATTGGAGATTGGAGGGGTGGAGACATCAGCAGTAGCACTGAACTTCGAAGGAATGGACACATCAGCAAAGAGCATTGGAGAGATAAACACATCAGCATTGAACATTGGAAGAAAGGACACGACAGCACAGGACATTGGAGGGATGGGCACAACAGTACAGAACATTGGAGAGGTGGACACATCAGCATTGGAAGGAAGGATACATCAGCATTGAACATGGACACATCAGCATTGAACAATGGAAGAAAGGACACAACAACACTGGACATTGGAGAGATGGGCACATCAGCACTGGACATTGGAGAGATGGGCACATCAGCACAGGACATTGGAGAGATGGGCACATCAGCACTGGACATTGGAGGGATGGGCACATCAGCACTGAACATTGGAGGGATGGGCACATCAGCACTGGACATTGGAGGGATGGGCACATCAGCACTGGACATTGGAGGGATGGGCACATCAGCACTGAACATTGGAGGGATGGACACATCAGCACTGGACATTGGAGGGGTGGGCACATCAGCACTGGACATTGGAGAGATGGACACATCAGCACTGGACATTGGAGAGATGGGCACATCAGTACTGGACATTGGAGAGATGGGCACATCAGTACTGGACATTGGAGAGATGGGCACATCAGCACTGGACATTGGAGGGATGGGCACATCAGCACTGGACATTGGAGGGATGGGCACATCAGTATCGAATACTGGAGAGGTGGACACATCAGGATTGCAGGAGAGCCCTGTCTTTTCCGGGACCACCCTGCCTACTTAACTTGCTGTTGCTTGCCTGCTCTGACAGCACAACCCTCTGATAGTGAATACACTGCTGGCATTGTCCTGATAGCCTGTAATGGTGGTCCGAGGGAACATGTGGTGGCCCTCCCCACTCAACTGAAAACAAAGCGCCTGTGTTTTTAAAGGCCAGACCTAATCCACAGACCTGCAAACCCAACTATAAAATATGATCATATGTTCATCCAAATATAAGACAAAACGTAAACATGGCAGTATTCCTTCAAATAACACATCACTGAAAGTAGACTTTGTACTTACCACAAGCTGAGGAACGGGAAGTGGTTTGAGGTCTTTGCTTAGAGACACGTATGTGAAAAAGGCGCTGACAGCTCGATATCGCTCCTGGGTATCTCCAACCAGAGTGTCGGCATCTACAAACACCTCAATCTCCATGGATTTGTTGCTGGTGAATGTCATGCGACCAGATATAGTAATTATGCAACCTGTAGCAGAAGACAATTGGTTAATCTTAACAAAACTAAATGATTCTTTAATGTAACAGTAAGACAAAGGACTCGTTCACGGAAAAATCTGCGGGGTTATTACTGGCAACATCTCCACCGTGGACAAAATAATCTTCATGCAATGCTTCATTATTTTCCACTGTGCTACTGGACTTTGGCTTCCAGGGTCCGTTTAGCCAGAATAGATAGTTCAGTCAAGCAAGCTGACAGTCTTGTCTATCTCTCGGGGTAATTACTTTTAAGCTCCACGGTCTGCACACCTGTTGTACTCAATGTGAGGGGCTTTTTATTTTTTTCATATTATGGAGGATCTGGGACACACAAAAGGTGGGCAGGATCACCCAAAAGAGTCGGAAACTAGGGCAGGAGATCCTGCTGTTGGAGTATCCAAGGCATTTAAGAAGCTAGGGGCTGACTCAGCCCACCAGACTCCAATAAAAAAAAAATATTTGTTCAAAAACATCAAAACATTCAGTTAATGTACTTAAAATGTTGCAAAGTTGTGCAATTGTTATTCAATTGTATGCAATAATTATTTAAAGCTGAACTGGGGTAAACAAATATTGTCCTCATACAAGAGTCATGTGTATTCTTCCTGGAATCTTGGTGAGCTTTGTGTATTTCTTTCAGATCTGTGCAGTAATCCAGTGCGGCACTTGGAGTTTCCTGTAGTAAAGACCAGTCACTGCTGTTCTCTCTCCTTGTGCAGAGTGGTCTTGTCTCCGCCCCCTCCTTTAATAAAGACCGGTCACTGCTGCTCTGTCTCCTTGTGCAGGGTGACTGGTCTCGTCTCCGCCCCCTCCTGTAATATAGAATGCTCACTGCTGCTCTCCCTCCTTGCACAGGGTGACTGGTCTTGTCTCCGCCCCCTCCTGTAATATAGAATGCTCACTGCTGCTCTCCCTCCTTGCACAGGGTGACTGGTCTTGTCTCCGCCCCCTCCTGTAGTTCCTGTAGGTCACTGCTGCTCTGGTCTCGTCTCCGCCCCCTCCTGTAATATAGAATGCTCACTGCTGCTCTCCCTCCTTGCACAGGGTGACTGGTCTTGTCTCCGCCCCCTCCTGTAATATAGAATGCTCACTGCTGCTCTCCCTCCTTGCACAGGGTGACTGGTCTTGTCTCCGCCCCATCCTGTAGTTCCTGTAGGCAGCCTGTAGTGGGTACAGCACAGTGATAATTTCTTGGTTTGCAGCCATTTGGCACACCCAAAGTTGATTTATATCCTTTGTGGCTACTGAGGAATATATTTAAATGAACGTTTTTGTACTTGCAGTTTAGCTTTAACTATTGCAAAGTGCTTCTTATGAATCAAACTTTTATTTTTCATTAAACATTTCTCAAATCATTAGATATGCCTTTAGTTTCTCCTTTCCTCATAGGCATCTCACAAAACTAAACATTTAAAGCTGAACTCCAGCCAAACAGCTACATCCACAGATGAAAAACATATCTAGGAGCGGTTTTACCTGCCAAACGGTTTGAATTTCCCTCCATCTAGTCCTGAGATGTGCACAGCCCTGCCACACAGCACACTCAGTTAAGGTAAGAAGTGGGCCTATCCCAGCCCTCAGCATTAGACTGGACAGTGACAGAGTAATGGAAGACTAATGAGGTAATTACTGCCCAGTTTGATCTCTTCTCCAATCAGCATGTTCCTTGTCAGCCAATTTGCATGCAGCACACCTAATTGGTCATACCCCTCCCTTCCCCTTTCAGATTGAATGCCGCTCTGCTGAGGAATGAAGAAACTGATACCAAGGAACATTTTGGCACTTTCACTAGTATCTATTGATGTATTAATTAATGCAGAGCTGCATTCATTTGTGTTTTTCTATCTGCCCAGAGTTCAGCTTTAAAGCCAAACTTTTCCTTTATTTTAATATTTAAAGTGGACCTTTACCCTTATCTTTAAAATAACAACAAAGACACCTTTAGAAATGTTTAGTAAGGACAATCTACAAACACATACATCTAGATAATTGCCGGCTTTGTATTCTTTGCATTCCTTATTTCTCTTTTATTCCCCAGTCTTCAGACAGTGGCCATGTTTACTAAGGGCAGATTACTAGCTCTCCTTTTACTTCCTGGATTTATGGCACATGTGACTAGGACATGTGACATGCACATCATCTCAGGGGAGGAGAATGCCTTTCCCTGAGATCACAGATGAGATTTCCCAGCAATGCTCTGCTGATGACAAGGCAATGCCAGGAAGCATTGCTTTGGCAAACTGAAGTCATTTTGCCCTTTTAAAGCAGGAAGTGAATGCTCTGCAAGTGTAAGTATTTCATAATCACAGCATTTAACACCTGACATGTCTATGTTATTATTCATCATCATACATAGAGGGATGCATTGGTAGAATTAGATTTTTGAGTGTAATGGGCCGCTTTAAAAAACTGGGCTCTAATAGCTTTCAAATGCAATATATGATATTATACCGCACACAATCTCATGCAAGAATGTTAGTGGCTGGAGTCTGGCCCCATGCCAGGCAGCAGTAGCTTCTAAAGAGACCAGTCACTGAAAATAGCCCTGTGTGTCCAAGCAGACGAGGACGTTTCATAACCTTAATCAAGCTGACTTCAATAGGAAATTCTAAAATGACAGATCCTTTTTAAAAAGGAGAACTATGGGGTTAAGTCTTTTCCCCCATAGTTCTCCTTAGGGTAACGGGAGGACACAAACTAGCGTCCCCCGTCACTCTAGGCTCAGTATACCGCGAGCTGTAGCTCGCGGTATACTGAGACGCTGCAGTAACTGAGACGCTGCAGTATACCGCAAGCTGCTGCTCGCGGTATACTGAGACGCCGCAGCTGAAGCGGATCCCGACAATAATGCCGGGATCCGCCCAGCTGCGTGACTGACAGCTGGCTCTGCCTATCTGGATGCAGAGTCAGCTGTACCCGCCCCATCCGTTCCGCCATTCAGCGCTGGCAGATCGGAGCGGGGAGGGGGGAATCCAGCCCCTCCCCTGTCACGGCAGAGAGCCGTGACAGGATCGAGAGGTGAGGGAACCTGGTATGTGTTCGCTCACTTCCCGATCTACTGAGCCGACATGTGACAGTCTCATTGTCACAGGTCGGCTAGAACTATGAGGTGAGTGAAAACCCTCACCTCATAGTTCTCCTTTAAGTCATCACGTTTATTCTACTCTCCTCTCATGATTCAATTTTTGACATATAAAAGGACATCTAAACCCGAGAACAAAAATGTCATATATTACAGCTCACAAGTAGATGTGGCTGCTGCCTTAATTTCTTTTCTTTTTCAGAACATTTTCAGCAAGTACAGAACACAGCTGTTGATCTTGCCGGAAATGCCGTGTCCTTGTCACTTCCTGAGAATTGAACTGAAAATCGCAAACAACGTTATCTCCGCAATTTTCTGTATACTATGAATCCCTCCCATGTAATGAAGACAAAGAGAGGAAGACCTGTTTGAAGTCCTGTGCCAGGGTAACAACCATAGCTCACTCTATAGATACAGTGAAGTGAGTGAGCATTGACACCCTGACAGGTAAAATATAATTTGCAGGATCACCAGGTTAAAGAAGAAGAACTCCAGGAATTTGTATTTATTAACCCTTGTAGTGGGCCTACCCCAGCACTGCAAGGGTTAAGTGCTTGCTTGTGTCTAGGTGCTAAAATAACAAAGTTATACTCACCCGAAGCTCCGAGCCGGCCAGCTGTCACATTGCTCCCTCCAGTCTGTCTCCTCCTCTCTGCAGAATTGTATCTTCCTCAGCATCCTCACATCTATACACTGTGTATAGACATTGATGATTAAGGGCAGGTTCAACCATTTTCCGGACCAGATCTGGAACGCAGTGCATTGCATTTTGCAATGTTTTCTCAGTTATTTTACTGCGTTCTGCAGCTGTATTTTTGTTTGCTTAAAATGCATGCATTTTTTATGTGTCATGCATTCCAGACCAGACAAAATGAGACATGCAGTATTTTTCTGGTCTGGAACAGACTGTGCTGGTGTCAACAGGGGCCTGAAATAAGAATACATTAGGATGCATCTGGGGTCCGGAAACAATCTGGTCTGGCATGGATGTGGTGTGAATGGGCCCTTACGGGACCTTAGATCACTGGAGAGGGGAAGAGACGTTGCAAGGAACATAGTATTTGAGGTTGAATAAAGACCTAAGTCCATCAAGTCCAACTCAGTCTAAGAAGAAGCCGGCTCGGAGCTTCGGGTGAGTATATCTTTGGTTTTTTTTTTAACCTAGACACAAGCACTTAACCCTTGCAGTGCAGGTGTAGCCCCACATGCAAGGGCTAGTAAAAACAAAATCCTGGAGTTCTCTTCTTTAACCATATTTTTAAAAAATGCACAAAGAAAGAAAACTAAAAAGCGCAAACAAAATGGAGACGTCGTCCACTGCAGCTATTTTTAGATTGTAAGCCCTCAGGGGCAGGGCCCTCTTTACCATCTTGTCTTGAATTGTATTGTGATTGTAATGTCTTCCTTATATTGTAAAGCGCTGCGCAAACTGTTGGCGCTAAATAAATCCTGTATAATAATAATAATAATTAGGTAAGGGGGCTCCCAAGCCATACAATGCACTGGATTTTAAATGATTGCCAAATACAAATATTTGTTTCATGTTTTATAAACCATTCAATAGGCATCACAACACAAATTGCGCAACACTGTAGCTCTTTACTAACATACTATACTGCCTAAAAAAAGAACGCTGCATGAGGCATAAAAGAAGAATTTGCTAAGCCGGAAATGTCAAAATAAATAAAGAAATAAAAAAAATAAAAAAATCTCTTGGATATTTGAGTATATGTAGAAGCAGCGATCTGTGCCATCCTCCTATCCTTCTCGCACTTTTCCATCAGCCTCCCGGTACTACAGCCACAATAAGAGGATTCTTGCTTGCCAAACCTTGCTGTAAATTAATTATCGTATGAAAGATTTAAAAACACGGGGCTCAGCCATTGGGGGAATGTTATATATACATACACCAACGAGTGCGTGCCAGTTTCCATAATTAAAAAGTTAAGGGATTATATTAGAAAGGAAAGGCATGTCACATACTAAAATCCTAAAATCCATTATTCATTTTTAAAAGGGATAAAAGCATTGCTGAACTTTATACATGGTTAGCGGTGCAGGACAAATGGCCTGTTATGTGAAAGATAGAGATGCTTCTAGAAGACTCTGAAATAATGTGGTACTTTTGGCTCAGGGGACATGGGAGCGGAGTGGGCCATGATAAAGCAGAGCACACTTTATATTAACAGTTGCAGGGGATTCTTGGGTAGAATGCGGAAGAGGCTTTATCCTCTTCCAGAATAGTCATTGTTATAATTATATAGAAATATTTATGGGGATTGGTGACTTCTGCTAAAGCTGAACTTTGGACACCCAAAAAATTATTATTATTAAATTAGATAATGTTCTATTAATGGTAAAGTAAATTGCTTAACCAGGTAATCATTCTGAGTGTACCTCATCAATCAGGGGTGTCCCTATAATTTACACCGCCTGAGCCATGGGGGGGGGGGGGGGGTGTTGGAGTGCTGGCGGTGCACGTTACGGGGGGAGAGCTAGAGCATCCCACTTAGCTCCGGGCAACCAGTGACATCAGTGAGCTCTTAGCCCTGGGACGCTCTGGCCGGAAAGGGGGCAGCAGCTGTGACCCAATCAGATGTTGCCTCATTATAGGCTTCCTCATTGTAGGGATGGCCCTGTACCTTGTACTCCCAGGGGGGCTTTCCAATGCTGTCCCCATCCTGCTGGTGAAATAAGTTGTCTATATTTGAAGGGTGCAGTGCAAATGGGGACCAAAAGCATTCATAAATACAGTTGAACAATAGTGTTACATTGTATGTCCTTTAGTGTTTATAAGCAAATTAAAGGTTCTTTTACAAATAAAGTTTTTCCTATTTAACACTTTCGTCAACTCTGATTAGCCCTGTTAACACCTTCCTCTCCTTAGCTACTTTTTAAAGTTTTTTTTCAATATTTACAGTTTGTATACAAATGTTTTGTTTGCATCTGTGCTAA
>NW_017306273.1:730840-939425 GCF_000935625.1 Nanorana parkeri
TATATATATATATATAATTAACCTCCCTGGCGGTCTGATTATTTCCTTTTTTTCTTTTCTTTTTTTGTTCTATTTTTTTTCGGTCCTTCTTTTGGTTTTTTTTAAATTCGTCTATGGAGATAAACCTCTACCCCCCCTCCTGTGTAGTTTGGAATTGGAGTGGTGAGTGTGATATGGTTGCTCATCCCATATCTACTGTGTTTTGACTATTTGACATGGCCTTTATATGTGTCTTAATATATTTGTAGCTTGTTATAAGAAATAAAGAAGGTTTTATATTTATGCTTCACGCCTGTAGCTGTATGTATTTTGAGGCACCTTGAAAAAACTCCAGGCTCATTTGCAAAAGCCTCTGTACTGAGTGCTTCTCCCCATTGAGAAATTCATGAATGAACAGGAGGTGATGTAAATAACCTCCTGTTCATTCATAACTGGGGACACCTAGTACTATGTGCCCCCAGTTATTTACAAACACTGGAGTGATCAGACGATCACTCCAGTGTTTGTGCTGCACACGAAGGGTCGGTAAATATCAATGATACTTACTGATCCTCCGCTCGGCCACGCACAGCTGCTGTCATCCTGAAACTGACAGGAGGACATCAGCTCATGATGACAATCATGATGATCGAGCGGCAGGTGGGGAGGAGAGCGGAGCCGATGTCCTCCTGTCACTTTCAGGACGGCAGCGGCTCCTCCGCCGTCTATTTTTTTCGGATCCCCGCTGCCTCAGCCCATACAAGCGGGGAAGAGCAGAGGGGATCCGGGTCCCCCCAGTGCCACGGGCCCCATAGCGACCGCATCAGTCGCTATGGTGGTAGTTCCGCCACTGCCTCCAGGCTACCATATTACAAGGAACTGCCATCTGTATGTTACATCAAGCTTTTCACTAAAGTGGAGTTTTCATTTAAATTCAACATTTATCTGACTGGAGTATAGTCTTATTAACGTAGACCAGGGGTGGGTAACCTCTGCACATCAGCTGTTGTGGAAGTCCCATGAGGCACTTCAAAAGGGACAGCCATTGGCATGACTGGCAGAGGCATAATGGGATTTGTGCCAGGGTTGCCTACCCCTTACTTAGAATGTTATATATTTATTTTTAAAATATGAATTCCCTCTTACGATAGACCTGTATAGATTGGTTTTGGATGACCTGCCCCTGCAGGTCAGCAGAATGTTTTGTTTCACAAAATAGCTGCTCCCTTGCATTGTATATATTATTTTAGATTACCAGTAATCCTCATATTCCAGTAACTATAAAAGTCCAGCCTGTGCAGCCAGTTTTGATTAATGTCATAGTGGAGATAGCTGGGCCTTGCTGCACGAGACATCTTTAATCACAGTGTACATTGGTGATCTCCTTTAGTTGCTCGCTCCTGCTATTTAATCTTATTGCATAAACTATGGGGATTACTCGCCCTCATCATTATCACAAAAGATAGGAGTTTATTCAAGAGATCATTTTAGGTACACAGTCCCCTTTGTACTCCATTTGTTTTTCTCCCAGGGTATGCACTCCCGGAGTTTAATTGCAGAAGACTGAACCTGCATTTAATCGCAATAGGATTTCCTAAGAGATTAATCTCATGACTCAGAATACCTCGTGTAACCTTAAGCTTAACCCCTTCGTGACGGGAGACGTACAGTGTACGTCTTGTCACTTTGTGCCTATATGACTGGCCACGTATTCCAAGCTTGCTACTCTCATTTTCAGATGGGTGTGCATAGGGGTACTTTTCACACTGTTCTGACCCCGTGGGAAGCACTTCTAAAATGCTGGTACTGATAGAGTATTGTAGCACATACAAGGCTGCACTTTGTTCTCTTTCAGGACAAAACCAACTTTATTGTTACATTTCCTGCATGAACAGTGAAACTCCAACCCATTCCTGTTTCAGACGCCTGTCACCCCCAGTGTAGCTGGCCATACATTACTTGATTTTTGGCCCAATCAGCAGGACTCAGCTGATATTAGAGCAGTGTATTGCCCTCTTGGCACTCCTCTTTTGGTTAAAGGAGCTGGTCTGAAAATTCTTGGCCGAACACTGACTGCAGCCAATCAGAATACAGCAGCCTGATGGGGTAAGGTGTGGGTTGGTTGTCCATCCATTCTGTTTAGCGTGGTTGGGGAAATGAAGGGTTTTTTTCTCATTCAGGCTGTGGGGAGAAAAAACAAGAAAAAACACACAATGTATGGCCAACTTTAATTGTAGAGCTCCAAGACTAAGCTCCCCTAGGGGGTGAAATGCATCAGAAGGAGTGGGTTGGAAGTGTTAGTGTTCATTCTGGAACTTGAACAATAAAGTTGTTTTCAGGCGGAAAGAGATAAGAGTACAGCCTTGTATGTGCCAAGTGAATCTGGGGGGGGGTAACGGATCTCTGAGGAGCCTGTACCGATGACTCAATGGAGGGACCACAGTGCATTGAGAAGTATACAAAAAGTGTAAGTGAACTGGTACTGGTAAACTGTAAAATATTATTATTATACAGGATTTATATAACGCCAACAGTTTGCGCAGCACTTTACAATATAAGGAAGACATTACAATCACATTACAATTCAAAACAAGATGGTAAAGAGGGCCCTGCCCATGAGGGCTTATAACCTAGGAGGGAGGGTCAAGTGATACATGAGGAGGTAGCTGTGTGGGGATGAATTGTTGGAGAACGGGACGGAAAGAAGCTTCCTGCTGCAAATGGAAATATTTACAGGCACAAAAATGCAGACTGGGGAAAGCTACTAAAAAAAAAAAAGATACAAATAGCTATTACGCACTTACAAAGACTTTAGAACTATGCAAACTTGCTCAAACAAAAAGTAACACTTTTAATCCCTTGATTTCCTTCTGTCCGTCTTCCTCTATAATACTTTAAAGCCTCATTAAAAACTTTAGACCAACATCATTTGCAGGGAAGTTCTATTAAATGCAGCTGCAGGATATTTTGAGAATACTTCATTAAGAGATGTTTCCGTCCTTTTAAACATTTCCTTTCGGCAGTTTAATGTAATATTTTTGTTGATTCGGAGTCTACTAATACTCTGGACCCTGAAGACACAATAGCCGAATAATGGAAAGAGTCTTAAACTAATGCTTGTGTGTTTAATTCAACATTAGCTGAAATGAGGGTTGATCGTTCACTCTGTTTACTTTTATCCAAAAAAAAACAAAACATGAAACCTAACAAAATTGCTTCGGCTTAACCTTTTATTGTTCAGTAGGCATCACATTTTCAAGATCGTGCTCTGATAAGGCTGGGAATTTTAAAGCCTAATGCCAACCCAATTTTCATTTTAGCTTTACACAGGGTGATGAAAAGTTCAAGCTGAAGTCAGGGATAAGCAGATATTGTCTAAATACAAGAGTGATGTGTGTTCTTATTGAAGTTTGGTGGGTTTTGTGTATTTCTTCCAGATCCATGCAGTAATCCTGTAATAAAGACCGCTCACTGCTGCTCTCTCTCCTTGTGCAGGGTAACTGGTCTTGTCTCCGGCCCCTCCTGTAATAAAGGCTGGTCACTGCTGCTCTCTCTCCTTGTGCAGGGTGACTGGTCTTGTTTCTGCCCTCTCCTGTAATAAAGGCCGCTCACTGCTGCTCTCTCTCCTTGTGCATGGGGACTGGTTTTGTCTCCGGCCCCTCCTGTAATAAAGACTGGTCACTGCTGCTCTCTCTCTCTTTGTGCAGGGTGACTGGTCTTGTCTCCACCCCCTCCTGTAGTTTTCTGCAGGCAGTCTGTAGTTGGTGGAGTCAACTGGGTCCCTTCCACAGCTTTCTTCACAGGCTATGTGCAGAACAGCGATGATGTCACAGCTACTTTAAGAAGGTAAATACCTATGTTTGTAAAGGCATTTAGTGCTCATACAGTGGTTGTAGATCCTTTGTGGCTATTGAGGCTATTTAAAGTTTTTGTGCCCGGAATTTAGCTATAAAATGACTTCTGTCTTTGACCCCATAGGGGGGATTTTTCCTCATTTTCTGTCCCTGTGAAACCCATACAGTATATCGGTTGTCACTGGACAGAAAAGCACGGAAGCAATAAGAATATTATCAGAAGTTCTAAACCCTGCCTCCATGGCACCGTGCTGTCACTGATGTGCTCATGACTGGTTAATTGACTGCCACAAGAAGATAGTCTCTGTTCACCATACTGACAGTCAGTAAGATGGCAGCATCACAGGTGGAACCCCTGCAGTGGCAGGATAGAGAAGGCATCTGTCTGGCGGGATAGAGAAGGCATATAGATGGCTGCCATCTATAAGTGTCTGAATCACCTCTACAGTTTGCACTTTATGACTACAAGAAGGACTAAGCTGATGTCTTACATAATTGATTACCCTAAATATTGACAGTTAAGGGGTTAAAAAACAGTACATTTATATTTAACTACAGCTAGCACCAGACTGTATGATGAGCCTCCTGTAGTCCTCTGCACAGTAATACTCAGAATTGGGTAAAAAGGGTCAGCACCCAGAACCATACAAGGCGCAATTCCTTTGCACTGTGCTGTAAGGCTAATGCTATGAACATTGCAAGAGAGCTCAAAAGAAGGACTTCATGTACTTCTGCTTCTTCATTGCCCTATCAGAAGACTTTGGACAGGCCAAGTGACCATGACATATTGCCTAACTTTAGAGGCGAAAAGTGAGGTTGGAGAACTGGTAGATGGTTTGGTAGAAATGCCTGTCTGAACAGAATAATAACATTTCATGGCAGGTAAGGCAGTTCCCTTATGTGAATTCTGGTAGGGTTCAGCTTTAATGCCTAATTAATTACTTCTAAATGGATTTTAGGTGCATGCCGCACCAGAATGCTGTAAGTTATTTATTGTAGAAGCGTAAATTGAAGAGAAATAAGATCATTGTATGCTCTGCCTAGAGATCATATATTTGGCAGACATCCCAGATGCAAGGCACAGTATCAGATTTAGGGGTAGTCCCTTGGGCATTTTTAGGAAACTAAATGAATGTTGTTGAAGTATAGCTGTATACACAGTTTGACTTTATATATTACTGCCTATTACACCAATCTATTCACCCATACATCAAGCCAAAGGGGGTGACAAATCTCTTAACCGTGACTGTGTACATGCTATGTGTGGGGTCAAGTGTAGTTTTCAAAATGTAACTTCCTGATTTCTACCTGATGCCTCGACCTTGGTTTGAGGGGCTCATCATAGTCTGGCACAGGAGAATGGGCAGAGCTGGCAACCACAGCTATTGGTCTTTGGGTCTAGTAGGTTTCCATTACCCTGTGCCTTGCTATTGGTTTGTGAAGCTGCCTATGATAGCAATGAGCCAATAGTGTGAACAGGAGGCCAGGCAACCACAGGAAGAAGTCACTATGTGCTTATTGGTCTTTGGGTCTGGCAGATTCCCATTACCCTGAGCTTCGCTATTGGCTTGTGAAGCTGCCCATCACAGTGACGAGTTAATGGAGTGGCACAGGAGAGTGGCCATAGTTGGGACCACAGCAACTGGTGGCTATCTGGATAGTGGTTTAAAAGGGCTCCATCTGCTCATTACAGAAATGCCGACCCATCATTCAAACATCTAAAGCAACACTTGCATAAGTCCAATCCTAACTTTTTAAAGTAACTCTGTCATGAGGGAAGTGCAGTGGCTGCCATCGCTGGCCTCCTGAGTTAATCCTTGCTGTGTCAGGCCCACAACAAGCATGCTTTAAAGGAGTGTCAGAATGGTTTATCGCTATACTTTTTCCAAAACAGTTACATAGACAGCACTGAAGCCAAAGCAGCAGCTTGACAGCCAAATAACTAGAATTCTCAAAAGAAGCGATGGCAGCCTTCATGATTCTGTCCCTTTAACCATTGTGCATCACTGCCAATTAATGTGGAGAGCAGAGGTTGACATTACAGTGATAACGGTGTCAGTCAAAACTGTAACTTTACTGAATACCCAACATGATACATGTCTATTATCATAAACGGGGCTCACAGATATGAGCTAGAATCAGGAATATGGACCCACCTGCTACACTGGCAGGAACACCTGGAGAAAAGGGTGCAAGCAGTATAGGCTGACAACTCCCAGAGCTGAAGTACTAGCAGGGAATGGAGCTGAGAAGCTGAATTAAGCAATAGAAGTCAGGTTAATCTGGAAGTTCAAGTACTAGGCAGGGTGCTGCAATGATGAGTAGGTAGCATGGGGTCCCCCAGGATGTGGAGTCTAAGGGCCAGCCGCTTTTCACCAGAACTCCTGATGGTTGAGATAGACTTGGCTGCGTGCATACCCCAGGTTCATCCAACTCAGCTAGCAGCGGACGAAGACCTAAGTTCAGGATAGGCTCCGGATACAGGTGCAGGGTAGGAGTCAAAGGATGGGGACCGGCTGAAGACTAGGACTTCCAGGGACGAGCCAAAGCTAGGAGCAGGCTGTAGACAAGGATTTCGAAGTACAAAGCGAAGCACAGGACAGACTGTAGGACAGGGATTTCCAAGGACAAGGCAAAGTACAGGGCAGACTGTAGACAGGGATTTCCAAGGACAAGGCGAAGTACAGGGCAGACTGTAGACAAGGATTTCCAAGGACAATCCATAGTTCGGTACACCGGTAAACTACAAGGAATTTAGCTTTAACACCAAACAGGGGCCTCAGCATCTAGCTTAGAAAAGAGTTGCCCGCGCAGAGCGCTGTCCTGTGTTTAAATAGAGTAAGCAAGAGGGAGGAACCACAGGATTGGCCCGCCAGCTGACAGCACTGATTGACTGAGAAGCTGCATAAGAATCAGCAGGAGAGGGCGGCTGACGCCTAAAGCAGACTAGTGCAAGAGCAAGTTAGAAAGAGAGCACATGTCTGGAGGACTACAAGTAACAGCACAGCGTTCCATGCCTGCAGAAGTAGGGGTAAAAGGTCTGCACATAGTTATGAAACTACAAGTGACAGCTCAACTGCAACTCTGCAGCTGAACTGTGACATCTATGGAGAATGTATGGCCAGTTGCAGTCCTACTCCCTACTTGGGGAGTGGACTGCATCTTCTGAATATGTCAATTTTTAAATATATCTATATCACGCACTGTAACAAGTCTTTAAAACACTGCACAGCAGGGATGCACTGATACCGATACTAGTACTCGCCCAAATGCTACGATACCTTCCCCGAAACAGAAACTTCTGGTCAGAGGAAGTTTTCTCTGACCGGCAGCTCCATAGGGGAACATGGAGCCAGCTTACCGTGCGATTGGGAAACTGGGTGGCGAGTAATGACCCGCCTGCCGGCTTCCTGATTGGCCGAGAAGCCGGCTTCATGCTGACTGGCCAGGAAGCCGGATTCTCAGCCAATCGGCATCGAGCCGGCTTCCCGGCCAATCAAGGAGGTGGGACATTACTCGCCACCTGATTGGCCGGGAAGCCGGCTCGATGCTGATTGGCTGGGAAGCTGGTTTCCCAGCCAAGCACAATCAAGCCGGCCAGACAACATGGAGCCAGCTTCTCGGCAAATCAGATTGCCTAGAAAGCCGGCTCCATGCCAGCTGAATCGCCAGTATCGGTACTCGGTATTAACGAGTACCGAAAGCAAAGTATCGTTACTCGTACTCGATACCGAAAAACCGGTATTGGTGCATCCCTACTGTATTGTACTCAACATCTCCAACAGAAATATAGACAACCAACAAGTCACCTTAAGAGGGCTCGAATTTGGAGCCTTGGGTGGCCTTGACAAGCACCACTTGGCTTGAGAAAAAATGATTGAAAATCGGCTCAGCTGGGCAGAACATTATTGGTTGAACAGTGACTGCATCCTATAACATCACGGTTCGGGTATTCCGGCAGGCCGAATATATCTGCAGTGTGAGATCTATGGCACTGCTGCCTCAAGAGATTTGGAGTGAGCTTTGGTAATGTCACGTCTCTGCTGCTCACCGTTTTCTTTATTGGAGGTTCTGACACGAGGAAGCAAAGCCCTGACTCTACCACGATGGCCGCCTCTACACAGAGACACAGTGTAAAAAAAAAAAAGGCATGATAAGTCAGTCATAGGGAAAAGATCAGCTTCAGAGAGACCACAAGTAATACCGATGAATGGACATTTGCCCTCCGTCTGCCTTTTTTTTTTTTTTGGGCACAGCTCTCAGAGTTTAGTTTCTCTTTTAAGAAATCACATTATTTTCCCCCACTGGTACATGACTGACATTTACGCAAGTCATTTTGTCCTATTCCATGTCGGACTCTCATCCTAGAATAGGAAGAAGGATTTTGTGATAAAGCGAGCCAGCCAAGTATGCCAGGCATCTATCTTCCTCAGCATCTAATCATTTAAACAGCTACGCAGCATTCTTATGGGAACCGCTGTGCTCAGGCCCACCGAGCAAGACAAGAAATCCAATGTAAACGCTAATGGTGACCTTGACCTCCAACAGCAACTGTTAGTTAAAAATAGCTGTTCGTACATGTTATTTGAGAAACTATCAGGTCAGCTTTCTACGCTACGAGCAGCCAGAAAAATCCAATTGTTTCCCTTCCATTTACTGCTGCGCTGAATAGCCATTGTGCAAGCCAATACATCCGTAAGCCACTTGTACATGATATGCTTTTAGAGAACTCTATCTGTAGGCTATCCTTTTCTGTACGGGAAACACAGCGCTGGATCTATTTTAATTATTTGGATGGACAATTTGAATAGAAAGATGATTGATTCACTTGGTAAGCATTATTGCTCAGAATTTGAGTGCCATTAGGTCTTGAGACTGGAGATAATGATATGATATGAAATCTCTTTTAGCACCAACAATGCTAATGGACAAAAATGTAGATGCCAATACACAGGTCAATTATTGGCCAAGAAAAGTTTTCCCTCATTCAATTTGACCCTGATGGGCAAGGACTTGTTAACACTACTCATGTTGCGTTAAAACACACATGCTCTGTTGTTGACCAAGTGGAACATGTTAGTGCATTGGGGTGGCACTTGCTTCATTTTAAATGGCACCCCAATGCATGTCCAGAATGTGCCACAGTGATGTGCACTGCAAAAAATGCAGCAGGATCTAAATGATCGTACACTGAGACCATTTATTTTGAATAGTTTGCCTAAAGCAGCACGCCATAACCTAAAATGTATACACTGCGGCGCACTGCATTTAGGTGTGAATGGGTCTTAAGGGTTGGCAGATATACAATAAATACAAACAGCTTGACAGACCTAAGCATCACTTAAAGGATAACTATGGGGTAAGTGTTTTTCCCCATAGTTCTCTTTAGGGTCACGGGAGGACATATACTAACTTCCTCCCGTGACCCAAAGCTCAGTATATAGCGGGCTATTGCCCACTATATACTGAGAGTGCTGCAGCCGGGACAGATTCCGATAATACTGTCGAGATCCACCCAGCTGCGTGAGTGACAGCTGGCTGTGCCAATCTTATAACTTGGGTCCCTGAGCAATAAAAAGGAAGCAAACCGGCAATTATATTTTCCATGACGGATACAAAACTAAGCTTTCCAAAAAATAACTGTGTGGCTGAAATTTCTGCCCGAGCCAAAAACAAGACACTAAAAAATTAACTTATTTTTTGTAAGATAAACATGTAAATGTAAAAAAGATCAGCTTGCTGTAAATGATCTCATGAGTATATGTTAACATTTCAAAAACCTTAGTCTATGTAGGATTTGTATTAATATGTATACTACAAGAAAGCCCTATTTGTCCATTAAATATGCAGAGTCTGCTCCTTGCTTTGCAGCGCTATACAATGGTTGTGCTTTACTGCTTTACAATGCAAGTCTATGGGGCTGTTTATGGAGCAGATACTTGGGTGGATGCATTTTACACGGCATTCCTGCCGTTAGATGGAGCCAAGGAGCACAGGAATTTCTCATGCTCCTCAGCGCCATCTAGGGGAGCTAGTGCCATTCAAATGGCTGGGTGGAACATTTATAAATCAGCCCCATAGTGTCAGAGAAAGAAAAAGTAATTGCACTGAGCTACTGAAAACGCTCTCTTGTGACTAATCTGCAAATCAATGAATATTGAATAAAACATCAAGCAAGCCTGTGAAAATGTGAATCTCAAATCAAAAATTGATTTTACATAAACACTGGAGAAATAACAATCTATGTCCTGAGTGAAAATAGTATACTTTCCCTTGAAACTGTAAAATTAAGGTACATTCAACTAAACAGCAGAACTCCATAAAGAAGAGTGCACTTCGTACACCCAGTCACATGACCATGGACGAGGCATCAGTCACATGGTCTCTGCAGGAGTAGCATTTAAGGAAGATATTCAGACAGGCAGGGATTCTGCCTGAATAGTCCTAACTTTTATCATGACCAATACCCCAGCTCTGATCACATGACTGGGCATGAGTGGAGCTCTAAAGTTAGCTTTTTACTGAAAATGGTAAGTAAGGTTTTCAAATTGACTATTCAGTTGCAGTTAGATAATGGAGAGTTATTATACACTGCCTGGCCAAAAAAAGAAAGTCACACTCTAATATTTAGTTGGACCACCTTTAGCTCTGATTACGGCACACATTCGCCGTGGCATCGTTTCGATATGCTTATGCAATGGCACAACATTTATTTCCACCAAGATCTTGTAGTGATGATGGGGGAGTCGGACCTCTGTGTAAAGTCTTCTCCAGCACATCCCAGAGATTCTTAATGGGGTTAAGGTCTGGACTCTGTGGTGGCCAATTCATGTGTGACAATGATGTCTCATGCTCCCTGAACCACTCTTTCGCAATCTGATCCCAATTAATTCTCGCATTGCCATCTTGGAAAATGCCCAATGTGCCATCGGGGAAGGAAAAATCCATTGAAGGAAAAACCTGGTCATTCAGTATATTCAAGTAGGCAGCTGACCTCATTTTTGGCACATAACGTTGCTGTACCTAGACCTATGATCCAATGGAAGGCTCTGACCTATTTGCTTAGCAAAATCCAGATGGTGACTTTTTTTTGGCCAGGCAGTGAATGCACTTTTACTGTCTGCTTTAGCACAAAGACATTTTCCTGTGGATTAAAAAGTGTTTGCAAACAATAACCGATTCCCTTTTCTAGACAGACAAGGGAATTAACATTTTGCTTTACATTCACAGAATATGCGCATCAGCCAAAACTGTGGGAAAGACCACGGAAAGCTTGGAAGATGCACGATTCCCTGCACGGATGTCCTCGCCACCCCTAATTCTCCAAGAGACGTTTATGGCTACCCAGAGCCCTGAAATATTACTAAGAAGATATTGAAGGAGAATACAAGTACATGCTGTTAGATTTGTCATGCTTAGCTATGCTCTATATTTCAGCGACAAATGAGTTGATGGAGCAGATGTCAATAATTAAAGCAAATTAATTAGTGCCGGTCAGACAAGACGGGAGCCTTGAATTTTCCTAGTTACTTGGAAACTCGCTTCTCATTATATTAACTATACTCGTTCTAATGAGCACCTTCACAAAGAACAGAGAATTGGCAAATGTCAAGGCTTTTCCCGCAAAACTACATACCGCGGGAGCCGAAGACGAATAAGACAAAACAATGAACACGTTGCAGAGAATTGAGGCTAAGATATTTCAGAAGCTTATCGAATTACCTGAACAAGGTGTAGAAGAGAAAAAAAACACACAGTCCCTGGTAAGGTTTTTACTATCATTTCCAAAACGGTTTCCTAAGACGTTAATTGAGTGCAAAGATTGTTGAAAAAAAAAGGGGGTCAGACTTATCAGAGAGTCTATAACTAATAATGTCATCCATAATGTTTCCACTTTTGAAGTCATATTTGTCAACCTCCCTCCATATGTTCGTGTGTTGTTCCTATTCACACATTCTTATATCAGGAATGGTGACACTCTCAACGCGTTTCACGCTCCAAACGCTTCTTCAGAAGCTGCTGTCGAGCTGCACCTCGTGAACACTGGCGGCTCTGAGGTGATTGCGGACTGTGCTCTTTGTGGCTCCGCCTGTTTGAGGTATTTTTCGATAGCCTTCAGCTTTTGATGGTTGTCCGCTTATCACCCTCTCCCCACCATCTATTGGGAGGTCCTCTTTGTCCTTGTGCATGCTTGGGCCCTTGCTCTGCTGGTCGGGAGCGCACAGATTACTCTCTGGGAGAGTTCCTTTATCTCCTGAGGAGGCGCTTGGAGCACAAAACGCGTTGAGAGAGAATCACCATTCCTGATATAAGAAGAGGCATTTGTACACAAGAACATGTTATATCATTTATGTTTGTCATGGCCATATAGCCTTACATTATAACTCTGGAATGGTTATTTGGAGATCAATCTGTTTTTCTTTTTCTGTTTTGTAATGTGCACATATCAATTATGTTTTTAAACATTTTTAACCTTTGTATAATAAAGTACTCTTGTTTTATCATGTGGTCATTTTTGGTCTTTGGCACTTGGTACCGAAAAAGCCCCACTTCCTCTATTTATTTTTTGACTTGATACATAAGGGGTGTGGTACCTTATATTCAGAATCTGGTCACGATTATTTGATTTAACTTATAGAAATTCAATATAAAAATAGAGATTTAGTTTTTGACCATAGATACTCTTAAGCCCCGAGTAAATTCCCTTTGCACATTTGCTGCACCACAAATTAAGCCATCAGCCTGAAACCCTTATTTACAAACAGTTATTATTCCTGTGAATATCAGGAGGCGAATACAAGCAGATGGTTGGTGAGTGTAAGCAGATGGCCAGCCAATGTAGGGTACATTTGGTGCACATTTTAATAACTCTAGAGGTCATGGTATGGGACCCCAATAAAAGTAAAGCGGAGGAGCCTCGTGCTTCAAAGTGGTCACGTGGAAAGGCACATAATTCCATTTTCACAAATTCGCCTGGGAAAGTGGAATAACCTTTTAATACTAATTTAAGCTTTATAGTCTCTTAGTATCAGAGGGAAGCTCAGCTACTCAAATCCCGATTAAATAAGGTCTCTCATGACACTGTATATGTGCAATATAAATATATATTTTAATATATTTAAATATAATATTTTTATAAATCATATATTATATTTTTTTCCAATGTGCATATACATATACGTTATATGTATATATGTATTTTGCTCGAATGTTTCTCCTTACAACAACAGATGACGTCTTTAGAGTTCGAGGTCAGCATCTCTTTAATCAAAGAAATACCTTTACATATGTATGCTGAGCTATAAACCCCCCTCAATTTCTATTCCTATTAAATGTATAGCCATCATTGATTTTCAGGTGGATTGCCGCAGTTATTAACTCGCCAGAAGGGTGATGGTATTTTCTATTCCCGGGTGTTTACGTTTGTGGTCTGTGAGGGAAATGGCATGCTGGAAGGAAGTATTAGTGCAATCACTTAGGACGTCTCCCAGTAATAACACATATGCTTCATCTTTTTTCTTTTTTTTCTCCCCTGTAACCTTTTAATTACACCAGCAAAACCATTTTATCTCCTTAACTGTGATTGCTAAATGAATCCCTGTGTAAGTGGAAATTATAGGCTTCTTTAAAAAACGCAATCACATTAATAACATGAAAATTTCATAGCTCAGTGGGAAGCACTTTAACAATATCATCAACAAAATCTGTTGAAGGCCCATCAAAAGGCATTAGGGCTAAACATTTTTCATCCTCGTTTTTCCCTTAATGAAATCGAGTATCATTTGAAAAAGGAACTGTAGCATTTTTTATTATTTTATGCTAAACGTGTGAAAAAGACCAGATAGATGTAAAATAAAAATAAACAAACAAAAACCAACTTATTATAATAATGGTTAAAACAAATCTGGATACATTTTGTATTATAAATGTGCCCAGACGCTTGTTATGAACTGTGTGCAGCCTCTGCTACCTAAAGCTTTGCTGATCTTTGAATTCCACTACCAGTCAGGTTCCGTTCAATTGAAAACAGCAGATTCTGAGCGGCCACAATGCTCCCGGTAGCCAGAGACTATGTAACCTTTGCCTAGGAATCAAGTCATATGTGGGTACACTTTTTTGGGGGGATTTATTAAAACTGGAGCAGACAAAATCTCGAGCAGCTGTGCACAGCAACCAATCAGCTTCTCTCTTTCATTTTGAAATCTTAAAAGGAGAACTATGAGGTGAGTGATTTTCACTCAGCCTCATAGTTCGAGCCGACGTGTGACAATGAAACTGTCACACGTCGGCTCAATAGATCGGGAAGTGAGCGAACACATACCGTCACTCGCTCACTTCTCGATCCTGTCCCTGCAGAGGGCCATGACTGTCACTCACGGCTCCCTGCAGGGATTCCCCTCTCCCCGCTCCGATCCTCCAGCGCTGACTGGAGGAACGAATGGGGGAGGGGGCGGGTACAGCTGGCTCTGCCTCTAGATAGGCAGAGCCGGCTGTCAAGCACGCAGCTGGGTGAATCTTGACAGTAATGTCGGGATCCGTCCCCGGCTGCGGCGGTCTTAGTATAACGCGAGCTGTAGCTCGCAATATACAAAGCTTTGGGTCACGGGAGGACGCTAGTTTATATCCTCACGTGACCCTGAGGAGAACTATGGGTGAAAAACACTTACGCCATAGTTCTCTTTTAACTGAACAAACTGAAGAGAGAAGCTGATAGGTTGCCCCGGGCAACTACTCCAGATTTTGTCTGCTCCAGTTTTGAAAAATTCCCCTCTTTGTATTTATGAGAAAAAAAGTGGTAGGGGTCCCTTATTAAAAATAATGATGTAAAATGAAAAAACTTTGGCAAATCAATAACCTTATTAGGGGTTACTACTAATAATACCTCTTTGCAACAATACTAGTAACATTATATGCATACAAAATATTTATTAGGACAATGAAAAGGGTTGCCATTAAATACATTTAAATGAGATGTTGACTGGCGTGGGCCATTATCTATCTGGTAGATATTACACTGTCTGGCCAAATAAAAGTCATCAACTGGATTTAGCTAAGCAAATAGGTCAGAGCCTTCCATTGGATAATAGGTCAGAGCCTTCCATTGGATAATAGGTCAGAGCCTTCCATTGGATAATAGGTCAGAGCCTTCCATTGGATAATAGGTCAGAGCCTCCCATTGGAAAATAGGTCTAGGTTCAGCAATGTTATGTCCCCCAAAAATGAGGTCAGCTGCCTACCTAAATATGCTGAATGACCAGGTTTTTCCATCAATGGATTTTTCCTTCCCTGATGGCACATTGGGCATATTCCAAGATGACAATGCCAGGATTCCTTGGGCTCAGATTGTGAAAGAGTGGTTCAGGGAACATGAAACATCATTTTCACACATGGATTGGCCACCACGGAGACGTTAACTGCATTGAGAATCTTTCGGATGTGCTGGAGAAGACTTTACACAGTAGTCTGACTCTCCCATCATCACTACAAGATCTTGTTGAAACATGAATCCAGCTCTGGTAGGAAGTTGTAATATTTCCATTGGTGGTCCAACGAAATATTGGAGTGTGAGACTTTTATTTGGCCAGGCAGTGTATATAGCTTCACTTAAAACCCACATTGAGGTATTGTTGGAGTACGGGAGCAGCCGTCAGTTTAACTAATATCAACCTAGAGAAGAATCCTACTGGCAAACAAATTTTCCTAAGTTGCAGGTTGCCACAGGGGTTCAAATCCACTTCGACATACTTCCACATCTGTATGCTTATCATTCTGAAGCCGTTTTTGGAACCAGACTGTATCATTCAGTATGTGGACGATGTTCTTTTGCAAACTGAAATGGAAGAACAGCACTATGCCCTGTTGAATGAGCTCCTGACACTGATTAGAAATGCGGGCCTTAAGCTGGACTCGAAAAAGGCTCAGTTAATGAAGGGTTCAGTGTGTTTTTTTGGGTGTGATAGTTTCACAGGGGAGGGGAGGCCTCCTGACCCGAACAAATGTGAAACTATCAGGAAGTAACCAAGGCCAAGTACTAAGACTGTGCTAAATCAATTCTTGGGGGTCGTTGGTTTCTGCAGAGACTTCATTGAGGTGTTTGCAGAATAGGCAAGATCCCTGTATGATTTGCTAAAAGGGTACAAGAAATGCATGAGAAAGAGGGAGGTAGAAAAGTGGGTTCATGCAGATCAGTGTAAAAGATACTGCTGATAGGAATTTGATTCTGCTCTTGTTCTTTTTTTTCCAGAGTCCTATTGGAGCGAGAGATTGGCAAGTCAAGGTCTCTGGAACATGAATGGAAAGATGATAAACATCTTGTTGGCCATCTATCTGGGCCACACCACCTGGCAAATTTATGCGGATGATTATTCGGGGGACTATGTGAAAGGGAAGATACTTCTGTTTGTGTTCTGGATGGGGAGATCATTGAGAGGACTAAGGCACCAGTGTATTATTTTAGGGCATAGAAGAGTGTGCTTCTTTATCCAAAGGGATACCAATGTCACCTTGGTTATGGAACAGGGGTGTTCCTTAGACATGGTGGTAGAGAGAGGTGCGTGGTGTACCTTAGGCAATGTCTCCGAGATCCAGACGCAAACATGGAATTATGTAATAACATCGGTAACCCATCTGTCCGAAGAGATCAAGTATAACAGTCCTGTTAGCCTGGGTGCCCTGGATCTGGGCATGGGAAGAAAACTGCAGGATTGGTTGACAGACATGGATAAAGATGAAAACCTGCTGAGGAAGCTACAGCAAGAAGGGGCTAATGCTACTATAGTCATATACCATGATCAGAACAAAATAAGGCAAGTGGAGCATCTACTGGAAAAAGGATGCTAGCGGTTATTGGTGGGAAACTTTATTTGGTTATTCCAGTAAGGCCAAGGGGGTTTTGAATTATTTAATACATCCGATTGTGGTATTACTCATTCTTGCTGTGGTTTTATCACTTGTACAAGTGTATATGTGTTGTTGGACCAGAAATTTATACAAAAGGATTTCGAATATGGATAGTAGAGTTGGAGGACAGATTGACAGTAAGGTCTTGGAGGCTTTACTGCCAATCAGGTGTCCAGAACAGCCCAGAGTATGCCAAAATTGTGGCAGGCCATGATGAGCGGGCTTGCATGATCCCAAGCCGTGCTTACCAAAATGGGATATAGGGGATGGCCAATGTAATTTTGTAATTAAAAGTAAATAAAAAACAAAGCATTGTCTATCCTCCAGACACACACAGGTATCTTGTAAAGACTTCAGTGCTGCTATTTTAGTGATCTGAAGTCCAAACATTTTGATTCAGTGGTTCTCACAGATAATGTATATATCTGCATTGTTACACTGCAAAGCCAGATTTTACCCACGGGGGGTATTGCAGGCGAATTGTGGCTTCAAGTTGATATATAACTCCAAAAGTTACTTATCCCTCCCTGTTACTACATAATAGAGTTCCATGCGGATTGGGTATTTGCATTTAAAATCAAAACATCAGATATCAAATATTTCTTATGAATGATAATAAGGTAAACATTGACCTACCTTTCTGAATCTTGCGATGGAAGTTTATGGCATCCACAGAAGCTGTAACTATGTTGGTCTTGCAATGGCGGGCAGCCACAATACCAGCAACCTCGTCCATTAACTTCATTGTAACACCTGAAAACAATGATGAAATGTCAATTAAATGTTTTAAAATGTGTCATTCAAAAGCAATTTTAAGAAAGAATGTGAAATTACTCAGGACACTGGTAGTGGCTAGCTGTGCTACACTCAGAAAGTCCACACACTTTATTTAGAGAGCTCCTCACATGTTTGATGGAAGCAGTGGTGTATCCAGGGCACATATGGCATATGCCCTGGGCACAACTTGAATGGGGGCATCTGCTCCGTGGGTCCGTGAAAGTTTACCAACCCATGGAGACAGCTTTTTTTTCCACTCCCTTACACATCTCCCCGCCTGGCCCTTAGCAACTGGGGATACACTGGCCGGCATCTTGCCCATCTCCTGGCAACCAGTGAAATCACTGGTTGCTAGGAGGGACGCTGGCCAGTGCGTCCTAGGTTGCTAAGAGTCGGGCGGGGAGATGTGCAAGGTCCATACACATACCGGGACCTGGGATGGAAGGATCGGCTGCCTGAGGTCTGCATTATGTCTGTACTATGTAACTACCTCTTATTGTGTAAAATGGAAGGCTTGTATGTTGCGCTCGGTTCAAAATCTATTTGGTTTGTCCGTGATATATCATCAAAACAATAGTTTATATAAATCGATGTGGTGAAAGGTGATAATACAATTAAATGAACACAATCTATATAAAAAAAACTAATGTGTATATACTAAATGTGGATGTGTGATCACAAATGCTAATAAATAAAGTATGTGAAAAAACTGAGTGATGGCTTTTAAGCGGAAGTGACTTGAAAAGTATCAAAAAGTGCTAAATAGCCGTGTCTAGTATAAACTGTGAACCCAAAGGCGCACAGTGAAATTGGTGCAAAAAAATGGATTGTGGACTGCCGTCTAAGTGAAATCTACCTATGAATTATTGTGCCAGACAATAAAACAGTGAGATGGTGATCTAGAGCGGAACTACAAGTTGTCCATCAACTCTTATTGTGTGACACTGGATAACTGCACAGATCTGGAAGAAATATTCAAAACATACCAAGATTCTCGTACTTAGACAATATTTGTTTATCCTGGAGATCAGCTTTAAATCCAGTACAGAACAACACGTTGGGAATATTTTATATTTAAAAAAAAAAAAATTTTGACAGCCAATGAGCTGTTAGCTTTCATTTTCCACCTTGCATTAGAATGACAGCAGAAAGCTAAATGACTGCCATGGTAAAAACCTGCAGTTTCCTCGCTTTGTACAAATCAGTCATCATATGAAAATTGCAGCCTTTACAATCAGTTTACACTTCTGTTCATCACATGTACATAAACATAGCCATTCAAACACCTTAACAAGGGAGATAATGACATCAGGAAAAGACACCTGCTCTGCTGACACATGTCACGATAAAAAGATAATTCACATCTGATCTTAAATGAATATTATTATCGTTTCAGATGGAAAGAAGCCACGCCGACTACGGAATGTGTCCAGCTGATACAAACTGATGGGCTTTATCTTTGAAATTCTCAAATGACTGCGGCTCTTCAGCTGTGATGGTTTTCCAAGTTTCTGCATTCTCTGGCCACCTGTGGCTCCGACAGCCGGCTGGCCATACTTTGCTTTCATCTAGTGACAGGTCAGTTTCCTCAACATTAAACTAAAAACTTCAAGTAAAAAAAAAAAAATCACTCCATCAAAAATATCCACATATACACTATATGGCCAAAAGTAGATAGCACCAATCCAAACAAGTTCAGGTCTTTTAATTGAATGGTATCGTTGATGCTACATTGACAAAAACATTTTAGGCAACTGTGCACTCCTAACCCTCTGACAACTGCATGACTGTGGCCCTGTCCAAAAAGCCAGCTCCGTACATGGTTTGATGAGCTTGGTGTGGTGGAACTTGAGTGGCCTTCACAGAACCCTGACCTCAACCCTGCTGAACAGCTTTGGGATAAACTGGAATGATGACTGCAAACCAGGTCTTCTAGTCCAACATCTGCAAATTAACAACCTACAAATGAAATGCTCCTTCGGCTGAAACCATGGCTTTGGTATATGATGTCCAACAGGCTCATATAGGTGTGATGGTCAGGTGTCCAAACCTTTGGCCATATAGTGTATGTCATACCTTACAAGCATCCCTCATATGTAAAGTTTAACTCGCCCCACAAAAACCATGGTAATGGAAAAAAGAGCAGTTGCAGTTCAGCTTCCTTAGTTACCTCTCCTCCTCAAATAAATGGCACTGCAACACACCTACCACACTGTAATGCACAGTAGGTGTGTTGCACGGTAGTGTGCGTTAATTGCATGGAACATGTGACTAATGCACAGCGAATGTGTGAACGGTCCCTTAGGGAGTGTTATAACCCCTGTCAATTTTATCTAAAACTAACAAAAATGTTTTGGCTTCAATTCTACTTTAAAGTAGACTGGTATCAAGTAGATTTGGGCATTTATACTGCCAGCATTTAAAATAATAGTTAATATTATATACATTTTAATTACTACATAACTGAATTAAAGGGTATCTTGTATAAGCCTGCAGGATCATTTTTATTTTCACAGTATATGGGGTAGGCACATCAAACATAGTGTGTCCATGGAATGTTCTCTCAGAGTCTATGCATTCAAGGTACATGGTCATATGAAATCGCTGGAAACCATGTCTACACTACATCCTCAGCTCCACAAGGACAAGATCAGAACAGTGACAACTGGGCACGATTATCATAGCGGCTGAACTGGTATAAGGAGGACTCATATACACAAGTGTTTATTGATTATAGTCTTCCATAAACATTTGCGAACACTGATGAAGATTGTAGTTCTAATTTTTGTTTGTGTTTTAAGTTTACGTTCATTGTATTTGCATGTAATTGCATTTATGTGATCCTTGCATCATGCTAGAGAGGAGCCAGGTTCTGGTTCAGGAGCAAGAGCAATGCAAATGACAGTGGATGCCAGAGAATGACATTATCTGCACTATGACCAGGACTTCAGCAAAGCACAGTGTGATTTGGAATATCTTTCTTGCACTGTCAGAGATTCCATTCCTAGAAGCACAGGTTTCTATAAAAGTGGCCAGTGTGGTGGGGTGGCCTGAGGCACTATAACTAACCCTGGATGAGAAACAAAAATGCTCAACAGGTAGAGGCTCCCTGTTTGCATGTCAGAATTCCAGTATGATCAAATGAAACTTCAAAGAAGGAACTTGGTCAGCATGTCCTCATCATGCGCCCCCCCCAACCACTGGGTCCTACAAAGTGGAGCTGAATGGCTCAGTGCAGTCTCTCTCTCTCTCTCTCTTTTCCTCTCTCTCATTTTCAACTTTGACTAGAGAGGATCTTTCATTTTTTTTCCTTTAACAAAAAATATGCTACATCTGCATCAAACCCTTGACCTAATTTGGGAAAAAAGAGCAGGGAGTGACGCAGACTAATGTAAAGAAAAGCGGACTGAAAACATCTGCTGTGAATTGTGGCAGAATTCTGATTCAACCATGGAATGTAAGTTGTTGAAATCCAGCTGCGTTCAATATGTTTATATCTACGATAAATATATAGCTTGAAAACATGTGACCAGGTCAACGTTCCCAAAACCACATTTCAACAACAGATGCCGTAATTGCAGTTCTGGGTTCTGAATTATGAATTACAAGGAAAGGAAATATACAGGGTTGCTGCTAATTCAAGTCAATAAGGTCTCATCTTTCATTGGCAAATCTGAGACAAAAATGTGGAATCTGATTGGTTCCCGAGGACAACACCCTGACCTCTCTGTACTTCATATGTAGGGAAGATATATTAACCATAGGATGGCCGATTGTTATGACGTGCCTTGCAGCATTTATATCTAAATAAAGTAGATATAAACCCTAACTGGATGGCATTTAATTAAGGTACTTTATATCAATTGACTTTTTTTTTTTTTAAACAAAATATACTCATTTTCACTGTTTTGTCATCCTTTATTACATCTCAGAGTTGCTGATCACATGCTTCCTGTCTACATGCACTCCACCAATGACAACATGCACTTCAGCAATGACAACATGGCATTTTAAGGGTAGATTTCCTGATGGGGAAACCAGTGGACCATGCCCATGTACTGTGCATAGAAACCACCACCTCTAATTTTCTTGAGGGGCCTCTGTGACAGGGTGACAATGGGAAAAGAAGGGGTCACTGGCACTTCAGTATGCTGATCAATAAGCCTTTATTGAAGCTTGCTCAGTATCACATAACACAATGTTTCAGGGCCATATAGGGTCCCTTCATCAGGCAAAAGGGGCAAAGCAAAGAGGTAGAGCAGCAAAGGGCAGTATAAGTGGGTTGGAGGAGTGGGCTTATAAGAGACTCTAACTGAGCAAAGTGACAGAGTCTCTAAGTTTGGAATGTAAGATCTAAAGGTTACAGGGTATTTATGGTCAAAAACTAAAACTAAATATGTATTTCTATATTGAATCTCCAGAAGTTTTAGCGAACTCCTAATAACCATATTGATGTAGAGGTTTGTAAACGTACTTACTTAACCAGTTGACATCCGCGGTGTTAAACCCCCTTCCCATCCAGGCCATTTTTCAGATGCACTTCCTTGTGTCACCTCTGTCAAAAAAAAAACTGCCTTCTGCATTACAACTCAATGTCTGAACCTGTACACACAATGTAACATCATCATTGCTTGCTTGAAGCAATGCATGATAGGACATGTAGTCTTGAGATTGGAGATTGCATCATATCAAGCAGCAGGATAGAGATGGAAAGCACACTGGGAATCTAGGAACTTGTTGAAAGTGATGGGCAGATGGAAGGCAGCACTTACTACATTAAAAAAAAAAACCTGTGAATATTCACTTTCTTGTGTCATCACTCTAACAAAGCGTGCCATCTGAACTACAACTTAACGTCTGAACTTCCCACAATGTAGCATCATCATTGCTTGCTGGAAGCAATGCATTATGGGCTATGTAGTCTAGCGAAATGGAGATTGCATCACATCAAGCAGCAGACGCAAAACACACTAGGAAGCCAGGAAGTTGGTGGAAGTGATGGGCAGACGGAAGGCAGCACTCACTACATAAAAGGGATTTTTTTTCAAGTGAGCTTTGATTGCATTATCAAAAACAAATATTGTATATATTCCTATTACAATGCTGATGTTATAATAGGATAGTACATGTTGGGACTTTTGAACTCCTTTACCAAAAAGGCCAACTGAGAAGGTGGTAAAACGATAATTTCACTGTATCAGGTGTAAACAATTAATAAGGCCTGAAATCTCTTTGATCATAAAACCAATATATAAAATTTTTTTATTTAGCAAGAAATGATCTCTGCATGTACATTGTGCTCTGCCAGCAGCCAGAGATCAAGTCTTTTGTTGTAACCGGAAAAAAGGGCAGTTCATGAACACTTTGCAACAGCCTCAGTCAGCCCTTGGAATATGTGGTGGTCCTGCTACTGTGGAACTGTGAGTCCTTGCAAGCCAACAACCTCCAGAGGAAACTGGAGATTGTAGCTTCAGGACAGCTGGACGGCCAACCTCTTCCTAGGTGATCAGATGCTGAGAAGGCAAAAACTGAACAACATCTTCACTTGTCCTGTCCCATTTTCAAGTCCCTTCCTTATCAGATTTAATTTGTGACATGTTCAGAATAGACGTTGTAATCTCCAATAAAGATTTTTTTTTGGCAGTCGAGAACGCTCTTATCATATTTCTGAGAAAACTCGAAGGCAGCTAAATTCCCTGAAGCCAGAACAAGTCAGTATCAGATGATGACAATCTGAGCGTTCTGAGGAATGGAAGCGACGGCACTTACTGTCAGGTGAAAGCTGAAACTAATGTATAACCAATCCTTATTCTACAACAGTCTCCCATAGGAGATGGCCACTTTCTCACTGGAATAATCCTCAGGGGGAAAGTGATCGATCAGTCACTGTTCTTAAGCATATATTAACATTTTATATATCTGGTAACATGTAGGCCACTGTAGCTAAATGTACTCATACAGCTGCAAGAAAAAGTGTGTGCTGGGTTGGAGAGAGGAGTTAGAGGACACTTTTGTAACTCATGGAACTTGCAGCCATGTCCTTAATGAATCATAGAGTCCACTGGTTCTTTGCCACCAATAGGACACTCTAAGCCTCTTCCAAGTCCTTCCTCAGTGGCATCACACCCCAAGCAAACACACTGGTCTTTCCCCAGGGAGATCCCATCTCCAACACACACACACACACACAGGTCTTTCCCCTTGTATCCCTCCTCCAGTACATGCACATATTGGTCATTCCCTCTGTATCCCTCCTCCAGCACACACATATTGGCCATTCCCTCTGTATCCCTCCTCCAGCACACACACATTGGTCTTACTCCTGCATCCCTCCTCCAGCACACACATTGGTCTTTCCCCAGTATGCCGCCTGCAGCACACACACACACACACACACACACACACACACACACACACACACACATTGGTCTTTCCCCTGAAACCCACCTGCAGCACACACACACACAAATTGGTCGTTCCCCAGTATCCCACCTCCAGCACACACACACTTCTGGTCATGAAGAGGCTAAAGGAGGGGAGAACACACAAATGACCTCACCAGTTTGTTGCTGCTCCTTTAGTGTCAATTCAGTAGGCTGGGGGCGAGACCTTGACCAAGCAGTATTGCTTAATTGACATGAGGTCTGAGAAATGGAAGTGTTGTCTGATTGGTGTTAGGATCGAATAGGATCCCCAATGTATTAAAAAAAAACGAAAAAAAAAAACACAGTTCACAAATAAGGAACTTTCATTGTTCATTAGTAAAGCTACAGTTAAAAAGTCTTGAAATCAGACCTAGGAATTGTTTTGGCAAACTCACACATGTAGCTGAAACAAATCAAGCCGTCTGCATGCTTCTATGTTAGGACTGTTGGAAACATTCCTCTCTAACAGCTATAACACATATGGTTTCACTTATGTGACATTGATTTTCTCTTTTTTTTCTCTCCTAAAAGGTCAAACTCTGTCCAGCAATGGAAAATATGATTATTCCGATGACTAAAAGAGAATATTACATTAATACGGCCACACTGTTCCCAGCTGACACTTCTCTAATAAAGATAAGCCTGTGGTTCAGTCATGGGTGGAGGCAATGGGTTCCTGTTAAGTATTTTAAAGGGCAAAGCTATCTGTTTGACAGGCGTATTGTAACAGGGGACAGTGGAATAGTCAACTCTCTAAAACGTGTTTATTATATGCCTTATTTCATTAGCCCTGTGCACTCTTTGACATATATACTGTCCAATGGAAGGAAGTTCAAATGCAAAGTCCTGGGCGAATTTTGGAACACCATTTACAGTACAGACAGGGACAGCATTTCATTTAATGAGCAAGCCCATTTTTATTAAGAAAAATACTTTTTTTGTTGTAGGTCAGCTTTATATTTTGTACACATTTAAACAAACTGTATTGCTCTATCAAGCAAATTACTTCAACGAGGATACCCGTGCTTGGTTTGGTCCCAACCCAGCCTATGCCCCACAGCTTGGCACTGATGCAGCTCATTTTCTTCCCTTTGGATACATTTCCTCTCACTTTCTGTTGTGGCAGGAAGGAAAATCCCTGATGGGTTTTACCCATTCCACACTCTATCCAATATAAAAAAAAGGTTTTGGCTTGAGATATACTTTAAACACTTCAGGACCATAGGACGTACAAGTACCTCCTGATTTTGAAGTGGTTATACCAAGATCATGGCTACTCATGCTAAGATCCAAGATCCAAGATCTGATGCCGATACCGAGATCATGACTTCCCAGTAATTTTTTTGAGCAGACGGAGGCATTTTGAATACAAGTGATCTGAGTAAGGTAGAGTCCCATGATCAATTGTTTCTGCCTCTGAATGTGCCACATAAACTCCTCCCTCCATGGTTACCGGGTTCTCTTGCTACTGTGGGGGGCCCGGGATCACAACAAACAAAAAAATGATTTATAGGCAACCCTCGCTGCAGCTGCCATCTGCGTGCAAATGTAAACACGTGTGTAGGACATGCACATACAGTATATGTAAACGGCGATTGGGACCCCCTTCTTTTGTATTTTTCAAATAAAAAAGGCCATTGTATTGTGTTTGTGCGCACTAACAAATGTGTATTTTTTCATAAAAATATCAATTTGTTAAACATTTGTGCAAGCATTGTACAACACAAAAATGCAACTAGCATTTTTTTATTTTTATTCTACAGACCTCAGGTTTCAGAAAATCCAAAAAATCAGGTTTCGTCATATGTGTGAAAAATGGAAAAAAAATGAGCGAAAACCACATTCACTAGAATTCTATTTCTTTGAGAATAACTTTCCATCCTTCTCCTTCGAAACTTATTTTGTCACTGCGATTGAAAACGATCAATGTGACCCCAATGAAAGTAAAAAAAAAAAAGACCATTTATGATCAAAAAACTGTGGCTTAGGCCTCATTCACACTATATGCAGTGCGTTCCGGTCCGATCAAAATAGTGCTTGCAGCATTTTGATCGCTCCGGACCGGACTGCAGGCACAATGTGCCTTGCGATCCCATGCGGGCGATCGCATTGCGGCCGGAGGGCGTGGCTACGGTGCCATTCACTTGAATGGCCTGCCATGCCCCCTCCTGCCCGACAAAAAAGTGAGCCGGCCGCAATGCAAGGCAGTGAGTTCCGGCCAGAATTGGGCCGGAACGCACTGCATATGGTGTGAACGAGGCCTTAGTGGTTAGCACTTCTTGCAACACTGTAGGTCCCTGGTTCAAATCCCAGTCAGGACACTATTGGGATTGCATTTTTTCCCTGTGCTTGTGTGCGTTTTCTCCAGGTACTCCGTTTTCCTCCCACACTCCAAAGACATGCTGGGAGGTTAATTGTCTCCTGTCTGAATCGGACCTGTATGTGTGTGCAATAGAGACCTTCGATTGTAAGCAAATGGGGGGCAGGGACTGATGAGAAAGTAAAGCACTGTGTAAACTGTTGACCCTATAAAATACCTTTACTAAATAATAATAAAAATACATTTGAAAACATTCTAACAGTTTGTGTCCAGCTTTAGAAGTCACAATGCATCCATAAGTAATTATCTAACCAATTACAGCATGCACCATGGAGCGCTATACGTCTGCATTATTTACTCCAAACAAAATTAACAATAATCGTTTACAGCCGCATCCTTGGCCTCGGCACATTTACAATTAACGATCCCTTAGAAGACAGCATAAAAAAATACTGTATATAAAAAAATAATAATCCCCTACAGTTTGTATTAGAGCGTTATATCGCATATTAGAAGCTGTTCTATATTTAAACCCGCAAATGTATGCCTTTTTGAAAAGTGCCCTTTTTTAAATGACTGTCTGGAGCTGTGTAATTAAAGCGGAGTTACGGCGTGATAATGAAGGGTTTCTATGGCAACCGATTTTATTTGCACCATAACGAGCTGCAAGGCCCCACTTGTATGTGCTCATGTGAAAATAAAATGTCATTATATATAAAAAAATAAAATTAAAACATATAGGTTCTTGGCACAAAAATGATTTGCTTTATTCAGAAACATTCATTCACTTCATGTGTTTAATGGGCTAAATGGGAGCTTTCCAAATATTTTATTTTAAAGATTTTTTTTTTTAAAGTCGAACTTAGGCCTGATTTATTTTTATTTATTTTTAAAGATTTGTTTTTAAAGTGGAACTTAGGCCTGAATTGAAAAACTTGCAAGCAGGAAGGATTTTTATTGGAGACTAGACATACTATGGGGCTGATGTATAAAGGCTTTGTCCAGCGTGCATTACAATGGCCAGATAGAGTCGAGGATCATAGGAAATTTCTCTATGTGCCCCCGCCCTCTGTTAAGTCTGTTTGATGTTATAGGCAGATACCACTTCGTCCTCCACATCCCTGAAGGCAGCCCTGGGCCCCTTTGTAGGGTTGCCACCCGTCCGGTTTTCAACCGGACAGTCCGGTTCTGGTGTGTTGTGTACGGGTGCCCCGCCAGTGGGCACCCAGACACATCACACTCCGTGGCCGTGCCGACACTGGCACTTTAAATTTTCTGACAGGTGCGGCTGCTGAGGTCCTTGTCAAGCCCGATCTGAGCAGCCGCACCGCCGGAACTTCCTCTTCCTCCCTTCTTCTTATCCCCCTTAGAAAGCAGCTGCTGCTGCTGCTCTCCCTTGTCAGCTCTGCCGCTGCAAGGGTTAACAAAAAAAAACATTTCTCCCTGCCCGATATTGGCTCTTGCCCCGATGTTACTTCCAAGTGCACAGATGTTGCACTAGGGTGGGACCTTGATTGTGGTTTGGGGAGTCAGTTCCTTAGTAGCAAAATGTAACTAAATCAGAGCGGTACAAAGAATTGTACTTGGAAGCACAAAAGAGTCATGGCAGAAAAAGACCATGTGGCCCATCAAGTCTGCCCTTAGGTGGCCTTTTAATGCCTTTTAGATTGTAAGTCCTCCTGGGCAGGGCCCTCCTTACAATCTCGTCTTGAATTGTATTGTAAGTGTAATGTCTTCTTATATTGTAAAGCGCTGCACAAACTGTTGGCGCTATATAAATCCTGTATAATAATAATAATAATAACTCTCTACCCCAACCTGTCCGTCTATCACCCACACTGACTGCCGTTAGGCGAACCCTTAAGGCTCATCTCTTCAGGGAAGCCTATCCCACCTCAAACTAACCCCTGAACAATCACTTTCTCAAACAATCATCCCCACACAGCTACCTCCTCATGTATCACTTGCCCCTCCCTTTTAGATTGTAAGCCCTCAGGGGCAGGGCCCTCCTTACAATCTTTTCTTGAATTGTATTGTGGTTGTAATGTCTTCCTTATATTGTAAAGCGCTGTGCAAACTGTTGGCGTTATAATAATAATGATAAAATGATCTGAACACATCAGGAACTCAACCACTAAGAAATTGGATCTGAGGTAGGGCACAATGTTGATCTCACGCCTTGGTAGGGACGCCATCATCGCTCAGAACTGGGCATTTGAAATCCTTCATCGTATCATCCGCCTGTATTTCAATTTTTTCCCCACTTTACAGTGGTTCCACGTACACAATAAGTGGATGAGCTTGTGAAGATTTGTATGGAACAGTGGGATTCATGAATTGCAGGGAGACAAAGACACTCGGGATAGACATGCTTTTACGTGTTCAGCAATCTCATCTCTACCTTACAGACAATAGTACACGCTAATGAGTTTCATATCAACAACTCAACATCCCGCCGAGGAAGCCAACAGCTTGATAAAAATTTAAGGAATGCTGCAGTTAAACACGATGATTATGAAACTGATATTAGGGGACACCAGCTATTTGTTAAGTGGCTCCCATGTGCATCTCACTACACCTGATTGTGATGGATTAACTCTCTTCTTGTGTCCTGAGGTCACTGATGCCTAGATGACCACCTCAAATATAGCAGTATCAGTATGGTTAACAGGTTGATCCAATGACAGGGATCCTTACACGCATGTAGCCTTTGAAAAAAGAAAAAAAGAGTTCTTGTTTACCCCTTTTTTTTTTTGCACTTAATACTAATAGAATTCTTCCGTGTTGATGTGGGTGTGTCTATCTTTTTAAATTTTGGCAGGAATTACATCATTATGATGTCATGGGCTGTCTGTTTGCACCTGGATTGATGTGTATTTATACCTGCATGTTCACCTATGCATTGTGTCACTGTCGCTCTGATGAAGGATCCCTGTGCGGACCCGAAACGTTAGCACCGTATGACAGTATGTGACATTGGGTATTGAATAAACATATCAATACTTTAAAAACCCTTCAAGTGTGTGCCGGTGAATTACTTTTATTTACTATTAGTATGGTTAACATGACTATAACTCTGTGACTTTTAACTACTTTGCCAACTTAAATAGGATTTTATTGGTTACACTGTTTTATAACAAAAACCCTGCTATGTTTTTTATTAATATATTTTTGTAAGAACACTGTCGTTTGTTGAATATCTGATTGCCTTGGGGATCAGGAAGAATTGTTTTTCCTCTTGGAGCAAATTGGACCATGCTTTATAGGGTTTTTCTCCTCTGGATTAACTGTGGATTTAGGGTTCTGCATATGCAGGTTTTTGATTTACATATTTATTCATTTTTCTATTGGACCCGTGTCTTTTTTCAACCTAACTAATTACGTAACGATTTATAATAGGAATTTTTGCTATAAATATGATTATAAGGTAAGTATTTAAAGGAGCTGTAAAGTCCCAGCATATCCTCTCCTGTTATAACATCAGCATTGTAATAGGAACACATACTAGAGTTGTTTTTGATAATGCAATCAAAGCTTACTGGAAAAAATCCCTTTTATGTAGTGAGTGCTGCCTTCCATCTGCCCATCACGTCTACCAACTTCCTGGATTCCCAGTGTGCTTTGCATCTCTTTCCCTGCTGCATGATGTGATGCAATCAAGATTTCTCAAGAGAACATATCCCACCATGCATTGCTTCCAGCAAGCAGTGATAATGTTACATTGTTCAGACATGTAATTGTAGTTTTGACACAAGGTATTGCATGATTGCAAAAATTGTGTCAGTGCATTGAGGAAGTCCATCCTATGGGCATCTTCAATAAGTAAGTTTACAAACTTCTAGATGGATCTGGTTATTAGAAGTGTGATAGAATGTATGGAAATTCAATACAGAAATAGATTTATTTTTAGTTTTTGACCATAGATACCCTTCAGGTCCTGTGTAAATTCTAGAAAAAGTCTGCATTTTGTACTGGGAATGAATCATAAGATTTATGCTGCTTCTTTAGCTAGAAATCTATTTCTCACGTTAGAAACATATGCTGTTTTGCAATGCAGAATTATTGATTTTATTAGTGATTCACCATCAATTACTATTGGAGACTTGCCGCAAGACGACTTTTCCCTTTGCACATTTGCTGCACCACAAATTAAGCTATCAGCCTAAAACCCTTACTTACAAACAGTTATTACTCCAGTGAATATCAGGAGGTGAATACAAACAGATGGCTGGCAAATGAAAACAGATGGCCAGCCAGGGCAAATTTGGTGAACATTTTAATAACACTAGAGGTTAAGGTATGGGACCCCAATAAATGTAGAGTGAGGAGCCCACACAGTTTTACGTTTTTGACAATAGGCACCCTTAAATAATGGCTGGCGGATTCACTTAAGACCCCCATTCACACTGAGCGATTTGTAGCGTGATTTCCGCTCAAATATCGCTCATTGCAGCTCGTCCAATGCATTTCAATGGAGCTGTTCACATCTCACAGCTCAATATCACCTGTAGCTGAAGCTTGTCGCTCGAACATGACGTATTTTGTGTGATTTGACCCCAACAGGCTTTGATAGACTGCCAAAAGAATTGCTACTTAGCGCGACAAAATGTGCACAATAGTTACTCTATATAGCTCAGCTCAAATAGGCTCAAATCAGCGCTAAAAAGCTGTAGCTCAGTGTGAATAGGGTCTTAAGGATCTGCTAATGTTGCGAGCTTGAACGAAAAGATTTAACAAACGGAGCCTATTGGCTGACCACTCTGTGGGGTTGATTTACTACCCTTATAAAACACACCACGAACATGTATACACCTCTGTAGTGTGTTCCCTCCCAGCAGGATCTATGGGTGGAATCTAAACACCTTTGTAGTGTGTACACACCCAGCAGGTGTGTTGTGCATGAATTACAAGGTGATGTTGTGTAAATTAGCTCTATGTTGTGTTGCTTGCGTTGATGAATGCAGGAATGTAAATGCATGAGCTAACCATTTTTGTCTAAACTGTGAAGCAGCATTATATATGCATCATGTGCATGATTTTTCCATATATGGCATTAGTGGAAATATGCTTTTAGAGACTTTTTGGTTGATAAATAGGTTTTGCTGTGTAAAAATCACACGCACCTAGTGTGTGCGTGTGTTTAGGTTAGTAAATCACCCCCTGTGTGTCACACTCCAGCCAGTTTCTGATTAGCCTATTTTCGAGTCTTATAGGAACTAGTTGGTGGGGATTGCTAGGTTCTGACGAAGGGGGTATCACCCCGGAAACGCATTAACCGTGCCTGTCATGTTAGCAGAGGGAGGATTGCTTTTATCAAAGGTCCTGATGTGATTGACATCTGATGTCCATTCAGCGTAGATTCAAACCTGCATATTACAGGCTTTTTAACATCGGCTGCTTCTACATACCTGTCTTGCATGTTTTAACATTTTCACTCATTAAAGTCTTCTACACTGAGAGGTGCACTGTTTTTTCTGTTTCCTGTATGATAGACCTCAGACACCCTGACTGTTTCAAGTGCTGCCTAGTTGTGAGTAGTGATGGGCTCGGGGGTGTTCGCAGCTCCACGTGCCGAGCCCGCCAGGAAGCTGACAGCGCCGCAACGCCAATCACAGGTACTGAGACATTATGCCGGTGCGCAACTGCAGAGATCGGGAAATGTCTCAGTGCCTGTGATTGGCGCTGCCAGCTTCCTGGCGGGCTCGGCACGTGGAACTGCGAACACGCCCGAGCCCATCACTAATTGAGAAGCCGTGATGTCTGCACACCTTTGGACGATAAACTTTGGTGCCTGTGACAGTGTTGTTAGAATATAGTAAACTGGTACCAATGCTTCAATAAAAAAAGAGGCATGATTGCAAGTAGTGCTCCAGGAATTGGCTTCACCAAAGGTCTGTACTCTTCCTTTAAAACCAGCTGAAATATTCAAGTAAAAAAACAAAAAGAAAAAAAAGAGAGAATTCCATTTGCTCCAACAATCTACGGTGTATTAACCAGCGAAGGATATGCTAATGAGCTGTTAATTTGCACACCTGCACTTGGAACAGCAATTCCAGCTAATTTATTTGTAAATATCGCACAAGTCAGTTGAGAGTTGGTAAAAGGCGAAGTGTTAAAAGTCTGTTCTAATTTTATGAGACTGAGATGGTGTTTAAAGCACTGAACCTCGAGTGTGATTTAGAACAATCTGGAGAAAAGGGCAGTACGCGCTTTTACCCGCAGTGGCCAATCAGATCTTTTCTTGCCATTTCTCACAAGCGCTAGCTAGAAAATAGACAGCTGGATTTGATTAGTTGCTCGGTTTGCTTTTTCTTGTTATTAATAAAGCCCATCTCTGGGCAAACAAAAACAAGTACCCCTCACTGCAAGGATTAAAGGAGAACTATGAGGTGAGTGCTTTTCACTCAGCCTCATAATCTGAGCCGACCTGTGACAATGAGACTGTCACAGGTCGGCTCAGTAGATCGGGAAGTGAGCGAACACATACCGGCGCTCGCTCACTTCTTGATCTATTCGTGCAGAGAGCCGTGACTGTCACGGCTCCCTGCAGGGATTCGCCCCCTTCCCCTGTCCGATCCTCCAGCGCTGACTGGCGGAACGGACGGGGGAGGGGGTGGATACAGCTTGCTCTGCCTCTAGATAGGCAGAATACGCAGTCACTCATGCAGCTGGGTGGATCCAGACAGAATTGTTGGGATCCGTTCTGGCTGCGGGGTCTCAGTATACCGCGAGCTGTAGCTCGCGGTATACTGAGCTCTGCAGTCTTTGTTCTTATATTGTAATGAAGTTGAGTAGCACGATCCTATCAGACCACTTTAGCCCACATACTCCCTATATGATCAAGCACTGTCCTATCAGCCCTCTTTAGTCCACCTACCCCCTGTATGATCATAAGGTAATGCAGTTGAGAAGCATTGTCTTATTAGACCTCTTTAGCCCGCATACCCCTGTATGATAATATAGGCAGCCGTGCATAACCAGATTTCAACTTGGCATACCAAGTCTTTTCAACAACCATAAATCTTTAAAATATAAAAAGTACAGTCCTAATGGTACAGCGCCTAAAGCCATCAGTATACTTTTTTTTTCTAAAAGGTCCTGCATTCAAGCCCTCAAAATGAAAGCCAACTTCTCTGTGGTTTCAAGCGTCACCCTCTCTATTTTTCAGAAAGAGAGGACACAAGGCAAAGAATCACATACCAAGAGACTGCAGTCCCAGTGCAAAATACTCGCTGATCAAATTTGCAATGTATTATATAAATCCTAGGATAAAATGGAAAAAGAGTGGACATTCTGACTTCAGCTAGTTGCGGTTTTCCTGAATGCCACCAGCAGTACACTGATTTTATTTTTTGCCATTTATTAGGATCTGAAACCTAGCATGAGTTTCTTTCTATTAGAAGTTCTCACACAGACTAAGGGATTCCCGTTTATATATAGCAGCAGAGATGTCAGTGCAGACCTGCATCATCCCTTAACACCAAGACATATCATTAAATTTTAGAAGAGAGCAGTGTTGTCTAGATATATTACTCTGCTCTGTGTGGTCTTCCTTTATTAATAAAAGGTCAGATGGCTGTGTGTCTACTGGAGCCTGTTGGCAATCCCCTAAAAAACAAATTGCTCCATTGTCAATTACCTTCAAGCTGTAGCAGTGGCTCTATATATTACATTAAATGGTCATGGTGAGAAGGTAAATCCTCATAAAGGCTGCACTGTAGCTCTTCATATTAACAGCCACTATGGGCCTAAATGATCTGGGAGAAAAAAAAGTGTATGCAGTGTTCATTGTGAGCAATACGAATTTTATGTTATTGCTTAAAGCTGAAGTTCAGTCTGCTTATATATTGCCTTCCTTGCCCCACCAATCAACATGCTGCATTGCATAAAGAAGCACAGAAATCCAGTAATGACATCACTATGTCTAGAATAAGGTATTTACTGAAAATTGAGATCTTAAATTTAAAAAATAAAATATATTCCCATTTTTGGCCCGTGGGCCACATCTGGCCCTTTGGCTGCCCCTGTCTGGCCCGTGTTCCGAACGTGGACCATTAGCCGACTTGTGCTCTGTTAGGCCTGCCTGCTGGGGGATGTGCCAGCTTCCAAGGCCGGTGCATCCACTGCAGGTTATAGCCCAATGCATGCCCCTCCTCTTCAGTCATTGGTTGCTAAGATTGCTGGCATCCTAGCAAACAGTGACGTCAAATGTGTTAACCGCATTAAAAGGAGAACGGAAGAGTATCTTCATCAATCCTTTCCTGCAGCCTGCTCCACTTCCCAGCTCCTGCCTATGGCCCACAAACAAAGTAGGAAAATATGGTATGTGGTGACAATAATATAAAGGGGCACATGAAAGGGGAAAAGCAATGTAGGGGGGTACTCCAATGGGGACAACTAATACTTAGTTTTCCCCATCAAGGTGCCCCATACAATAACTACAAAGATAAGGGAGCACTCTAATGGGGACATTGAATTTAAGGGGACACTCTGATGTGGATAATGACAGTAACATGGCTGAACTAAAGATCATAATCCTTGAGTTAAAAGTTTGTGAATTGTTGCTTATGCCTCAGTAAAATGGAAATAATTCGTAACTTACCTCCATGCACATAGCCGTGGAGTGTACAATCCGAAGGCCCCACCAGGTGGATCAGGCTGGACTGACTATATCCAACTGTGTACGGCTCTGTAAGAAAATCAAAAAAGAGGATATAAATTTCTGAACATAATACGGAGTTATAAACTTACAATGAAACTCTAAATGAAATGAAGTTTTATAAAACAGCTACAAGCACTATTAATTGAATGTCCCTACAGCCCATTAAAGTGACATTAAACCCTCAGATTTTTAACATAAACCAATACTGTAATGTGTGCCTTACTGTAATCCATGGTAGTTTCCCTTCTCTTTGCTGCTCTTCCTTTTAAATCTGTATCTGTTCTCATGCTCTGCAAAACTTCTGTTTTGCAGCAGACTGCCTTGTCTCTGGAATGGCTACATGGTGTCTGTGTGTACGTTTGCAACCTGAGCCAGCACTACAGGAAGAGGCCCTGAGCTGCAAAGTGAAGTTCTCCCCAAGCATGAGAAGACATGAGGATTTAAAAGGAAGAGCAGCAAGGAGAAGGGAAACAACCATGGATTACAGTAAGGCACACATTACAGTATTGTTTTATGTTAAAAAAAATCTGAGGGTTTAATGTCACTTTAAGTGCTCCTTGCTGTTGGAAGATGACTGTATTATTTCTCTTATATGAATGAAATGCCCAGTGAATTCACTAAAATGAATGTAGTATTCATTATATGCACTGCAGAATAACAGCTTGGTTATGATGGGCACCACTAAAGACAAGTGAAGGATCACAGGGATCCCAACCTGAAAGAAGCACTTTCAGGGAGGAAGAGCAGATTAGACCTTTCCCGGAGCTTCCGGGAGAGTTGAGATGTCTGGGATCAAGTATTGGTATCTACAGCATCGTGGGTACCTAAAAAGCACTTAAAAGCCTAAGGGACGGCCATACACTGATAATTGTTTCTTGTTCACGTTGATAAAAATGAATTGCGGACTAGAGAAGTAAGAAGCTAACCAAGAAAAAATGCTCAATTACTTCAGCCACGCTCAACAGCGTGACTTGGGATATCTTCCCTTCCCGGCTATTGTATTCTGACATTAGCAGAAGTTCAACAATCAGCAGCATACTTGTTCTGGGTCATTAACTCAAAAGCATTGCAACTAAAGGGGTCACTATGACAACCAGGAAACTATCATTTCAAAAGGAAAGGTCAGACTCCATGCTTTTCCCGATGAAAGGTTTTCTTCAAAGGCCTGCCGGTGTAAAAATGGCATTTACCCAGAAGTCCTCTCTCCTTCTGGAAATAGATATTTGCATGCGTTTCCAGGGAAGTAACTGATGCCATCCCACCTATTCTTTATATTCCAGTAATTATATAATAAAAGAGGACTGGAGCACCTGTCTAATGTCTTTGTACCTTTTCATAATGCCGATTGAACATTATAATGCAGCAGGCCATGCTACAATAACCATATATTCCTATCTGCATAATTAGAAGGCTTGTAAAGAAACCTGCTGTTCCAATAACACAGATCTGCAGTCATTATACTTTCATGAATAAATCACTCCCGTTCACTGTCTGAAAGGTGCGACCGGCTGAGATGTCTGCTAGAACCCGGACGGTTTCCTGTACTGTAATTGTCTTCTTTGCATGATAAGTTGCTTAGTCCAATACAATCAGAATGGAATATTTAAGTCTGATCCTGATACATGAACAAGTATTACTTGAATCAATTAATGTGCATGCACCACTGAGCACAGCGAGCGCTGGGCTAAGAAGGCCTGTGACATTGACTGACACAGTGACTGAATGCAGACAGGGCTTGTCTACTGTCCTGAGAGTTAAAGTTGAGCTCCAGGAGGATATAAAAGTCACAGTTGGATGGAGCTCTGTATTCATTAATACATCATTTAATGGATTTTTAAATGGAAACAGTGCAAGTATGCAAGTATGACCTGGTATCAGCCTCTTGCACAGCAGAAATTGAGTGGGAGAGGAAGAAGCAGCATAAGGAGCCAATCAGTACATGTGTTGACAAGAAACACCCTGGCAGGATGAGAAAGTAGTGTGACAGAGAGAGAGACATTACTGTGCTGCTTCTCCTTTCACTGTCCAGTCACAGGCTGGGGGAAGCCACTACTCAAAATAATATGGAAGATTTTATCTTTGGCTCAGAGGCGGACATAACATTTGTGCAGACTGTGCAGGGCCCTCTAGGACTTGGAACTCCATTTTTAGTAGATGTGGTTCAGAAGGGTGCTGGGAACTCCTCCAATCTTCATAAAGAATTGGGACATTGTTCAATTCTATCTAGTTGTGAGATGATACAAAATGAATAAAACCTTTTAGATGGCCGGTAGCGGAGTTGGGAGGGTATTGGTTATGCAATAAAAAGAAACTGACTCTTGTTCAGGTCGGTTCTGCTCTGTGTATAAGAAGAGCTGACTGTGAATGAACAAAGGGAGATCATCCGCCCCACCTCTCCCCTCGTCCATTCACAGAACGCTTTGCATTCTGATCTTTTTGGTCAACACAAGAAGAAATGCAGCATATAGGACTCCCAGTCCCGTGATAATTACGCTGCATTATGCATTGCAAAGAGCTTTCACATGATGGCGCTGGACACGTCGGCACATAGGAACTTAGTCTGTAGCGGCAATGTGCAGAGGAAGGTGTCTGCATTCCACATACAGTGCGACCATGTAGAGCCAGCGCAGCCACCCTAACAAAGGAATTCAGCTAAGCAGAGTTTTACCACATACATTTTCGCATGTACAATTGGACATTACCATCCAAAGTTATTTAGAGGACCACTTATGAAAATAAGGACTATTATATTCTATTTTTTGGTTTGAGTTCAGTGAGGCTTTAATCTTTACAAAAAACAAACATGCAAAATCCACTTTTACCATTTAAATCACAACATACAAGTGTACATGCAAATATCATACAATGCCGGTACCGACTACTCACCTTTATTTTGTCTGTCTGAAGCAACAACATTGCAAACAAAGAATATATATTATTGTTAAAATCATCAGTGCGTGTTTTCAGCATCAGTCATCGTTTTTTCTAACTCAATGGTTTGAATTTAAAAAAAAATGGTTTTCTTTTAAATTAATAGATAGTATAAAATCGGTATGAAGCATGGAAAGCACAGGAGATGTGAATACAACTGATGATTCAGCAATGTGAAAGGAACTTTAGTGATTGCTGAAGGGAATGGTTCCACGTTTGCCTCATATGCAGGAAAAAAAAAAATAACAAATGTGTATGAGGAACGCCACAAAATGTTTTGGTGAATGGCGACTGTTAAAACAGAACATTGCATTTGATATAATTACACTGGAAGAAAGAAACGTAACAATAGAAGAGTGACGGCAGAAAAAGATCAAGTGGTTCATCAAGTCTGCACCTATTTTGATTTCTGTTTTAAAACTCAATAGCCACAAAGGATATAAATCCACATTTGGTACACCAAATGCCTTTGCAAGCCAAGATATTAAATTGTTAGAATAATGGTGACATCACTGTGATGTACATAGCCTGTGCAGAGAGCAGAGGGACCCAGCAGGACCCGCCCACTACAGAAAACTACAGGAGGGGTGGAAACAAGACCACTCACCCTATACATGGAGAGAGAGCAGCAGTGAGCGGTCTTTATTACAGGAAGTTGCACACCAGATACTGCACAGATCTGGAAGAATTACACAAACCTCATCAAGATTCAATTCAGAATATACATGACTGCTGTATTCACACAATATTGGCCTATCCCAAAGCTCAAATGTAATCTTTTTTTTACTTAGTATAGAATAGATCTATAGAAAATACAGGCACACTGTTTAAACCTATATCTGTATGAGATACAGTATAATGCAGTATATTCAGGTTGACAGCTGAGAGGACATAACGTTGCTGAACCTACACCTGACCAACTAAAGCAACCCCAGATCATAACACTGCCTGAAAATGACCTTTCTTTTTTTCCAACCATTAAAAAAAAATTGTAATGCTTTTTGTAATTATTTTTTTATTTTTGTTATTTTACTGTTGGGGGGCTCTGGGGAAATATCAGGGGTCTAAACCCCAGATATTTTCCTTTAAAAATAGAAAAAGAGATTGAGGACATGATTTAGGACATTGAGTCCTAAATCTCCTTTTCTGCAGCTCCTGTTATAAATGAAGAGTGATGTAGAGCACTTCCTGTTTATTCATAACTGGGGACACAGTAAGCTTACTATGTCCCCAGTTGTTTAAAAACATTATTTAATTCCTGGTCGCCGAGTGCTTGTAAGCTGCTCTCCCATCCTGACGTGGAAAGTTACAAGGACAGCATTTATCTCCTAGTCACACTGTGACACCACCAGGGAAGACCATCGGATTCATCCCCCTAGGACATAACCGTCAACTAACCCCCCTCTTTGACCAACAAGTTAAGAATACACCGCCTCCACCTCCTCGTCACCCTCGTTCAACAGTACAACAGGCAAGTAAAGAAGAACGCACCACCCCGGCTTCCTCGCTATCTTCAATCAACAGGACAAACCCCCCCCCCATCCTTTAATTTCCACCCGTAAGATCTGTAATACAATGAAAGCCAAAACTCTCCCTTCCCGAGCAAGGACACCCCGCAACACACCCTCAAACATACCACCACTTCTCCCCACCAAATCACATCCCCCCAATATTGAAAGCTTAATGAGGAAACAATTCCTCAAACTACAACAACTGACCTTTGACAAAAATACACAATGGTGGGACATCCAGTACCTACAAAAATACTTAGACCTAAAAATCACCCCCAGGGGTCTAAGAATTAAAAATCGCTGTGACTTTTTAGACGAAGACTTATGCCAAAAATGGGATTGGGTGGCTGAGTTCAGCACGGCAAAATGGATAGACATAATACTGGAACAGCGACAAAGAAAACTAACCAAACTGAATACAGACATAGAAACACTCTTAAAAAACATGACCAATGAATTTAAGACCTCTCCCCTATTCCCTAAATGGCTCTCCACCCTAGAGAAAAATAAAATCAAAAACACAGAGAACATTGTCCAGATCAAATCCAAAAAATTATTCTGTGACCAGTCAGATTATGCAGTGGGGAACATTTTCAACTGGAAGAACTCTGGTGGAAAATACACCCCACCCTCATTATTGTCACTCATAATTACCCCATCTGACCACATAGCAGACCTAACTTGGGATTAATCCACTGCCAAATACATTAAGAACACTCCAAACATAAGGGCAAAGCCCAACCAGCCAAACACCGACAACATCCCCCCAGACCCAACTATTATCACTCCTGTTTCTCTCCCCACACTCGTGCCCACTATTCCCCAAAAGACTCACGAGACTCCTAATCATCAGGGCACAGACCATGACCATCCCACTGTCCTCCAACCCAGACTGAGCCCACATGTCCTTTTGACGGCTGCACCCAGCGGGCATACTTCACTCGAACCAGTTATCAACTCAGAGCTCGGTACACCCTTAGTCGCAGAATCAGAACATTTTTTAGAGGTTGGCCACCTGCGCCCACAAAAAAGAAAAAAACCCGAAGAGGGACTAGGGGAGGAACACGAAGCAAGGGGCATCACAAAAAAAGAACGATCACACCAGCACAATCCTCAGTCAGAATCTTCAACCTCTCAGACCACACCCTGACCGCACATGAAACAACACTACTCAACAAAGGTCTGAACTTTGCACCTGACATTAGACCCAATTCCTTTTCTTTGTTCAAAGACCTGAACAAATTCATTCGCACTTTGACCCTTAAAAGACATTACACCAACACTCTACCACCAGATACTCCAGAGGAATTAAGTTATCCTTCCGTCTCTGCCTCCATGTCAGAAGACCCCAATAGTGACTCGGACACCTTAGCAATCTTAGAAGAGTTAGCTGACCCGTCACACCAACTAAATTTTGAGCTAGCGGAGTGGCTCGACCCCGACATTATACACAGTTCCTTACGCCCCCCTTCCAAATTCTACCCCCTCAAATCTAAGGGTTGCAATATAGAAACCTTCTATCAAGCCACCTACGCTGAATTCACTAAACTTTGCAATCCACCCCAGGGAAACCCAGGTTCCACCAAAATGAAAAAAACTAATCTCTCTACCAAAGAAAAATCTGCATTGAAAAACCTCACTAAAAATGATAACATCTCTATCAGACAAGCGGATAAAGGAGGAGGAATAGTCATTCAGAACCGCGCCGATTACATCGCAGAGGCCCATCGCCTCTTATCCGACACCACCACCTACGCCAAACTCCCCTCAGACCCATTGCCCCAGTTCCTAGCAGAACAGACAAAGCCTTCAATGACGAGGTATTAACCAAAAAAGAAAAACTGGTGTTGTGTCCCCCACAGCCCAATACACCCTTTTTTTACCATTTACCCAAAATACATAAAAATGAAACCACACCCCCGGGGAGACCAATTATCTCCAGCATCAATAGTCTCACCAGCGGCCTGTCCAAATACATAGATGAGTTCTTACAACCCTTTGTGGTCACCTTACCCTCCTACTTAAGGGATTCAGGACACCTCATAGACACCATCCCATCCTGACTCCTCTGCCTGTCACACGAGGCAGTGGGGGAGGAGAGCTTGGCCTCCTGTGACAGGCGGAGGAGTCAGGATGGAGAGCAGCTTACAAGCACTCAGCGATCAGGAATGAACAGGAAGTGGCCCCCTTTGGTGGTCAATTTAGAAGTGGCCCCTTATATTGATGGTCAATGAAGAAGTGACCCTTCACATCGGTGGTCAATGTAGAAGTGGCTTCCTCACATTGGTGATCAATGTAGAAGTCACCCCTTTCATTGGTTGTCAATGTAGAAGTCACCCCTTACAATGGTGGTCAAATGTAGAAGTGACTCCTCACATTGGTGTTTAGTGGAAAACTGGTGGTCAGTGTAGGTGGGAGATCAATCCACCATTGCTCACTGCTTAAGGAATCCCTAGAACCCTGGAGAAATACTGAAAGAGGGGGACTCCACTATTCACTTCTGCACCTTAGCAGCTTCCCGTGTTACCTGCCTGAATGTTGGACCAACAAAGCACATTGTCAGCCTGCCGAAGTCACCTCAGTCCTCTTCTACTCCAAGTACCTGAAGCCATCTTAAACTGACAGCACCGAGCAAAGCAACAGAGTCCTGCTTTGCAGGGTATTACATGGGATGCTCAAGACAGATGCAGGGACCCATTCTAAAGCTATGTAAAAACAGCTTTTTCCATGAATACCTAACTTAAATTATACAGTGGTTTTGCACACCTGCCTGGACTTCAGCTTTGATCACTTGGCCTCTGTCAATGAGGAAGGCTGGAGTTTAAAAAAAGAGTAGCCAGCAGATTAGCATGCCACTCCTCCAAGTCCCTTTGGCAGAGACCATGTGACACTCTTCAGACACACTCTTCAGACATTGCAATTTTACTTTTTCTACAATAACAGAGCGTATCAATTATAACGATGGAAACTTCTCAAGCATTCATAGGTCTCTTTCAAATGTTTCTGATCACGAGACACAAGTATTGCAAACCGTAGAGTGTGCTGATCGAGCACAGAACGCTTTACAGTGCTACAGGAGTAACCAATATTGTCAAATTGCTTCTCCGTGTCAATACCCCCAGGGATTGCAAAACCAATAAAATGTGGCGCCAGCTGTATGGGAGATATGGTTACCAAAGATATCTCTGGCTTCACTACCGAGGTAATAAAAAGCTTTATTTGAAACATTAGATCAGAGGCCTGCGGTTTCTGTTTACCAGTGTCTTTAAAGAAAATAAACAAGGCCGAGTGTCTTGCCGGCTGTGTTTGCACATGCAATAGGTTTATAGCCAACGCTTTGCGTTACAATGTTTTATTTGGAAAAGACGTGTTCCTTCTGCTGCTTTAAAGTGGACCTGTCACAAAGTCAACTCTGGGAATTCATAAGGAGTGTCCTAGACACGGTTCATAATTCTGTTGCTTCTCCGCATGACAAACATCGGTGCCTGCAACAGATCCATGTACCTGACGGAAGTAGGTACATGAATTTGTCAAATGGAGGTGTAGTGGGGACAGCACTCATGCCAGAGTGTCCATACTGTTGACACTCCGACATCAGTCAATGTTCAGTCACCAGACCGTACAGTGTCATTGGTTGCTAGGACGTTGTTGACTGTTGCCAGGACTAGGTCGGCTGCTCAACATCATTGGTTGTTAGGGTGCTGTTAGCTGTGCACCCGACAGCGTACTAGCAACCATGGACTCACCCTGAACCCCATTCAGCTGTCGGCCGGGAGATGGTGCGGCCAACACCTCAGTGTAAATACAGCGGCCAAAGTGACGTTGGCCACATACGGCATCCCCCAACCCTAACGGGCCCCTGCTTACCCAAAATGCAGGGTGCATCTTCTAAAAGCAGCCTGTTATTTGAATTTAGTGTGGCTGTGCATGGCTTCACCTATCCATAAGATCCAGGCTCCATCAATGACAAATATTACAAGTCCCATCAGCCACCGTGTTTATTCAGAACTCTCTCTCTCCTTGTGCAGGGTCACTGGTCTTTTCTCCGCCCCCTCCTGTAATAAAGACCGGTCACTGCTGCTCTCTCTCCTTGTGCAGAGAGACTGGTCTTGTTTCTGCCCCCTCCTGTAGTTTTCTGCAGACAGCCTGTAGTGGGTGGAGCCTGCTGGACCCCTCCCACAGCTCTGCTTTATGCACAGGCTATGTACAGCAAAATGATGATGTCACTGGTACTTTTACAAGATAATATCAAAATGAATTCCTATCCTTTGTAGCTATTAAGGAATATATTTAAATAAACATTTTTGTGTGCCCGTAGTTGAGCTCGCTTTAAAATGATATATTTTACATTTTCTGCACTTAAAAAAAAAAAGTTCAATTCTGAATGTATAAAAACACATTAGATACGTCTTTCATTCTGATATCAACAAATGGAAAAGAACAAAGATGTCTTAACACAACATTATCTGTCTGTGTGCAAACCAAAAGAAACCATTTACCCCTTGTGAAATGTTGCTAGGCAACCACTGCGCAACTGCCCAAAACCCTGCCAGGAGCTCGAAGTTTAAAGCCACCTCAAAATAAAAAAGAGAGGGAACCGTGCAGAAAAATCAGAACTTCCATTCAGAAGTGTTATCAACTTAAAGCCATTCATCCGTCATAAAATTACTTCGGCTTCGTCTCTTGTCTCAGTTGCTGGAGTGTTAACATCTCAGATAGCAGGAGTGTGTGATGCTACATTTGGATCCAACAACATTATAGAGGTGTCTGAATTCCATCCATTGAGCGGCAAGAAAAAGAGAAGACAATGCTCGGCAACATGAAAATGGTTTGTCCGGATTTGTCTCTTAAAGAGACCCTGTTACCGATCCTGACTCTGCCTTGTTAACAACGTGTTCGTTGAGCTGTGTTGATCCGTACAGATCAAAGCAGCTCAATGGAAGAGCACATAGAAAGCAATTGTTTAATTAATTTTTTCCTCTTCACACCTATAACGCTGTGTTGAGGTGCCCTTTGTAAAAATGTAGACATGTCACATATTTTTCGCAACACACACATTCCGGAATGTCTCTGCTGCAGTGAATAGAAGTGAATACAATGTAATTTTGTGACATTTCAATAGTTTTATTTATTAAAATATGGTAAACAGTGTAACAATGAGAAGCACTATCGCACTGTGTTTTTTTTTTTGGTAGAACATTACTGAAATATCACAATTTGCATTTCATTTAGTTCTATGGGCATAGTGGGGTGCAAGGCGGTTGTATGGCATCGCATCCCGCTGCGCTGAAAAAAGTACAGCATATCATATTTTTTTTTTAGCGCAAAACCACCGACGGTGGTGTTAACCAATCCCGCCTGTGACAAGGCATATTGCCTTGTCTTGCATTGGGGCTGCGATGCCAACGCACCTGGTGTGAATGGACCCTTACTCAATAAACCAAAAATGATACATCCTTGTATCAAATTTTTTAACTATTTTATGTTATACCCATATTCAGGGTGTAACATGAAACTTGGTCACATTTACTAACCCCAACCCCCCAATTTCAAACCATCTACCACATATTGCTTCTCCCTGCAGGATCTAGCTGCATCATCTATTCTCAGGGATCTGTGAACGGGAAGACTACAAATTCCATCTACCACTGTGGCAGAGGGACATGGAGATCTCCCCAGCACAAGTGCCTTTACGTCATCCCACTTGTAGTCCATTGTCTTCTTTCTCCAGCCCCATAACAGAAGGTCCATACCTCCATGTGGACCTAGAGCTAGGGGTAAACAGTGCAGGAACGTGTGCACTGCACCTGTGACACACTGATCACGGTTGCAATGCATTGCAGGTTTGAATTGCGTATCACGTATTGCGGAACCTGGCCTTGGGGCGGCAGGGAGAGTAAATCCGGCCCTGAAGGTAGTGCTCTGGCAAGACATGGGCACCTATCACATCAGATGCCTCTACCGGAGGCAACCTACACAATCGAGAACCAACCTGCACAGAGATTGGTACACCTAACTGTAACTGTGCCCACCACGCGTCACAGCATAGAAAGAATGCACTGCACCCAGGTACTAAATTTAAGTACTAAAGACCTACCTCTTTAATATACAGCCTCAGCCCTGTTAAGCGAGGGTCAACCAAAAATAAAATGTTACAAGCAAGGCCAATATGGGACAGCAGAGGAATCTCATAAACAAGAAGATTATTGAGGTTTTCCTTGAATTTTTTTTTTTAAGCGATCATGAATCATGCTAAGTTGCTTACAGATACGATTTGAAAATTTTTACTTTTTAAGACTGATTACTAAAAACATATTCCCAGGAACACAGATTATGTACAAAGGGCGTGCGTAGTTTCCAACATATGGCTTTTGTAATATATACAGTATACATAAATCCTTAACATAAGGCCCGTGCCGCAATGTGCAAATATCACATTTTTAAACAATTATAAGGAATCTTCGTATCTCTTTTTTCCCTCCTCTTCTTGTCCTTCATTCTTGTACTGAAAATACAACAGATGATTTTTTTTTCTCAGCAAAATCATATACCGGTATACTCACTGATCAATGTGGATAATAACTAGCATCACAGGGATTCCACCACTACAGTCCCCGGGCTATGAAAGAAACAGCCCCTACGGGTAGCGGTCAGCATGTACACTGGGCTCACCAACTGTCAGTGACAGCTGACTTCCAGCACTAGGCCCAGGAGCCGAAACAATCAGCTACTGGACTTAGGATCTTGCTCCATAGGAGCTCTTGTAGCAGATCACTGTAAATAATATTGGTAGTCATAAAGAAAAAAAGGTACCGGTGCATCCCTACTTCCACATTCTGTTTACATTTGAAGTCATGGGTGAAGTCACAGCACTTGCTCTGACTCCAGAAGTCCAGGCAGAGCTGAAGCATCCCTTACCCGCCTTTCACTCTGCAGCAATTCCCTCCTATAGTGATCTATTGCTGGCTGATTGCAACCAGCAATAGAACACTGTTAGAAGAAATCTTTTGCCACACAGTCACCCCGTGAAAAAAACAAAGTAAAAGAAAAAGAAGTTTTGTCGTTTGATAAACTTTTAACTCCTCAGGATCTACCAAAAACATAATCAGTTTGAGGTAGAGTAACCCTTTAAAAAATATAAATAAAAAGTTGGCAAGCCTGCTCCTTAACATGCTTGGCAGAATGAAAAGCTTCTGCTTGGTGAATCACAGATGTAGCACGGTCACACTTCTCTCCAGAAAAAAGCAAAAAAATGTTTGAGGTCGGGATTTTTCCAAACGGAAAATAAATAACACGTTGCCAGCCTTGTGACTTTTTCTCTTGCAGAAATCACATTCACACAAGGAAAGAAAAAAAAAAAAGAAGAAAGGTGTGAAAACTTCAAAGAAAAAAAAACAAAAGATCAAGTAACAGCTATTGCGCATTACATTTGTCAGAAGAAAAATATCGCTACTGAAAGTAATATGTTAGAAGTGCTCATTAAAGGGTCTGTCCACTTTCTAGAGAAATTTGCATCAAAGAGATATTTGGTGAATGATTGGAAAAATAGGGGGGCTAACAGAGCGGGGGGCCTTTTTATTACATAGATCAGATTGCATGGTGAAATCTGTCTTAATTCCTAGGACACATATTCATTTACAAAACTGTTTCCAACACTGTCCATCTTAAAAAAAAGCTTGTCGTTCTGAACATTAATCAACTCAATGTAGAAATATGGCCATTAAGGTATACTCACACAGTGGCGTCACAAGTGGGGCGCAGGGGGGCGGGGTGTCACCATTGGAGGGGTGACACCAAAATTACTGACAATTGGTGTCACCTCCTATCAAAAGTCGGGCACTCGGTGCCGGACCGAGAGCCCGACAGCGTCAGGAGAAAGGAGGGGACCTAGCGGCATACCTCATCCCGCCGGGTGAATGCCCCCTCCTCTCTCTCCCGGCGTCCATCACCAAGATGGCTGCCGGCAGGCATCAATAAGGCAACCACGCATGCGTGATGACGTCATGGCGGGGGTGTCACTGTGTATAGGACGTGATGACTCACTGGACCTTAGACCGCTGCAGCAGAGAGGGGAAGAGGCTCCAGTGACCAGTTTATGAGCAAGCCGGCTCCAAGACAAAACCGAGCACTTAACACCCAGGGCAGGGGTAGCCCCACAGCAAGGGTTAAAAACAAGTTTTCTGGGAAATCTGCTTTAAATATAAGTGCAACTCCCCTTAGAGTTTTCTCTTATTCCAGCAGCAAAGTCCCAGAAATACCTGTTGATCCTACCAGTGAATCCCACCCAATGCAGCTTCCTGTGATAGAGTGGCAACAATACTACACTGCTCCCGAATTCAGAATAGAGTTGCCCTTCTCACGAAGGCTGTGCCTGCTCGTACTACAATGGAATTTAAAAATGTTGCAGGGGCATGGTTATTAGCATTGTCACTGCTGATTCACAAGCCTGTAGCTTGTCAAGCAGCAACCTGCCCACCAGTTTTCTGGATTGACAGGACTGCCTCTGTCACTGAAACCCTCCCACTGTTTTCTGCAGTGTCTGGGAGGGGAAACGTGTAAGACACAAATGAATAAGGATTTGGCTCAGTCATGGAAGTGACAAGGGTACATCATTTATGGCAAAATCAACAGGCATTTGCTGTACTTGCTAAAAATATAATCATCCTGAAATGAAAACTAATGTAGTCACCACATCTGGTAAGCTGCAATATATTACAGTTTTGTTCTTGGGTTTAGGTATCCTTTCGTATAGAGTTGCCTCCCTTGTGGCTTTAACAGCCTCCCACATTCTGGGAAGTCTTTGCCCAATATATTGGAGGGTGTCTAGTGGAACGTGTGCCCATTTGGCCTAAAGAGCAATTGCGAGGTTAGTGATGTTAGGTAGAAGACCTTGGTCACAATTGGTATTCATCTCAAACATGTCCAGAAACGTTGAGGTCAGGGCTCTGTGCACCCCACTTGATTTCCTCAACACCAAATTCATCAAACCATGTCTTTATGGAGCTGGCATTCTCCACAGGGGCCCAGTTATGGTGGGGGAAAAGGGCCTTTCCCAAACTGTTGCTACAAGTAAGGAAGCACACAATTATCTAAAATGGTTTTTTATATTTTAGCGTTAAAAATAACCTTCACTGGAAACACCTGCACTCAATCAATCGGAGGGGGTCCACATAATAGTGTATATTGCCTGCATCAATCTTGATGTCCTTGCATGACAAACTACCAATGGTTCCCCAGTCTAATGTTTAAGGGCCTGTTCACATGAGATCAGGTCCTGATCAGGTGCTGATCAGCAGACGTGGAGCTGCTGATGGTGCGTTTTTGACGCGTTTTTGATGCGTTTTCGGTCCGGATGCTGACAGTTAATTTGTTCTCAACGTTGATGACATCATAATAAGTGGAGCAAGAATACATTTTTTCTTTTTTTTCCCCCTTAGCTGCATTGCATTGCGTTTCCGTTCCGTTTTCGTTGCGTTCCCAGACCGGACAAAATGTGACATGCAGTATTTTTTCTGTCGTAAGCTGAACGGACTGCGCACGTGAGAACTGTAGCCCATAAAACACATAGGGATACATTGGGATGCATTTTGAGTGCAGCAGCGTACAGAGCCGGTCAGCACACAAAACGGACGTCGTGTGAAGAGGCCCTAAAAGAGTGCCTATCCTATAAAGAGTAGCTAAACCCAGGGACAAAAAATTTACATAATGCAGCCTAGCCCGGATTTACTCTCTCTCTGCTGCCACAAGGCCAGGTTCCTCAATGCGCCCCTCTCCCCAACAACCCCCGCCTCCAATAGAGAATGGCAGCCAGATGGCGTGGGCGGCAAGGTTAGTTATATTTTTTTTCTTTACTTTTGTATCACTTTTTTCATTTGTTTTACATTTTATTTATTCTACTTTTTAAAATTTTTATTTATCTTATTATGTTTTATACATTTTTGTATCTTATTATTTTTTTATTTAATTATTTTTTCTTTTTCTTTTAAAACCTGTCACCTCCAATATAGGAGTTCTAGCACTGTGCAACTGCATGTCCCAGGCGATAGGAATTCCCCACCCCTGCCGCCCCTCTGCCCCCTGTCACCCCGAGGCAGGGCCTCGGTTGGCCTTGCACTTTTTGAAAAGATATAACAAAACACTTTAATTTTATATATAACACAGCAAAATTAGGTAAATAAGAGAAGTATATTGCTAGGTTTTATACAACCTTTAACAATTGGAATTATTAGTTATTAGGTCTGCCATCAACTGGTAAAGGGGCATGTGACCTCCCAACTCCCACTTATCCTACAAACATAGGACTACATTTCTATTATTAAAAAAAAATGTTTTTAATTAGCCAACTGGCACCAGTCTGCCTTCAGGAAAGTGAATCAATATTTAGTTGTAATGGAAAATAGGATGTAGATGTTAAGATATATCGCAGGATACAAATGCCGTGATAATTGAACCACACGTGATACAAATTGCTGTTATACACAAATCCCTCGTGTTTACAGCAGTGGAAAATTTTCATACAATTTTCCACCAATGTGTCTTTATTTCTGCTTAGCTATCAAGTTCTGCAATGGAAAATGGGAGTCAGGCAGCCAAAAAAATAAATGATCAGACTGGGACTTGAGGGCCAAAGTGGATTTTCGATTTCCACTGGAAGAATTTGGTCTTACTCTGGCATTCTCGCTCTGGATTTATGCCTGTGCTAAGGTCGAACAATAAAATTCTGTTTAAACAGAAGAAATTCCATTTGGTTACAACAGACAAAATGGGAACAGTTCCTGCTCTGTATATGATAAATCAACTCTGTCCTGCAAAGATCACTCATGGGGGGGATTCATTCTCACTTCCTATTAATTCAAAATAAATGAATACAATTAAACGATGATGCAAAACTTTCCACTGCAAAGACTGAGTTTGTAGACTGACTGTGTGTGGGGTTGGTACTATACTGAATACAGACAAATACCTATATCCCAGTCTCTCACACAAATATATGTAGAGAGGGAGGTTGTGTGAGAGATGGAAAATAAATAGGTGAGATACATAGAAAGAGCGTAAAGGAGATGGAGACAGAAATTGAGAAAAGGGGGAAAGAGAGGCGAGGGGGAAAGAGAGGCGAGGGGGAAAGAGAGGCGAGGGGGAAAGAGAGGCGAGGGGGAAAGAGAGGCAAGGGGGAAAGAGAGGCAAGGGGGAAAGAGAGGCAAGGGGGAAAGAGAGGCAAGGGGGAAAGAAGGGAGAGGGAGAAAGTAGAGGGAGCCAGCAGTTAGAGGTTGGAGAGAGAGAGCGAGAGAGAGAGAGAGCGAGAGATGAGAAAAAGGGGGGTCATAGGGAAAGAAAGATGAGACGGTGAGAGGGAAAGAGAGGAGGGCAGAAAGGGAGGCAGACAAGAAAAGAAAGGAAGGAAGAGTGGGAGAGAGGAAGGCAGGAACAGAGGAAGGAATAGAAGAAGGAAGAAAGGATGGGAGAGAGGAAGGCAACTAGAAAGAGAGAGAGAGGAAGGAAAAAAGGAAGAGAGAGAGGAAGGAAGGAAGGGAAAAGGAGAAAGGAGGGAAGGAAGAGTGGGAGAGATGAAGGCAAAAAGGCAGAAAGGAAGAAAAGGGAGAGGGAAGGAAGGCAGGGAGAGAGAAGGGAAGGGAAAGAGGGAGGAAGGAGGGAAGGCAAATGAGGGAGGGAGAAAGAAAGGCAGAGAGGGAGGAAGGAAGGCAAGTAAGAGAGAGAGGGAGGAAGCAAGGAACGAAAAAAGGGAAAGAAGGACGGAAGGGAAAGAAAGAGAGGGACGGAGGGTGGAAGGGAGAGAGGGAGGGAAGGAGGAAGGGATGCAGGAAGAAAGAAACCTGGAACAGCTGTTACCATTCATCCCTTTGCAGGGTCCACTTTGCTGGAAACTGAATCACAGATGAAGCAAGCAAGACTTTTTTAATTCACTGTAACAGCTAAAGTGCACAGGTCAACACGCTCTACTAAAAAAAAAAAAACAAGAAAAAACCTCCTAAAACTTGTCTTGAGCAATTTTTTAAATAATGGATTTTGTTGTGAGGACTCATTGCATTACTCTGTTGGTTTTTCCATAAATATAAACGTATGATGTAAAACAGTAAACGGGGGACGTGTGACATGGATGCTCCGGAAATAACTTGTTTTTACTGCGCTTTTCCCGTACATGGTCCTCAGCGGAGGGAATCTACAGGGAGCACACCGATCACAGCTACTTTGATATGCGAGCTTCTACTGGTTTGCTTTGAGGAGCTGACGTCTTTCCTAAAAGACAGAGAGCTGATCAATGTAATTTGCCGTGTTGCACAAAGATGACTGGCAAAACAACATGGCTTTGACGCAGGGTGACAATCAAACGAGCCTTTTTTTTTTTTCTGGCAAAATTCAATCACAGCTTCTAATATTTTAATTATATAACCTCCACATCAGGGACTTGTATTGTGTGTGCCAGATGCTGGCAAGCCTCCGCCATCCAGCAGTCATATTGTGGCACTTGTGGAACAACGTGCTCAGTGCTCAGTGGGACAGCACAATGAAAGGTCTGTGCTCTCTGCAGATGAGCCAAGAAAACAGATACAACACCGCAGTGAAAATGATGTCGATGACTGGATTAGGTTTGCAGATAATGAGTCTCCTCATGAAAGAATGAGCATTAAAAGGAGAAGTTGTGGGGGGCTCTTACCCACCCGAAGCAACCCCCAATCTTTGTAGCTCCATCCAGCATATTCAACAAGCAACATTTCAGCGTTTCCATTACTCACAATGGGGTTTAAATGGAATCTCTCTCTAGGTATCTGAAAGTGATTGCTCACATCCTAAAGTTATCTTCACTGAGCCACGGGTCCCCAAATGCTTGGCCACCATATTTAATCCTGGTCACACGTCTGGTCTAGCCCCTCTCACTCTCCTCTCCATTTGATTGGCCGATTGCTTTTGTTGGCCAACAGGATGGCACTGTAAGCAGAAGGGTTAGTGCCCAGTGGCTAGATGTGCAATCTGGAGATAGAAGTCACTGTTCTCACCCTAGCTTTTGGAAAATTCTGGGGGTGCTGTGAAGATTTAATAATGCCATTAGACCCCAGGAGGTGCCTACCGTAAGGATCAGGAGCACCTTGGAACAGGTTCACTTTAAACTTCATTGTGAACGATGGAAATAGTCTAAAGTTGCATAAGCTGAACCACCAAAATACCAGCTGTGCGACTTACATTAGAATTTACCGTGAGCCATGCAGGGCAAAAAAAAACAGGTTCACTTCAATGCAGACCTCCGCAGGAACATATACCTTTCCTTGGCTCCAACACCGTGCCAGGAGCAAATGGAAAGTCTAGAGTAAGCTATGAGTCACAGCTTGCACAGGGCTATGGACTCCTGTGTGACAATGCTGATTGGACTGCATGGAATGAGTCATGAAATGGTACCATGTACTTCTTTCAGCTCCCAGCACTTAACTTTGCATGAAGACATTCAGAAATGGGCCCCCCCAAAAAAGGTGAATGAGTCCAAAAGGTTTTTAATTCTTCACAATTCAAATCACATAAAAAGCAGCTAACGTGGCTCAGACTGTCCATACACTACATTAGGGCTTACAGCAGTGAAATGAGGACTTGAAATAATTCAAAGAACTAAAACCAGATTACTCTTTATTTGGTTTATTTAAACTCTCCTGTAGGACTGCATTGTGGGCCACAGCAGAGGCAGGGGAAGGAAGGAAGGACAAATATATGCTGCTCTGGGCAGGGGGGGGTCCACCATGGACACCATCAACACAGAGCTGGTATGTTCTCTTCTGTATAGGTTTCACTGCCTCTGTATTATCGGACATTTTAAAGTAGAATTAAAAAAAAGTTGACAGTAGCGGAATATTTACAAAGATGATAAAAATTGCTTCTTGCTCTGCTCATCTTCAAGAAGAATTTGTTTATTTTTGCTTTTTTTTCTCCATGATGGAGCCTCTTTAAAGCCGAATGCTATTTATATATACACCTCTATGAAATACATATACTGTATATACTGTATGTGAGCTGCCAGAACATTTGTCATTCTTTTTAGCTGCTTTAATGATTCACACATCAGCAAGGTGACCAGATGACTGTGTCACCAGATGAATTAGCATCATTGCTCTGCTGAGGTCCTCCGGGTGCTCTCCACCTCTTGTAAGCTGCCTAAAGCACCTACCCGGGTGCCTGAAAACAAGTAAGATTGACAGCACACTGCATTGCAAAATAGTCTGATTGGCTTACAGTGTATAGGCCTAATCTCTGCTAGGGATTATGGGAAGATAAAGACATCTCAAGCAGTTCCACTTAAAGGAATTTATAGTGAAGTGCAAATTCCTCTTGAGCAGAACAGTAGTGACATCACTGAATTTCACTCCAAACCTCCTGAGACTAGCAGTCAAAGACAGCAGTGCCTTAGAGCTCACACCACAGCTATACAGCTATGAGGCTATAAGCATAGGAGTGCCAGGGCACCATCACATACCAGGAAGTTCATAGCTATTTTTCAGAAATAATTCAAATTTAGGGTACGACTCAGGCACAAATAAGCTAAACCCCAGCCAAAAATACGATAATAATAAAACAGCCCATTAAAATGCTGCAATATTCACCTTCAATGCAGAGATTTCCTCTGCAGTACTTTATCGCTGCCACTAGATGCCCTCAGTCTGATGGTCAGCATCATTCAACTCTGAGCCCAGGGCATCCTGAACCCACCCCCAGCTATGACTGGACCGTGAAAGGAGACTATGGCTGCAACAACTAAATCAACATAATTGATTATAATCGATGATTGAAAAAGTTGTCAACTTTTCCAATCATCAATTAATCGGCTTTTGATTGGTTGGCCCTGTTCGCGGCTCCACACACGCACCCGGCCGCATCCATGCTCCACACGCCGCACCTTCTCCCCGCCTCACGCTCACCGCCTGCCCACATCCACGATCGGCACAGAGACGCGGGGAGAAGAAGTAAGGAGGGGCAGGTGTGGGCGGATGACAGCCGACTACTGCTGGGTTTTGTATTCCTCTATAGCCAATGCCATTCTTCATCATTGCTGTATAATTTTACACTTTTCATTTCACTATATTGCACGCCACACTTTTTTTTTTCTTTTTTAACTTCCACCGCTCCAAGCTTGCTCCTGTGATGGACTGCAATCTCAATACAAACTAGTAGTCCCATCACTGGAGCCATTTAATTTTTTTTTTTTTATCCGATTAACCGATTAATCGAACTTAATAATCGGCTAACTAATCGATTTTGAAAATAATCGTTAGCTGCAGCTCTAAAGGAGACGCAGCACAGTGATGAGCTCATCTCTCACTCTGCTCTCTCCTATCAACATGCTTCTTGAACCGATTGGCTCCTTGTGCTGCTTCTCCCTCTTATGTTCCAACCCTGTTTTACAGCGACTGTAAAAGGCTGATTTTAGGTCAAATTCACTTCACACTGCTTGTATTTAAAAAACACATTTAAGGAAGAACTCTGGGCAGAAAGAAATGTAACCCTTGCAGTGGGACTACCTCTGCACTGCAAGGGTTAAGTGCTTGTTTTGTCTAGGGAGCTAAAATACTCACCTGAACTTTCCTCTCATCTGGCTGCTAGACTGGTCCCCTACAATCCGGCGGTGGAATGTCCCTCGGCATCCTATACATTGTGTGGGTATGATGACTCATTTGACCTAAGACCGCTGGAGCGGAGGGGGAGAATGGCTGTAAGGACCGATCTAGCAACCAAGCGGGAGCGAGGTTCAGGTGAGTATGTTTGTTATCTTAACTCCCTAGACAAAATGAGTAGTTAAACTTTGCAGTGCGGGGGTAGGCCCACTGCAAGGGTTAATCTTTCTGCCCGGAATTCTTCTTTAATGATGCATCAATGATTATAGATATGCATCGAAAAACACTTCAAGTTTCTCCTACCAGAAAACTTTACCTGTTATTAATTTATGTTTCTTTCTCAGTATAGTTCCGCTTTAATGAACACAACTGAACTAAAGGGAATTGGTTCTATTTGCTGAATTTCCTGCTAGAAATGATCAGGTTGAAAGGCAGCTGTGTGACCTGAGAATCCCGCTTCCCGTCTCGCAACTCGCCAGCATCTCAGCTACTGCCGTGCTCCATTTTCAACCCCCATCCTGTGACTCACTCAACCATATCCCTGCGACAAGGCCAAGTCAAGCAAGCCCTCCAGTCTGTAATCTCTTCTCCAACCCACGAATGCAATGCGGCTCGCTCTGCTCGGCTCAATTATGCAATTAATTTGCCCATTTTTCCGGATGAAATGCAAAATGAAAGCTCTTAACTTACACGGGTTAAATGCCGCCTTTTCCTTGTCACCGACATGATTATACGCACAGTGATTTTAAGGGTTCTCCTACTAATGGAATCGTCCTTGACGGCAATCCAGACAGGTGAATGTCACCTAAATAATGTGTGCTTGAATACGGCGCCATTTAAAGTGGGATTCCAGACAAGACTTTTAATTAGATGACAACGCAGCTTGGGATTTCAGTGCTGTAGAAGTTGTGTTTGTCAACTCAGTACAGGAACATTGGAGCTTACTGGATTTCTGGCAACATCAACAGGACAAAACAGAGAAATGTGCAATGAAGTGTACTGAATATGTCTTTGCCCAGACATACACTTTAAGTGCTAATGGTCGCCCTGTAAGCAAGAGCAGGTACCCAGGTTCTCAAGGTGGTTCTTACTAGTGCACTAAATAATGCAAAAGCAGGCAGGAGGCGGAGCAGTGGCACAGTCTGAAGACTCTGAAATGCATTTTCCCACTTATAATATGCTGTTATATAGCTTGAAGGGAAAGAAGGGGTAGACCCCAAGTACAAGTATTCCTTTACAAATGTTTTTACAGATAGAGTAATTCATTTGTATGTGTTTTCCTGCCTATAGTCCTTATTTGTAATGAGTTGGGGCTTGATGTGAACCCAGTTCGCCTGAGCCTGCTCGAAACTGTGACCAACACACCACCCTCCCAGCTCAATCCATTGCGGTAGGTGCTTTCCCAACCCCGCAGCTACACGTCACAAAGGAGCAGGGAATGCCCCCACTGCAAATGCTGTCACTGATTGGGCCAGGTGGGGGGTGGATGTTGAGGACAGTTTTGAGCAAGGTTCGGAGAACTCAGTTGAACTGGGTTTGTACCAAGCCCAAACTCATCACTCGTCTTTATCGAATTGTACCTCTGTTTATGTCTCTGTGCTTCTCTAAGGCTGGGTTCACACCTAGGCGTTTTTCCGCGCTTTAGTACTCGCGGAAAAACGCTCAAACAGGGAAATGCCATTATTTTCAATGTGCATGGTTCCCATCTGGGCGGTTTTCCGCGAGTACGAACGTGCGGGAAACCGCCCTACGCCCAAAGAAGTACATGTACTTCTTTGGGGCGTTTTGGTCGGGCGGTTCCATTGGGATACAGCCAAGTATCCCTCGGAAACGCGCGTTTTTCGCGCGGTTTTTTTAACCGCGAATCGCGGTAAAAAAAACGCGCGAAAAACGTGCATATTCAATCCGCCTAGGTGTGAACCCAGCCTAAGTAATCCAGGGAGATAATGGCGGTGGGAGGGGTTGGTTGGTTGGGTGCTTTGCATAGGGGGTTATTCACCGAATAACCGACTCGAAGTGAAGTGAGCCGAATGCTGTTCGGCTATTCGCTTCCGCCTCGTACGGCTGAATCAGCCGTACATCGCCGAAGAAGGAGGTCGACTCAGCCGATCCAACATCTGGATCGGCTGAGCCGAAGCTCCGGCAACTTTCTTGCTGCCGTTCGCCCCTATTCTCATAGCGGCATTCGGCTTGGCTATTCTGCTCGTTACCTCCGGGGTACCGAGCAGAATAGAAAGAAATGTAAATAAATGAAAAAAAAAAAAAGTTTAAAAATTCATTTTTAAAAGTGTAAAAAAATACGAAAATGTTTAGAAAAAAGTTAATAGTAAAAATATTTTAAAGAAAAAAAAAAAAACTATGCACACCGACCCGACCGCACGCGACGAACTCCCGCTGCATAATGTTAAATCTGACAGATGCCGGCAAAATATAAACAATTGAGTGGCACTAGCAGTGACATCACTGCTAGCTCCGCCCCAACTGTTTTCTATTGGCCGGCACCTGCCAGAGCCTTCTAGCAGATCCTGGGCAATAAATAACTGGCCGCAGCCGGACGTGACGTCACGGCCAGCTCCGCCCAGTTGTTATTGTTTAATGACAGATCAGCGTCTCCAGGTCATTTGGGGTGTCATCACAACTGGGTGTAGCGAGCCCTGAGATCACGGCTGGCTCTGCCCAGCTGTCATTTGCGTGGAGATCAGTCGGCTTCGGCCGCCAGTTCTCCATGCTTCGCCTGTCACTGCGGCTCAGCCGAGCTGAAGGCATACGGGTTCAGCTTGGCTGCTGTACAGGCTATGGTGAATAGCCCGTGCAGCAGCTCTTGGGTTCGACGGTACAGAAAGGCTTCGGTGGCCAAAACCCTGAAAGTTTCCTGAAACCATCCCAAAACCCTGCCTAAGTACTCTTCTCAAGAGTCCTCTGCCCTGATGCAAGTAGTGGACTGGCTCCTGAAAGGATTTCAAGGATGTGTACCTGTGTGCTACAATAAAAAATTGCAGCAAAGCTTACAATATGCAACCGGACTTTGTGAGTACCATCACTGCTGATGCAGGAGCAAGGTGGGCTCAGCCTGCATGAACCCGCAATTCTCCCTGGTGCTGCTGTGAAGGAGCGGTGATATAAGGCTATGGAGTGAAATTATGCAAATACAAAGATTCCTTGATGGGTAGATGTCAGTCTGGAGGAATGGGTGTTCCTAGGCAGGCTTTGTGCGCATGCAGACCCCCCTAGGTAACACCCACATCTGATGCTGAGCCTCTATGATTGAAAGAACTGAAATCCAATGAATGAAGGGGGCACGTCAGGGACAGTCAGACTGGGTAAAAAAGAGTTAGATGATGCTGGATGTCCTCCAGCCAGGAAATGAGGCGGGCTCTATCTGACTTGCTGCAGCTTGTAATGCGCAGTATGAGAAGCTTGCAGTGTGCAGCAAAATCAGAGTAAGCAAATCCAGTCCAGGAGAGGAGCCGGTACAACTCAACAAGCCTGAAAGGAAGACCGGAGATCAGCTTTCCTGTTTTTTTCCCCCTATTGCTTTCCTTTAAGGAGACACCATTACCCTGACACCGGTTACATAATTGTCCTCCGTTTTATCCCCAGAGACTCCTTAGCGTCTGAAGTATTTACTGTGTTAGGAGCAATGCATCTGCCAATTTACAGATCTTTCCTAGCAGCTGCTACACGAGGATTTATTTCAAAGCCATTCTCCAATCTTCTCTACCCAGAGAATTTTCCAAACATTCTCTAATCTCCATTTACGGTAAAGCCGCCATGGAGATTGGCACCGCTGTGAATCACGTCCAAAAGGTTGAGAGCCCAATGTGTCAATGCTAAGAAATATGGCTCCCCAGTTTCCTGTTTTTCCTTGCTCTACACCATATTTTCTGAGAATTCTTCATATTCTCAATGATATATAATGAGAGCTCCTTCTCTCCGATGTGCCCTTCCTTCCACGGTGCCCTTTTCTGGTCTTAATGGATATTACGGCTCCAAGGAGCACAAATGAACATCAGCTGCTGAAATCCCCTTTGAGAACAACAGAAAATATACAAATCGCCCAGCCTTCAGTGCAATTAGTCATGAAGACTCCTAATCCTGGTATCAATTTATAAAAACAGAGGTCTCGGCTGCACACATTTGCAAATATATATGGAGCTGCAGGTTTTAAGAAGCGTCATGTGGTCCTACCTATAGGATATATATGATTTATACTAGTACTGACAGTGGGACATAGAAAATAATAAATAAAACAAAATTCCATACATACACACACACACACACACACACACACACACCTACCATGTTTCCCCGAAAATAAGACACCGTCTTATATTTTTTTTTGGCTCAAAAAAAACACACTAGGTCTTACTTTTTTTTTTTTTTTAATGTACAACAATCCAAAGTTATTGCAAATCCAAATTAAATAATCCAAAATGGCAAAGTTAAGAATAGGGTGATGAGGGCTATCAGGGGTGCCGTACCTTTCCAAGAGCAATTTGGTAACCAATCGCTGGCCAAAATGAGCGAAACTTACTTTCACTATCGATTCCTCACAGGTGGAGTGCATTTGGTATCACTCCGCCAGTGACAGGAGCCGGCACTATAGAGGAAGCATCGGCTTATGCGGCTCTGCTCCCTCCGCTGACGCCTCGCTTCCTCTAGTGCGGACTTTGTTGGCACCGCTGATTCCCTCCCACCTCGCCCGCGGCTCTTCAAGTTCCCCCTTATGCCACCACCAGCCCTGGGAATGGTCACAACTAGGTATCTATACATAGATATCTATATATAGATATCTATATATGATAGAGGAGACAACCTGATCTTTCTCTGCTGCAGTTTCTTTTTCACTTACAGGTCCCCTTCCCAACCTATGATTGGACAGTGAAAGAAAAAGCAGCAGGTGGATGAGCTCATCTCTCTGACTCTCTGCTCTCTTCTCCTTTTAGCATACTCCTTCTACTGCAATACAACTGAATGTCTCCTTGTTTTCCTTTTTCATCCCTCTCTCTCAGCTCTGCTGTAGAGGGAAAAGACTGAGACCATCTCAAATTCAGTTACTGATTACATTAAAGAAAATACATTTAATGATGTATTAATTATTACAAAACTGTATGAATGTGTCTTTTATATCTGCCCGGAGTCCTATGTGGTCCTGTCTCTGGGGTACTGACAATGGGACATATAAATCAATTTCCTTCTTATGATACAATTACAATTGTGTGTTATTAGACATATTGTTATGTATAATATGTAACATGTTTCAGTTACATGTTGATTCCAGACAGAAGTGCCAAGACAACAATACAGTACTCCCTTATACAGTATATGGAGATTAGCAGAAGCCATAATGAGGTATAAGATATATGACACAACAGGGACTCCATTTGTCATCATTATCGGTACTCTTGAAAAGGACAGGGATGGCTCTGGCCCTTAGTTACCTTCTCTGCAATCAGATGTAATAAAGCTGCAAAAGCCACTCACAAGCAGCATTTTATTTTAATACTGGTCTGTGATTTTAATTTAGTACTGGTCTGTGATTTTAATTTTGTACTGTCCCGTGACTTATTTAGTACTGGCCAGTGATTTAAATGTATTACTGGCCTGTGATTTTAATTTAATAATCTGTGAAAATTCACATAAAATCTTCAATAAAAGTTAGGCAGTACTGCTACCTAGCAGCTGTGGGGAGCAGGTGGTCTGAACAGCTATGATCCATTATATGTCCAAAATACAGTTTAGTAAAATAATAAAGTAGAACCCTCAGCTTCACACAATTACCTGGATTGGCGGAACTTCGGTGACTTTGTCCACGTTGGTCAGAGACAGTGGCACATACCACAAAGTTGCTCGGTTGGTTAGTCGCTTTGCTCCTGCAAGAGAAATCAATAACAATAAATGAATTAAGCGATCACAGGGATATCGATGACACAATAAACCATCTGTGTTCCTGATGGTAATCTACTCTGTATGTTTCCAATAGCATCAAGTTAAATTCTCTCTCCTATTCTCTCACCCTCCCGAGCAGCGTAACCAAAGTGTGGGACACGTACCAGGTAAGAGAACGCAGCAAAGGAAATCGCTGCATCCAAATGTTTGTTTGTTTAAATAAAGCAATTAGATGTTTCCTCACTTTGTGTGCTCATTGGCTCTTGGAAGCAAGAGGGAATTCCTTCAATGAGGAAGGGGGGGGGGGGGTTCATAAAATAAAATTATTTTTTTTTAAATTACTTTTTTTTTTTTTTATTTGATCATTATTTGTGTACTACCACATTTATTTATAATGAGGCTTACGAGGGGCTTTTGCGTGTCTCAAGAACAGGTCCAGGGTAGTTGAAAGGGGCCGTGCCTTTAAAAACCACACAAATGTCATCTTCCATATTGGAATTTTATTTATAAATAATTCACAGAGCCATTCACCCTGCTAATCTCTGTGAGCATTCGTCCAGTGTGAATAGAAGCAAAAATTAATGTTCTTAGTAAAAAATTTTCAGGCCAAATGTAACATTCAGAAATGTCCGCATTATAACTACTAGATGGAGCTGAGGAGCTTAGGGAATAAGTGTTTTCCATGTTCTTCAGTGCCGTCTAGTGACCATAATGCATTAGGCCTTTGAAGCAAAAGGGAATTTCTTTAATGAGGAAGGGGGGGGGGGGGGTTCATAGACTACAATATATTTTTTTTAAACTGCTATTTTTGTTGCATGAAGAAGAAAAGAACCTCTAAAATTTCTGCCCAGTGTTCTTCTTTAAGCTGTCCAAACTCAATACATTTGTTTCGATCAGCTGTGGACTGAAGCAGATGTAAGAATCTCCTGTCTGGCTATTGTATTCCGACAGCGGCTGCCCAGGAACATTTCCATTTCCCCAATGGGAGACAATCCATATATCAGAACCAACAATTACATAAGAAATCCATCTACTAACACCAAGTATATTCCTTTATACTTTCTACAAACATAATTATCCCAATGATGTCACACAAGAAAATAAAATGTGGAATATGGCTTATTTTTATTTTAGTTACAAAAAGTCCTAAAGGAACTCCAGGTTCTTCATAGCGTTCAATCAGCCGCTCCTCCCCGCCCCATACTGTACTGTGAAAGCAGTTCCAAGCGGTGCGGGCCATTCTTAGATCCAGCTCCGCTCAAAGAACCGCTACGTCTTCTCTGTCCTACACTTGAAAAAGTGGCAGCCGGTTCCCTCCAGGGTTTCACAGAGACTCGAGTACCTGGGCACTGTACCCTTAAGGTTACACGGCATCTTCATTAAATCTCAGCTGCATGATACAATTTTAATTAAAATTCAATTATCAATTTAGATGAAGCAGCAAAGGTCCCATGATAGTGCCACAAAGAGAGCTCATTAACTCCTCTATTAATCTGTGAATTTAATCATATCGTAGCGCCTTGCCAGTGCTGCCATGTTACTGGCGGAGTGAAAGGAACACCAGCCGAAGGGGCAAAAAAACAATCTACAAAACATGCAAATAACAATTTTCTAGGGGTTATTGAATAAACCAATGTTAAAAAAAATGACGATGACAAAAAAAAAAGCTGTAAACCCCAGTGATTTCCCCAAGGTCGAATTGGTGAAGATTGACTTCTGATTACTGAATTTTGACTTACAGGATGAATGCTATATTCTTATTCTGGCCATACACACAGCAATCTGAAATACAATTTGTAGCCAGCTTTTGGATCTCAAAAACAATAAAACACATCACGGCACCCCGACCTTCTGCCAGCAGTATTTAACTTAAAGAGATGATTCATTTTAACAAAAATCTTCCCATAAGATTATTTGTACATTTATCTTTTTTTCCATTTATTTGTTAAAGTTTCCCTTGTGTAGAGATCCAAAAACTCCAAGACTGCTGATGGGTGCCACCATCTTGAATGTGACGTCAGCAGCCTCAAGTGACACTCTATAACCTTGGTTTCCAACTGGTGGGTCGTGACCCAAAAGTGGGTCACGACTACATGTTCAGTGGATTTCCGCATGTCTTCCACTTTTATTGGTGAGAGGTTCCTCAGCCTCCCTCTAGCACAGCGCTGTCAGTTCTCACGCCAAGCAGCCATTTAAAATATGCTACATGGTGTCGAGTATCAGCTTGAGGTGGGGTGGGGGTATGGCCGAGAGGGAGCTCCATCCATACATGCATTGCTTACAGCTCCCTCGAGTGCCCTGTAGAGGTGCCTGGACTAGAGTGACATCACATTCTGGCTCCCGGCACCTCTACAGGGCGCTCAAGGGAGCAGTACAAGCAATGCACATATGCATGGAGGCAGAGCACAGCAGCCCACACTGGACCCCAGGCTGAGGATCCACACCAGTTCTCGTAAGGTAAGGAGACTGGGTGGTTCTTAAAAATAGGAAAAAAAATGTTTTTGGAGTGTGTGTGTGTGTGAGAGAATGTCTGTGGTTGTGTATATATGTCAGTGTTTTTGAGGGCCCGTTCACACTAGTACCATGCGTTAATAGCACAGTCCTGTGCGATTAACGCACTGTACCATGCAATGAGGGATATCTCTAAATCAAACCCTATGGATATGGAATTTGTAGATTAGAACTTTAAGTTGGATAAAGGACTGTTGACATCATGTAACAACCTTGTTCTGAAAAAAAGGATATGCTCCTCGAAACAAGATTTCGAAGGCTTTTAATTGTTTTTTTTAATACATAAATCTAAAGCCTATAAGATGTATTCATGGCTGTAACTCCAGATTATGGGGCCCCGTAGCACCATGATCTCTCTCTCTGAGCTGTTGCAAGATCCCAAAAACTCATCTTGTGTATCTGAAGTCATCTCTGCACTGTAGACTTTACAGAGGATTAGAGTTGTCATCGACTGCAACCACTCTAACCCTTAGGCCTCTTTTACATGGGTGGTCCGATCGGGTCCACCTGTCAGTTTTTCCAGGCAAACCCAATCGGATGCCCGTTGCTAGTCTATGGACAGCTGTGTGTACATGGATGGGTGTTCGTTAAAACCTGTTACCCCCGACTCTGGCCAGGTCCAGAAAAACAAACGGAACAGTGTTCTGTTTCCATGGACCTGATCATGCCAGATTGGGGGTAATTTGATGTAAATTGTTACATGTCCGTTTATATCCGATTCCCCATAGACTGACATGGAGTCCTGGTTATTTCAGGAAGAAACTGGACGGACACGAATGTCACAACGGTAACATTGGATCCATACCGCTCAAATCAGGAGGGGATCCATGCACAGATCCCCTCCTGATCAGCCCCTGTGAAAGGGGCCTTAATCACAGTACTGTATTATCTTCACATGTTCCGTTTGCCTCAACAACCTAATGGGGCCCCCTTCCACCCACAGATCCCCATAGCAGCTGCCTGTTCTGATTACAGTGAAGGATGTTGTAAGAGAGAGACAGAGCACCGTTTTCTAAGATGGTATCCACAAATGTGTAACGGAACTGTATATATTGACCAAAGAAATGAACCATTTGTTTTGGCAAGAATGACAGCTATACACGCAATGATTACGATTGTTCTGGATAACGATCATTTTGATAAAAGCATGGCACATTTCCGAAAGCGATTGAAATACCCAGGGAGAGAATCAATAAACAACGGTTTTCACTGTAACTGAACAATTCAGCCCTGGAAGAAAGTCCAAGTCAATTCAACCAAATCAATACTCTTTTTGTTATGCTGGATTATTGAGCAAAAGACTACAAAAAATGACCCAGTCACAGCGAGCTGAAATTTGATTGGCTCTCCCGAGTTCTAGCATTTTGCATATGGCTCTTCTTTCCAGTGCCGTATGTAATACATATGACTGCATTAAAACCGCTACAGTAACTTTATGAAACAATCCAATTATTCATCCCCTACAAATTACATGTCAGCAGTCTGAAACAGCTATTCATATAAATATGCGACTCATTAGAAATTATGCAATGACAAAAAAAAAACAATCCATTAGGATTCCCCCAGAACAGTGTATACCATGACCGCCAAGTATAAAAATGAACGTTCCTGTGACACATGCGACGAAGCAGCGCAGGAACGGGGGATGCCGGAGGCAAAGAGATTTTCATGTTTTCCGACATGATAAAAAGCCGCTGTCAGGATTTCCATGTATTAAATTAAAGCGTTAAAATGGCTACCCACAGGCGCCATTATGCGCCATTATTAATAGAAATAATGAGACCACACAGCGGCACGATGCTGACCCACGGCCTGCGACACAGAAAATGAGAGACTGACCTCTGACTAGCGCTAGTTTAGAGTCCCAGATGTGTGCGTGTACCATATGTATAGTATACAGCATATACAATAGGGACGGGACAGCCAACATTATTATATGAATGACACCAATGTTTTCCAAATGTTAGTTACATCCATCCATCTATCTATCCATCTATCTATATTGTTCTGTTTTGTTTTTTTTTGCTTTCTCAATCGATATCCCTCTCTTTATCCATCTATCTATTTAGAGATATAGAGATATAGATAGATAGAGACAAATAGAAAGAAGATTTAGATAAAGATCTATCTATAGCCCTCCCTTTATATATACATTCATCTATCTATCCATCCATCTCTTTATCTAGCTATTTAGATAGAAAGACTGAGATGGATAGACAGAGAGACAGATAGAAAAAGAGAGCGTTTGATAGATAGATAGATAAAAATAGAAAGTCTATCTATCTATCAAGATGGATAGACAGATCATCTTTCTAGGTTTATCTATCTCTATCTAAAGCTCTCTTTTTCTATCTGTCTCTGTCTATCTACCCATATCTATCAATCACGTAACACCTAGATAGGAAGATAAAGAGACAGACAGACAGAAAGGATATCTTTCGATGTTCATCTATATACACATCAACCCATTCATCTCAATCTCTCTATTTATCTATCTGTCTTTATCCATTTACCTTTCTGTGTCTGTCTCTCCATCTATCGATCTATCTACTATTAATCTATCATTTTTACATTAACGACACCAATGCTTTCAAAATGTGTATAAACAGACATGTGGCTCCATTCTATTTTCTATGTCAAAAGGGAAATATTTTTGTAAAAAAATGTATTTTTAATATCTCCAGGATGAAACGTTTCCATAGCGATCACATCCTCCATTTGTCTTGGGTAAGACATCCATCCTGACCTCCTCTATGACAGAGATCTGCGTTAGTCTCCAATTGACAGAAATATCTCGCTGACTTTATTCCCTGTGCTGGACCTGCGATAGATTTCACGCACCCGGCGCACCGTTCGCTCTTCCCCCTGTCAGTATGACATCTTACCTTCATATTTGTCCTAATATAAAATCGGCACAACTAGCCTGACATTTTCTTTTCTATTTTTTTTATGTGGTTGTGTCAGCGGTTCAATTAACGCGATATTCATAATGTTAACAATATTGGTTCCAGCCTTGAGTAGATGGCACACAGTGAAATAAGTGGACAAGCTGCCACTGCTGCTACCCAGGAAACAAAATAACAAAGGTCAATCCATGAACATGAATCGGAGATACTGTAGATGTAATTCACAGCATATTCAGCAATATTTCAGGAAACTCGCCCGCTTTGTGTTTGCAGACAGTATTGGGCAGGACTGGGAACAACCTGTAGTAGCTTACATTCCTATTAACTAAGGGGATTTGGGGTTTCTTTATTAAAGAGTTATTAACCCTCCGGTGTTTTTGCATATATCTATGGCTAGCAAGCAGTAGATATATGCAAAAAGTGTAAAAAAAAAAAAACGCTTTTAACTTACCTGTGTCTTCCCCGCGCGCCCCCGTCCGAAAATGTGAAAATTCTCAGGCGGACGTAAAGCATCTTGGGGCGGGCGCATGCGCAGTACACATTTGCGCCCGGGAGACGAGGAGAGACACAAGGTAAGTATATGGATGGCGTGCACCCGCATGCAGACACCGTGGGACAGGAAGTGCCAGCAAGGACAGAGGAGTCAGCGCTGGATCTGAGACCCGCAGGAGAGAAGGCTGAAAAGGACAGGAAAGGACAGGAAAGAAGAAGATCGGATTAAGAGACATCATTTAAGGTAAGTGCTTTAATTAACATTGGGGGGAGGGCAAAATATCTTTGACTTTAATGTCACTTGAACATTGTTATGCACACTGAGGAGTTGGAACACAGAAAAGGCTTCCAGCCTATTGCATGTAAGGCTTTTGACAGGCCAGAAACTGTCAGACCTCAGACAGCTCGGACTCTCAGATCCAAAGTCTGCTTTCTTTGTCTGAGGAAAAAGGTAAAGCAGACCTTTATCCCCTTTCATTAAAAATCTAATCAGCATGCAGTTCAGTTTATTTTAAATTCATCAGTTATATATTCTTTTACTTACAGATACTCTTTATAATTTCCTGGCTTAGTAAGGCATTGGTGATGCAGCCCTGGCCTGCTTGGGTGAGACACTGGTGATGTAGCCCTTGGTTGGCTGGTGATATAGCCCTTGCCTGGTTAAGTGAGACACGGGTGATGTAGCCCTTGCCTGGTTGAGTGAGGCATTGATCATGTAGCCCTGGCCTAGTTGAGTGAGGCACTTGTGATGTAGCCCTTAGTTGAGTGAGGCACTGGTGTAGTAGACTTGACTTGGTTGAGTGAGGCACTGGTGATTTAGCCCTTGCCTGGTTGAGTGAGGCACTGGTGTGGTAGTCTTGACCTGGTTGAGTGAGGTACTGGTGATGTAGCCCTGGCCTGGTTGAGTGAGGCACTGGTGATGTAGCCCTGGCCCGGCTGAGTGAGGAACTGGTGATGTAGTGCTTGCCTGGTTGAGTGAGGCACTGGTGATGTAGCCATGGCCTCACAGATGAATCCTCGGAAGGCTACATCACCAGTGCCTTCCTGCAAAATTTCATCTGTAAATCCCCCCCCCAGATCATGTGCATTGTCACATGTTCCAGGAAGCAGACCCAGAGTTCCAGGAAGTAATGGGAAATTGATTCATCTTCATTAGTGAAAATGGCCACCGTGAGAAGATTGGGGAGGAAAAGAAAAAATATAGTATGCAAAGAATAAAAAGTCTGCAATTATCTACAAGTATCTGTTTGTAAATTGCCATTACTAAAGAGTTTTTTGAACGTAAGCCAAACCACAACCGGTTCTCTTTAAGCAGCTGTAATTTGTATAAAATGGCCTAAAAACAAGTAGAAAAAGTAGAACTCCGATGCATTATGGGGACTTAGCGAGGCAATAAAACATATTTCCCTATTACTATTTCATCACTGCCAGAACTCTTACATTTAAATGTAATTATCCGTTGTGTGTAGAGTACAAGCAAATAATATGGAAAATATTTCCGCAGCGCTTTGACTAAAAGTGAATCTGACAACATGCTTTTGGGAATAGGAATTACCATTGGACCTTAATAAAACCATCCTGACAGGCCGGTCGTCATAGCAACTGTGAGCCAATGTCTGTCTCCTTCGGCCTAAGTGAACAAAGGCATGTTCTATTAGGAGGCTTCGTTTTATTACATTCGCCACTCGTTTAGCACAACGGCGGATAAATGATAAGCTGCCACCCCTGGCCAAAATATTTTTTTTCTGCACATGAACAGATAAAGCAGAACTCCAACCAAAACAAAAAGCCTATCAGAAATACAAAAACAAAGCTAGATTTAACTGCAATATTCACCTTATATCCAAAGATTTCCCCCGCAGTACTTATTTCTGTTGCTAGATGTCTTCAGTCTGATGGCCAGCATCATTTAACCCACTTCCTCTAAGCCCAGGTCGCCCTGGGCACACTCCCCCCAGCCTGTGACTGGACAGTGAGGCGAGAAGCAGCACAGTGATAAGCTCATCCCTCTGCTATCTCCTATCAGCATGCTTCGTTTAGTCCGTGAAGCGATTGGGCCCTTGTGCTGCTTCTTACTCTCACACTCCAGCCCTGCTCTACAGGAGCCAGCTATGGCAAAGGCCAAGTAAGGCAGAAACACATCAGCGGTTGTGCTTTGTACAGATGCATGTGGAATAAAGTTTGAATTCCTTTGGAAGATCATCGTGTGCTGGTTCCACGGTTTTTGAGCCGATCAACCCAGAAGAGAGTCATCCGTGCGCTGTGTGTGGATTGTGGGGACGCATGATAGGGGCGAGCAGTGCGCCATGTGTTTTCAGTCTGCTGTATAGGAGATGCAAGAAGCCGATAGCAGGTCAAATTCAGCGACTTATAGTGCAGACATCCCAACTCTCCCGGACGCTCCGGGAGTCTCCCGCTATTGGATAGCGGCTCCCGGCCGCCCGGGAGAGAAACACTTCCTCCCGGAAAGGTTTATCTGCTCGATCGAGCAGATAAACCTTTCCCTGCGATCGTTTTTTTTTTTCTTTTCTGACATCGGGAGCCGCGGCCCGACCGTCAGTCAGAAAAGAAACCAAAAAGGCATATGAATCCATAGCTAGATTGCTATTGGCTATTGCACTTTACTTTCGAGTGAAACGTGAGTTGGGCTTCAATCCAGCAATGGCGGCTCATATCCATCTAACCTGGCACATTCCCTTAAAAGAAAGAAATGGCAGCAAAGAAATCCCTACAACCAATCAGAATTCATTCTTCATTAGACTGAATAAACTGCTACAAACCAACCGCTTAGACCGCCAAGGGTAATTGCACATGACACGTCCTTGTACTGCGTTATTAAATAAAGGCCGCAGACGATATTATGTTGCTCGTGCAGGGGGAAGAGACGTAGCTGCAATTTAATAGAGATTTCCAGTTCCCTTTTCCTTCTGCCAAGAGGCGTCACAACACACGGAACAGCGAAATAAAGATGATGTATTGTGACAGAGGCAAGACAGCAAGGCAATAAACAAACCCGACAAAAACAAATGTTTTAAGTAAAACACGCCACGTTTCGTACAAAATACGCTAAGTAGAATTAAAATGATGTGTTTACTATTTTCTTCTTCTTTCAGTGATAAGAAAAAAAAAAAACAACATCAATGGCGTGCCGGTAACAAAAAGCTTTGTATTAAAGGAGAACTATGGGGTTAGGGCTTTTCCCCATAGTTCTTCTAAGGGTAACGGGAAGACACAAAGTAGCATCCTCTCGTCACCCTAAGCTCAGTATACCGCAAGCTACAGCGTGAGCTGTCACTCACGCAGCTGGATCCGCCCAGCTGCGTGAGTGACAGCTGGCTCTGCCTATCTAGAGGGAGAGCCAGCTGTACCCGCCCCTTCCCCCATCCGTTCCACCAGTCAGCGCTGGCGGATCGGAGCGGGGAGGGGGGAATCCAGCCCCTCCCCTGTCACGGCAGAGAGCCGTGACAGGATCGAGAAGTGAGCGAGCGACGGTATGTGTTCGCTCACCTCCCGATCTACTGAGCCGAACTGTGACAGTCTCATTGTCACAGGTCGGCTAGAACTATGAGGTGAGTGAAAAGCACTCACCTCATAGTTCTCCTTTAAGCTTACTGGTTATTGTATGATCAATAAGGTGCATATGGGGTCCTCGGAATACACTGCCAACAAAACTGGTGACAAGCCACACCCACACATATACGTGGCATTTTCAGCCATGGTGTGACGTGCATCCAATTTACAATCATCTCCCAGTTACCCAATTATTAATTCCCTCTTTACACTTCTGCATCATGTTGCGGTATGTTACAACATGCACCTTAACGTGCATTTTTTTACTTTTTCATACATGTCTTCTCAAAGCCAGGGACATTTCCTCTCCTGTTCACCCCTGTTGAAGTACCCCTTGACCCATTTAGAAAAAAACTTTTTTCACGCCTTTAATAAGGTGAAGTCGCAGGTCCTCTTCACCCTCTTTTTCCTCCGGCAATGGGTAGATGCAAAATGGAAAAAAAGAAAAAATTAACACTACATAATAGTGCAATAGAACCTTAATATAGCCTTCCACCTAATGACCAATAGCAAAACACCCCCAGACACCAGGCACTGCAAGAACACGTGCTGCCACTTTGGTCTTGGGCGCAGTCACCACCTGCTTGCCGTCTTCCTCCATGTCGGTCGCAGCATGCAGCCTCTCCCTGCTCTGTCTGATAAGCTTTCATGCAGCGGCAGGCAGAAGTTATGTGGCCAGCCTCAGAATTAGGCTTGAAACTCAAGGCCCCGCCCTCCACTAGCCACAGGTTTCCCGCCAGGGGGTGACCACTCTACTACCCGGAGGTTAAAACGGACAGGGCCAAAGCACGGGGGACCTCAGAAGTCGACTCCTAAGGACACAAAATAGGGGCCAAGAAACCTGAAATACAGGTGGAACCTCTGCAATACAAAGGCAAGGCTAGAGAGGTAGCAAAAGGACCTCAGCAGAGCCACACAGAGGAGGACCGCTGACCCCAAGGCCATCCGGTCCGAAGAAAGAAACAAACATTGTGCAGACCTGAATGGTAAGAAACACAGTCAAAAATTGAGGGAGGAGGGTGAGAGGGGTTTTTAACCCCTTCATGACTGAGGCCCTTTTTTCATTTTTTGCACACATGTTATATTCCACATTTTAGGCCTGAAAATGACATAAAACCCCCCAACATTATATATTTTCTGAATGCCAAGACCCTATAGAATAAAATGGTGGTAGTTGAAAATTTTTATGTTGCGCAATATTAGCGCAACTCCTTATTAAACCCCAAAATTTAGTGACAAATTTAATTAAATGCCCCAAAACACAACAAATTACCAAGATTGTGTTTCCTGTAGTTGGAAGGACCAATCATCTCTCAGGTTGCTGTCTTGGTAGATGATTGTGGTGCTATGTACTACCGTAACATTCTCCAGAGAGTTCAGGGTGGAGGTGGAGCCATGACACCCTAGGCTAATAGTAAGTGGGTTGAATGAGGCCGGGTGTCATCTAGCCAGGAAGAGGAGCAGCTCTGGATCGGTGGAGGGGTAGGGAACCTGCAGGAGCAGCTCTGGACAGGATGTAAATATAGAAGCTTTATATATAGAAATATTGGATTTCTTTTGAACCCAGACGCAAATGAGCACTTAACCCTTGCAGTGTGGAAGTAGCCCCACTGCAGGGGTTAATAGTAACTTTAAAAAGTTCTGCTTTAGAACTGAAACACAAACACGTTACTGCTGCTGCCAAAATCACGATGCCACTTTGTGAGTTTCATAACTGCAAGATCAGATCCTCAATAGAACTCCTCTGACAGCGGTTCCCTCTAGTGGCCATGAAATAAATTCTTCTCATGGAGATACACAATTCTAAAATCTGATACAAAACGTGTCACAAATGTTACATAAATGTTAGAGAAATGCTAAATCCATACAAGTCCCGAACGCTGGCAAGAGCGCAAAGGCAAATAAGTTGAACAGAAAAAGGAGGAGAAATTCAGACGGTATCGATTGCACATCTCACGCCTCAGACACGCACTATTGAAATCAGTCAACCCAGAGGTTCGTTGCCAGGGAAACTGCACCTTCAAATAGTCAAACAGCTGCTTCCAGGAAGACAAATTTAGCACGACTAAAATACAGAGGGAACACAAAGCTGGCAGAGCGCGCCACTCGCTGCGGGAAAAAAAATCACGATGTTTGTAGAAGAGGAGCCACTGGAGCCACCAAATATCACAGATATATATATATATATTGCTGTGACACCAATGCGGAGACAAACCTGCCGAAAGATTTGTAAAAAAAAAGGCAAAACTTTCTGTGGTCTACCCGCCTCTACATGGGTCTGCCAGTCAAGAGAACCTGTCAATGCTGGGCTTAAAACCAATGCATCTTATAGTAAATCGTTTAGTAAATTTACAGGTCTGCGTGAATTAAAACAATGGTCATACCTTTTTTGTCCGTAATTCTCTTTTGTGTCACAGGAGGACATTTACTAATGTCCTCCTGTGACCCAAAACTCAGTATACAGCGTGCTATTGCCTGCTATATGCTGACAGTCAGGATCCGCCCCGCTGCCTGATTGACAGCTGGCTCTGCCTCTCTAGAGCCAGAGCCTGCTGTGCCCGCCCCCTCCCTTGTCTGTCCCTCCAGTAAGCACTGGAGGAACAGAGAGGGAAGAGGGAATCCCTGCAGTGAGTGATGACAGAAAGTCACCGCTCTCTGCAAGGGAGAAGCTCATGAACTGAGCGATCAGCAGTATGTGACCTCTCAGTTCTCAAGCTATAGAGCCGACATGTGTGAACTGCAGTGTCACACGTCGACTCTGACTATGGGGATGAGCGTATTTTACTCATCCCATATTTCTCCTTTAATCACTCGAATGTCACAATATGCAGCAATATTATCCAAAAACAAAAAGCTCCGATAATCATCCAATTGACTTTGTCTACGCTAAGATGATGTCGTCAGTCTGCTGCAGGCTGATGAAAGCATTTCCTCAGTCGCCTCTGATCAGATTGCAACACTGTAAATTTTACACCGACATTTATGAACACGGCCATTAACTGCAGAGGTAGGGGGATTAACATGCGTGTGTCCTATCTGAGCGGGCATCTCAGTCCTGGAAGTAGATGGTGACCCTGGATGATGCCTGAACAAAGATGGCTCTGTCCTTCTGTAGAGACAAGCAGATGGAGCATTGCCAGGGAGGGGAAAATAGTATGGTCTTAGTGAGACACAACAGATACCTAGGAATTGTATACTGACACATATCTTAGCAAGCATGCACTTATCCTAAAAAAAATAAATCTGTTGCTAGGTTGCCTTCAGCCAATAATTTGAATATTCCTCAATTAATGGATTCTATAGGCTTCTCAAAGATTGTTTTAATCAGTGGCCATCTATCTGCCACCTTCTGCACCTAACAAGGGATCACTGGCTGTTCATCACACTAGGTTGCCTTTAGTAGGGTGCAGGAGGTCGAGACCAGAGTGGTGACATCTTAGCTTTCTCTCATTAGTTTGCACAGAGCTTGAAGCCATTTTAAAAAGGCATCCCCAGCAACATTATGCACTAGAACGGGAGTGGGCAAACTCTAGTGCTCCAGCTGTGGTGCAACTACAAATCCCCTTAGGCACTGCAACACTCCCAGAGGCAGATCCATGATGGCATTTGTAGATTCGCCACAGCTGGAGGGCCAGAGTTTGCCTACCCCTGCACTAGAGGCGTGGATAGATACTTGTAAAGAGTTCTCTATGTCTAAACACTGGAAAGTATCTCATCACCCTTTTGGAACAAATTGTGCACGGATTTTAGCCATACACTTGAAGCGAGTCATGGACCAGGCTGTATTGCTTCAGGAAGGTCCAGGGCATAGCTGTTCTGTCTGGGCTACCTGAATCACGAGATAATAAAACCTTGGTCACGCCGCTCAGAGCTCGGGTATAACTTGTGAAAACTGGTATCACACTGGCTAAGAGAGACCATTCAATGCCTTAAGACTGTAAGTGCGTCACCCGGTGCTATTAATTGACACTCCCCAGATACTCCAGTGAAAAAGAAAAGCGATGAGTCAGCTCCACAGCTATCTTATCTCATCCAGCACCATGTAAGGATTATGATCCTGGCTATTCATTATTCATGGCGGCAATGACAATCAAGATGTGCCCATCGCTAGCTCAAACTGTGCTGAGATCATCAAAACTTACCCGGTGTCAAGGTTACTTGCACAGTAAACAGACTGAATAATGAAGCCATGGATTGACTGAGACACGGTCCACACTGTATTACCTGCTGGTTCAAACCAACGCGTTTCTGGCCATCTGCGGGCTCCTTGCAGCTTCCTGGCAGCCATCGGCTGATTTAAAGGGGGACTACTGTCTCTTTACCGTTCTGTTTTTAAAGATGTAAATATATAAATGTGACCCGCTTTATGCAAAATTATTCTCTTCCCATTCGGGACAAAGTATCAGGTGCAGGGAAAAGCCAGAATTCCCTGGTGCCTGTACCTGCCTTCCACATCACCTTGCCATGCACCAAAGCCCCACGAGATATCCTATATCAGGGGTAGCCAAACTCTGGCCCTCCAGCTGTGGAACTACAAATCCCATTAAGGCATTGCAAGATTCTCACAGCCACAGACATGACTCCCAGACAGAGATGCATCATGGGATTTGCAGTTTCCCAACAGCTGGAGGGCCGGAGTTTGGCTGCCCTGCTCTATATTGTAGGGGTGGGCAACTCTGACCCCCTAGCTGTGCTTTAACTACAAATCCCATCATGAAGCTGCCTTTGGGAGTCATTTCTGTGGCTCTCAGAGTCTTGCAATGCCTCGTGGAACTTGTAGTTCCACAACAGCTTGAGGGCCAGTTGCCCACCCCTGCTGTATTCCCTAGTAGGGAGGAACGTGTGACTTTCTCTCCTGGCGGCCACATAGCTTCACTAAAAATTAAGTTGTCCTTTAAGCAGTAATTTAAAAGGGAAATTTTATCTTTTGCAAAATAAATTAATAATAATGTTGATGATAAAAATAATAATAATATTAATTCATGCAAACTTCTTCATAAAAGAAAAAATGTGCATTTATTTTTATTTTTTTGCATTGGAGCCAGTAAAGTATTGCCACCACAATCTGTGCAATGCTCTGGCTACAATATATTGCACCCCTGACAGTTCCACAGCTTCCGGCAACCAGGGATGTCAATGGTTGCCAGGAGCTGGGTGGGACAGAGTGTCCCTGGCTGCTAATAGTCAGGTGGGGAGATGCGTATGGGAGATGGTTGGAGAGAGAGAAAAAAAAAGTCGGCGGCAAAAGTTCGCTGATCCTCGGAGCAGTGCCCCTTCAAGTGGTGCCCAGGGCATGTGCCATACTCTGGATATGCCACTGCTGGCTCCTGCAGACTCCTTCTGTCCATTCAAGTGTCGATGGACTACAAGTGTGCTGACAGAACTACAAGTCCCTCTGACGTAATTTATCCATTCACAGGTCCTGTTAAATGACATGTGAATGGAAGACGCAGCAGTGTGGGCGGAGCCATGCACAGCCGCGCCTAACTCAAAGAGGTAAACAAGCCTATGATTCAGGTAAATGGGCGGGAGGGGGGTTGCAATGTGAGGATGTTTCATGATACACCCTAAATATGAGATGCAACATGAAACATGAGCAGATGGAATGCCTTGCGCACCTGACACTTTGCACTGAATAGGCAAAACAAGCAGCGGCCCGTGTACTGGGCCGCTGGACACAACCCATTTTGGTGTCCTGCTATAGGTCATCGTGGACATCTTTCCGGCCGCAGTCTAAGCATAACAGCCCATGTTACATTCAGCAAAACAAGCCTAAAAATTAATGATCCTTTTCCACGAAAAGCAAAACAAAACAATTGAGCCTATTTCGATGCTCCTAATTGATGTTTCTTTATTTCCTCCTCCAGGTACAAAACAACAGACCGTGATATGCCGCACGCTCTTCAAGATTAAACCTAGTCCGCCCACGTCAACCTAGGCGGTAAAGAAAACAAAATCCAAAGAGGCTAATTTAAGCGCGGCTTTAAATAACACAAGCCTCGTCTCCAAAGAAACTTCAAGAACTCAAGCCGAGGGCTGCATGCAGGCCTGGGTGAACTTCATCTGAACGGAGACCCGGCAAAGGGAAATTTTAGCTCCTTTGAAGGAGGTCAGACGAGGGACTTACAACAAAAGAACATTGTGAATATCAAGCTGGGAAATCAAACTTGTTTGGATGTTGAGCAATCATCATCACACATCCAGATAGAGAGCATGAGCGAAGGTGGTGGTGGTGGGGGGAAAAGGGTTGCCATGGTTACCGAGGCCTAGCCAGCAAATTATTTGAAGAGTTCTAAAGTTAGGTTATTGACAATAAACGGCCACAAAACGAGACGCAGTCTGCTCTCCCGCCACGATTACTAATGGACGGACTTCACTAAATATCATTTGCATCTCAATTGGCCACAAAATATAATCCAATTATCGGTGTAGAAAATGTACAGTTCTATCTGGAATAAAGCATGCTTCCATGGCAGCATTCACATGAGGGCTGAAGACGTCCAACTGCGGCATGTTTTCTTGAATCAAAAAAAGAAAATCTGTCTTCATTAAGGGCCCGTTCCCACCAATTAATATGCACTGGTGCGATATGGAGCCATTCATTCTGAATGGCTCCCCAATGCACCTGCCAACAGACAAGTGTTGCAGGTAAATAATGATGCATGACATTTATTTTGTGCACAGTCCTGCAAAGCATCCTTTCCAAAGCTCATAGGCTGCAGCATGGTAACATGTGTTGCAGTGCCCTCTCAAAAAATAGTGCATGCATTGTTTTCATGGTGCACTGGGGCGCGATGCAATGACCTGCATTGCGTAGACGCATTTAACTTATGTTGCCACTGTGCATAGTTGTCGCTATGTGCTCTCCATTATATACTGCTTAGCTACACACACAACAGCCATTCTCATTCAAAAAAAATCGGCTCATGGTGTGTAAATGGAATCACTACGCCAAGCAGGAAAAAACTCAGTGATAGCATTGCAGGTTATCATCCTGATCCTCATCACACTATCGAGCGGAGCACAACATAACTCAAACAGGTTCACTTTGATGGCAGCCCCACTGCCTGCGCATACTTACCTTTCCCTTATTCCCCAAATGCTTAGCTCAGCCACCAAGAACTTAAAGAGAATGTCATGTGTTAGCTTAAGGTTGTGACCTGGAACTTACACATGGCTGGGGACTCCCCCAGCACAAGTGGTGTATGAGTGGCCAATAGCCAAGAACCAGCACTGTTACATGGGATAAAGTAGAGTCTCTTAACTTTCCCTGTGCCGGAGCCAACTATGAATCTGTTGGGTGATGTATTTACCTCTATCTAGCCTTCCCCTGTGCTAGAACTATCTATGAATCTGCTGGATGATGTACTCCCCTCTTTCTAGCCTTCCCCTGTGCCGGAGCTATATATGAATCTGCTGGGTGATGTACTCATTTCTCTCTAGACTTTACCTATCTCAGAACTATATATGAATCTGCTGGGTGATGTACTCATTTCTCTCTAGACTTTACCTATCTCAGAACTATATATGAATCTGCTGGGTGATGTACTCATTTCTCTCTAGACTTTACCTATCTCAGAACTATATATGAATCTGCTGGGTGATGTACTCATTTCTCTCTAGACTTTACCTATCTCAGAACTATATATGAATCTGCTGGGTGATGTACTCATTTCTCTCTAGACTTTACCTATCTCAGAACTATATATGAATCTGCTGGGTGATGTAATCACCTCTCTCTAGCCTTCCCCTGTGCCGGGCCATCTATGAATCTAATGGATGATATATTCACCTCTGTGTAGTCTTTCCCTGTGCTGGAGCTATCTATGAATCTGCTGGGTGGTGTAGTCACGTCTCTCTATTCCATACACTGATGTCAGCACAGACATTGGCAGAAATGGTAAAAAAAAAAAAAAAAAAAAAAAAAAAAAAAAAAACAAAAAAAAGCGTAAACCAAAATAAATGAACAAAAGAGGAGAGGTAATCCAGAGGAAAGTGGGGCAAGAGCTAAAAGGGAAAATGAAAGGAAGTGTGTCAGGCGAGATAAAAATATGACGCTGACTAAAAGAGACGCATAATCCCACGCAGGCAGACGCTGCTCGAGAGCAAGGCCGGCATGAACGAAATGATGAGGGATTCACAAAATACCTCGGTAAGACAAGTACACAGCCACCGAGCACAGCCGTCATGCAACACACACCATTTATCATCCTAAGGGCTTCTTCTACCTATTATGTTCTCCTCCAGCATGAATGCTCTCAGGATCATGAGGTGTGACAATGCTTCCAAGCTAGGGAGCAAAAGGCCCGTTGGAAAAAGGTGGGTTGCCATAAACAGAAAGCATTTTTAAAAACTGTGTGATACAGTTCAATTGTTCGGGAATTAAAAAAAAAAAATCCCCTCAGGTGTTAAATGAAATGCTCATTAAGTCTAGAGATAAAGGAGGTATTATACCTTATTCCTCTAACACTCCAGCAAGCTTCCTCCCCACCATGTGACCAGTCCGCCGAAACCTCTTCTCTATTATGCTCCGGCCGGCGGTCGCATGCTGATGTAATCAAGTACTGATGTAATCAATGCAGGACCAATAACCCCCAACCCAAAGCATCGGAAAGAAGGAGCACGCCGGAGCCTACCAGAGCGAGGAATAAGGTAAGTATTGCAACTTATTCCTCTAGTCTTAGCTTCAAACAGCATTGAACCCTTGTGGTGCGGGGGGATAGGTGGGGGCTTGGGAGGGTGGTGTCCACTGCAAGGGTAGTTTTCTTTCCAAGAGTTGAGTTTTCCAGGACCACTGTAGAAAAAAAATATTGTTTGCTGCTAACTGTATGGTTTAACAGGTCATAATCCACTCACCTGGCTGGTGCAATGTCGGGACTGAATCACTAGAGGTTCTATTAGGCACCTTCTTTCCAAGTGCAAAAACTTCTGGTCCCAAAAATCAGCCTAAGAACTTGATCCAATGTTTAAGCTTTTTATTACAGAACGGCAGATAAAAAGGACAACGCTAGATGTATTTTGGGCAATCTTGGCCTTAAAGAAGGTAAATGAATACACATACCCTTGCAGTGGGGATACCCAGCACTGCAAGGTTTCAGTGTTAATGTTGTCTAGGGGACTCAAATAAAGCTGTTTTACTTGATCCTCGGTCCCATGGTGGTCAGCGCTCACCTCTCTACCCCTCTGGCTATGGAATGTCTCTCGGCGTCCTCACAATTAACACAGGTCAATGCACCGCATAAAATGTGAGGACATCAGCAGTTCTTGGAATGCTGGAAGCAGAGGAAAGAGGAGGCTGCGGGGACCAGTCTAGCAGCCCAAAGGAAGCTGGAATCACTAAACTCTTGCCGTGCAGGGGTAGCCCCACCATGCCAAGTGACACTAAACTCAAGTGTTAAATCCTAAAAATACACTCAAGTACCTTAACTGTTAACAAAAATGTATCTTATTTGTCTATCACTCGGCTGTAGATCCTCAAATCATCTCTGAATTGGTCCAGACACTGTCCTTCCTTCTGGAGTGTGGCTACTTTTGTTCCCCATGGTCCCTGTGTGTGTTGTAAAGTAGTCACCGCTCCAAGCTCACTCCTGTGATGGACTACACTCTCACGTTCAGTGTACTAATTTGTATTGAGATTGTAGTCCATCACGGGCTTGGATGTATTTTTAGGATCTAACTCCTGAGTTTAGTTTCACTTTAAATGTGATATTTAACTTGAAACTACCAGGGAAATGAAAATGGTGGCTAAATTACTAGTGCTTCTGGGATTTGCCAGAAGCACTAGTTGTCGGATGTCAAAAAAGACAAAAAACGCAGTATTGCAGTGTGCAATGATACCTTTTTTATTGGACTAAATTGCTTGGCTGTAGATGACACCCTATAGTGTGATTCGGATGGAAGCTGGAATTATGGAGGTAGCTGTACCTGTCTGTGGGTTTTCTGTACACAGAGGAACAGAGTGAGCCATTGCTGACCGTTATGGCACAATCCAGAAAAAACACACTGTGTACTGAGAAATTCATTTTAAATTTCATGGATGGATGGAATGAATTTAATGATTCATGGAAGTTTAAAAGGCTTTCTTCTGTAAATGCCTACTTATTTCGTTTGCAACACTCGATTGTGTATATGTTGTATGTCATATTTTTGGGAGGAAAGGAATTTGGTACAGGCCTCAATACCATCTTTATGGGGGATGTTACTGTACAAAGATTCCACATCCATGGTGACAAGTATAGTATTAGCAGGTAGGTTGGTGATTAGGCTCAGTTTGTTCAGGAAATCTGTGGTGTCTTGTATAAAACTCCCTGTGTTGATAACTAGGGGCTTTAGAATGTTTTCAATTAAGCCAGATATTTGTTTTGTAATTGTTTCCATACCAGTAATAATGGGTCGTCCTGGGTTTCCTGGCTTGTGGATTTTGGGCAGCATGTAGAAGGTCCCCATGTGAGGATTGGAAGGTAACAGATTAAGTAATCCTTGCTGTATATGTTTTGGGAAGGATTTGATAAATTTAGTAAGTTCTACCGTATATTCCCTGGTGGGGTCCTGGTCCAGTTGTTTGTAGTAGTTCTTATCAGACAATTGTCAGTTTCCTTCTGCAATGTAGTCCTGGGTGTTCATGATAACTATTGATCCGCCCTTGTCAGCTGGTTTGATGATGATGTTTTTATCATTCATTAAGTTATGTAAGGCTTTTCTTTCTGCAGGTAGGAGGTTGTATGAGCAGCAACAGCACGCCGCCTTCCGGGACTTCGTCCGGTCCTCCCCCAGCCAGGTAAGACATCCCCCGAAAATAAGACCTAGTGTCTTATTTCGTGCAAAAAAAAAAATAAGACAAAGATACAGAATAAAGTGAGATAGAACAGATAACGGATTAGGTGACTAGGTACACCGGCATAGCAGAAAACATAACCATCGTCAATCAGAGAATGCCCCCGGACTGTGCCCGGTAAATTGGATGTCAGGCTACACATTTATTTACAGCAGGGGGGGAATAATAGAAGGTTGTCAGTGAATAGCTCTACCTCTATAATATACACCCAGCCTGAAGAGTCACTTTAGCTCTCAGCGTGTCATTTACTAAGGAGACGGTTCTGCAGGCTCAGTTTTAAAATAATGCGGCGTCCAGGCAAATATCAGTATTTTATCTGTGCTGCCCCCCGCTGTGGCTGCTCCCGGACACTGTCGGGGAATTGGAGGTGTGCTGACAAGCCTGCGAATGTGCGTGGCACTGCAGAGGCAGATACAGACAAAATTTAGCACAGCGGCATTACTTGTCCTTATCAGAATATAAAACTTGGGAGAAAGCAAACAGCCGTATCAAAAGAACTAAACTAGATAAAAGCTTCCATGTGGGTAAGGGGAAGATAGCTCCCCAAGATTCCAGAAAGAATACACATGACTCTTGCATGTGGACAATATTTGCTTATCCCGGAGTTCAGATTTATGACCACAATGTCTAACCCTGCTGTACAACAACCATGCATACATGCTTTAACTCACTAAGCTGCTAGACATATCCCTGACCTCATGCGACAGAGATTTCATCTGAATGGTGGGAGGTAGGTCCCATACCTGGAAATTCTCCATATATCCTATAAGTAAAGCCCAGTCCACAAAAAATGATTATGGTCACCTCTAAATCCACGCTGCTTTCCTGCAGCCCCCCAAGAGGAACAATGCTGATCAGACGGTGAACAGGCTCATAGTTTTGCCCGTTATGCTCGAGACTCACCTGTTAGGATGTTTTCAGCCAGAACGTTGACCTGGACCTCCACTGAGTGCTTTGATGTGTAGGTAATTTCTGCACTCACGTGACCCACTTCTCCGATACTCATGGGTGACAGGAAGTCTGTGCGCTCTACGCGAGCCAGCGCAGCGACGCATTTCTCCTAGAACAGAACAGGGAAAAGGTCAGACAGGGGGGAAAAAACAGCTTCTTTCATAACAACGAAAAGAGAAATCAGGATTTCAAAAGTGCTGTAACCGACTCCATCCAATCTTTGTTGGGGGGAGCATGTGACCCAATCCCTTTCCTTCTATCGATAAGTGGGATCATGTGACCCAATCCCTTTCCTTCTATCGATAAGTGGGAGCATGTGACCCAATCCCTTTCCTCCTACCGGATATAGGGGAGCATGTGACCCAATCCCTTTCCTTCTACCGATATGAGGGAGCATGTGACCCAAGCCCTTTCCTCCTACTAGATATGGGGGAGCATGTGACCTAATCCCATTCCTTCTACCAATATGGGGGAGCATGTGACCCAATCCCTTTTTACCTACCCGATATGTGGGAGCATGTGACCCAATCCCTTTTTACCTACCCGATATGTGGGAGCATGTGACCCATGCCTTTCCCCCTACTGGATATTGAGGAGCATGTGAACCAATCCCTTTGCTCCTACTGGATATGGCGTAGCATGTGACCCAAGTCCTTTCCTCCTACTAGATATAGGGAAGCATGTGACCTAATCCCATTCCTTCTACCAATATGGGGGTGCATGTAACCCAATGCCTTCCCTTCTCTTGATATGGGGAAGCAAGTTACCCATTCCTTTCCTCCTACTGGATATGTGGGATCATCCAATCCCAACCCATGTTACCAATATATGGAAGCATGTGACTCAATCCCTTTCCTCCTACCAGATATAAGGGGGCATGTGACCCGATCCCTTTCCCCCTATATCTAAGTTCTGGTACATGGGAGCTCAGGCAACCAGGAATGGCACATAAGAATTGTAAAGCCTGTAGAGCTGCAGCTAACGATTATTTTCAAAATCGATTAGTTAGCCGATTATTAAGTTCGATTAATCGGTTAATCGGATAAACTATAAAATAAAGTTTAAAAAAAAGCTTGACAAGTAGCTTACAAAGGTCTTCCTCTCTTCACTTCCCATCCATGCTTGAAGACAGAATCCTAACTAACACTAAGCATTTTCCCAGCAGAATACAGACAAGTAGATCTAGAAAGTAGAAGATAGTATATATAGCAGAATAGAAGAGTACCCATGCTGCATAAATAATCTGACACCTAAAAATCACTTCCCCCACAAATGAGATCGGGTTCTGTACTGTATATAATGAGACACACACTATCTACTGCAGTACGGGTAGTCCTACTTACGTTGCATCATTCATACTCATAAATAAATGAAACATCCAACAAAAGGATGCAGAAGGAGATGGGGGCAAGCAACAGAACAGAAGATACCACCAGTAACAATATGATGATACAAAATAAATAAAAAATTGTATTCAGTCTGCTAATAATGTGAAATGTGATGCAGGAATTTCTGGATCCTGCACATTTAGGTGCCATGCCTCACAAAAGTTTGTTTTAGATTTTCTATTTTTTTGTTGGTCTCATTTCTGGTTTGTCGTACCCTATCATGAGGACCACTGCTACTGGACAAATGTCCTGTGAATACTCGGGGGGCTGCCATAAGGCTAGGGCTACAACGAATGATTATTTTCATAGTCGATTAGTTGAACGATTGTGTTTCCGAATAATCGGGGGAAAATAATTAAATAAACACCATCCTTAATTTACAACAAAATACACAAATGCAGTGTTACAAATAGGGATGCACCGATACCAAGTACCATACTCGGGACAATTACAGATACTTTTCGAGCTCCAAGACTAGACTAGAGAAAAATTCAAAAGTTAGGAGGCCGCTGTCATTTGTAAGGAGCATCCGGGGCTCCTGGGATTTGTACATCTCCGTTTTAATGTAGGATTTTGTTTTTATAAATATAAAGGGATGGACCGATACCATTTTTGCAAGTACAAGTACTGATACTTGTCCAAGTACGCACAGACACAAGTACTGATACATTTTTGTTTATTGTCATGTGACAGTTTTTCTAAAACAATACAGACTAATGATTGCAGGACAGTGGTGGAGCACCAGAGCCCGGTCCCAGCTGCAACCGCAGCAACCCTGGTAGTTCTCGTGAAAATGCCAAGTATCTGCACTGATATCTGAACTGGTATCGGTGCATCCCCAGTTACAAACATGAAGTTTACTTCAGAATAAAACTGCATGCACAATTTCTTACAATCCTACTGCACTGGAACGCAGAGCATTGCGGCACCGTGTGCTCCAGTGCGGGCAATTAAACTGTGCATGGGAGGCCATTGAAATGAATGGCACTGCAACGCGCCTCTCGCAGCAGAATTTGTCAGGCCGAAACCGAAAATAACTTTTCACACCTTTTCTCATTTTTTTTAAATAATTGTATTGTATGCACATGGCGATTACCAGAATAGTTGACAACTATTCTAATTATTGATTATTATCGATCAATTAGTTGGTTGCAAGCTCTACATAAGGCTACAGTAAACTGCATCTATAGGTGCAAGCAATGGTATGTTACTAGGGCACTGTTACCAAGTAAGTATCTATGCACCATCTCTGTCTTTGTCTTACTTCTCAGTTACTTGTTATGATGTTCCTGGTCATGTCCTACCTTTCCAACAAGTCACCAGAACAGAGGTAATCAGATTCTTTGACTGGTGAATCAAATAGGTAAGTGGACCTACAAACGTAGATGAAAAGATCTGGATTATGGAGTCCCAACTGAATATGCAACACTGGGGTCCTCAATTAGAATTCCAGCCAGGACACTATCTGCATAGAATTTATATTTTCCTCCTATGCTTGCAAGGGTTATATCCGGGTACGCCGGCTTCCTCCCACACTCCAAAGACATGCTAGTAGGTTCATTGGCTCCTGTCTAAAATTGGCCCTAGTGTGTGCATGTATGTATGTATGTATGTATGTATGCATGTGATAGGGACCTTAGATTATAAGCTCCTTGAGGGCAGGGATAGATTAGGCCATATGTAAAGTGCTAAATCAATTGTCCGGGCTATATAAAATACCTGTAATAAAGAAATAAATATTTTTTTTTTTACACCGCGGATGTCAACTGGTTAAAGAGCCAGCGTGTGATGCAATCTGGAGCATGCGCCCAAAACTTAAGTAGCCGGTTTGGGTGAACTGACCCTTTATATGATAATCTATTTCTTTTTATGAACAGCATCCCTAATAGTTTACAATGTCTGGGTCTGATATATATATATATATATATATGCATGTCTTTTGTGTTAATGAGAATGCCTATAGCACACACCCAAACAAACTATATCAAGCCACTGGATTTCAGCTCTGAATTCTAAATTTATGCGAGTGCACCATCTAGTGGCCAGAATATGTATAACTTCTTTGAAGCTCAACTCAGTTGAAGATCCTTTCCTGTACTGAAAATGCTTTAAAATAAAACCCAACCAACTAATATGAATGGACATAATGAATCCAGTCTCCGTTTATCCAAAAAAATGTTTATCTTGCGAGTGGTCATTTATATTTGTTGGTGGCCATTTAACCGATTCGCTGTCAGAGCTGTTTTTTGCATTTTTTTGCATTCACTTTAAAAAAACAAATTTTAGACCTGAAAATTAGTTAAAAACCTCCCAGAATTATATATTTTCTAAAAGCAGAGATGGTGGGGAATAAAACGGTAATAGTTGCAATTTTTTATATCGCACAATGTTGGTGCTACTGTTTATCAAACCCAAACATTCAGTAAATAATGCTTTCAAATACATTTTAATGCACACAAAGATAATACCCAATTTTTGGTAAAATAATAAGGATGAAGATGCATAGAGTACATAGATAACAAACATGTCAAGTCTAAGGCCCCATTCACACATGAATCGGCCTGCACGTACAGCTCCGTGCTGCGTGCGGGGCCGTACCAAGTAGCTGCCGGGAAGGACAGGACCCCGGGTAGGGGTGCGGGTTTTCTGGCCGGGACGCATACAGGATCCATTCCGGAGGCGTACGATCACCTGCACCCCTATGGAAATGCAAATGAGGTGAGCGTAGGGGGGCGTACGGCCGCGTAGCCCCATAGAGAAGGACGGGGGCTGCGTTCTAATCACACGCAGCGCCTGTCCTTCCCGGCAGCTACTTGGTACGGCCCCGCAGGCAGCACGGAGCTGTACGCGCAGGCCGATTCGTGTGTGAATGGGGCCTTAAAATTACATGTGCACGTGAAATGGCAGCAAACTTTGGTACTCAAAATTGGCCATAGATGACCCTTTACAGGTCATCAGTTTAGAGTTAACCTTTAATAATGGCCTGAGAATATTACTATAACTCTTGAATGGAAGGTGATTTATAATGTGTGGAGCAATCATCGATGCACTTAGGCGCAGCCGGTGTACATTTTGGCACTGATGTGTGCGCGGGAAAAAAATATGTTATTTTATTCTTTCAAACTGTTTTTTTTTAAAGTTAACTTTATTGCCATCAGTGGGCTAATATCCCCTAATGTGGCCAAATGGTCGTTGCTTATTTGGAACAGGAACGCAGGTCAAGTCACCTCCTTACAACATAATGGAAGATGGACGAAGAGGAATCCCCTTGAACTTCTACCTTCAACATGAAGGGGTCTATTTATAAGCAATTCCTGAGGCTGTTTGTCACTATGGCCACTAGATGAGGCTGAGGAGCATGGTAATTATATACTTACTTCCTATGCTCCTACGCTCCATCTAGTGGCCATAATGCAATACATGAATGGCATTCAGAATTACTTTTGATTTGTAAAGAGAAAACTAAAAACCATTTGTTTTGCATGTATTCATATTTGTAGATATTCTCAGGGTGAATAGCCCTGCAAATTGTTCAGATATAGACCTCTAAGTGTGACAATGGCTGCTCTCATATTTATACCTCAACAGGCTGCTTTTAATAATTCTCATGAAAAACAATACTTTAAAAGCCTGTCACGACACAAAGGAGCACAGCAATATATTCTAGTTAGAAAGATGAGAACCCAGCGCCAACTTTAACAAGTAACCCCCAAAGACAACCTGTGATACAAGCCTTTCTGTGTACGTTCAAGACTCTACTAAGCAACGTGAACATAGCTGTCTGAGCCAAATGTCGACGCAGTCTACCCTGGAAATTTTAAACTTCAGAAAAACAAAACCTTCCATTAAATACAATGAAAATTACAATGATGCTAAGGGATCAAACATGCGCGAGTGCTGGTGTGCGTTGTGCAGTCATGCTGCAACGAGAGCTTAATTTAACCCCTTTGTGCCCACTTACGTACATAGTACGTCATTGGCAGCTGGCCCGAAAATATAGAATGTTTGGGGGTTTTAAGTAATTTTCAGGCCTAAAATGTGGATTATAACATGTGTACAAAAAAAAAAAAGAAGGCCTTGGCAGCCAAAGGGTTAACTATATACACAACCGTATGTTGTGATGCATTATCCTCCCTGGCGATAATCCCAAGTGTGGCTCGGGGTTAATTTTCAGTACCAAAAGCGGTAACCCCGAGCCACGCTCGGGATTACACTGTAGCGTCACTTACCTTGTCCCTACGAGCCCCACTGTGTCCTCCGGCCGATGCCGGCATCGGTCTTCCGTGTTCCTTCCCTCCGCCAGGGAGGTTAATAGGCATCATAATGCGCTTCTGTGCAGTGTCCTTCCATTGAGTCAGCGATTATCAACAAACCTGGAGCAAATGGGCCCTTAGACTGGATTCAACTGACGCATTTTCTACTGAAATCAAATGGATGCATCAAAAACCTTGACAATGCACATTGATGTGTTTTGGGGCAAACTAACGCACAAAGGTGTGAATGGGTTCTTTAACCCCTAGGTGACTGAGACTCCAGTTTCTTTTCTGAATCAACTACAAAGTGCCTCTGCATCTTCTTAACTGCACAATGCCACGACCAAGGACCTCTAGTGTGTGAGCATGGCTCTCATAGGCCTGCCAGCCAGCTGTTTGTAGTCAGCCAGTAACAAGCTGCAAGGCTACTGCTCAGAACTGCTTAACTCTTTCTAAAAAGTTTCAACTTTGGCTTTGCAAACCAGTTTGCAAATTGACAGAGGATAGATTCATATAAAAGTCGTAGAACTGTAGGTTGACCAAATAATGGGGCTGATTTATAAGTGTTCAGCCCAGTCACAGTGAATGGCTGGGAGAATGCCGCTTGCAAGGCACAAGTGCCTCTAGATCCTTGGTTCTCAACTGGTGGGTCGTGACCCAAAAGTGGGTCGCGACCCGGTGTTCAGTGGGTCGCTGCATGCCTTCAACTTTTCTAGGCGAGAGGCTCTTCAGCCTCCCCGAAGCGCAGCACTGTCCGTTTTCACACCGAGCAGCCATTCAAAATATGCTGCTCGGCACCGAGTGTAAGCTAGAGGTGGGGTGGGCTGGGTGTATGGCAGCGAGGGAGCTCCATCCATAGATGTATTGCTTATAGCTCCCTCGCTTGTCCTATAGAGGTACCTGGACCAGAGTAACATCACATTCTGACTCTCGGCTCCTCTACAGGCGCGTATGGGAGCTGTACAAGCAAGCACATATGGATGGAGCTCCATCACAGCACAGCAGCCCACACTGCCGTGCGTTTCATTGCAGTGCGACTTGGGTCGTGACTTAATGACCGAGGACAAATGTGGGTCCTGAGGTTACACAAGTTGAGAACCACTGCTCTAGATGGCATTGAGTAGCATAGGAAATACCTATGGTCCTCATCACTATCTTGTGGTGCTATTGCAGTAAAAACGGCATTGCTGAGCTGAACATTTAGGAATCACCCCCAATGCGTTCCATTCAATAAAACATGCAGAAATATATGGACACCAGAAGACACAAACTTTACAACTAAGGATTATCAGATACCAGTTGGGATACCAGTGCCGATACTTGGCATTTTCACCAGAACTACCAGGGTGCAGCTGCGACTTGGCCCTGGCGCTCCACCACTGAAAGTATTAGTCTTTATTGTTATAGAAAAACTGTCACATGACACTAAACAAAAATCTATCAGTATTTGGTATCTGTGGGAATTGGACAAGTATCAGTTTTTCTCTAGTCTAGTTGTGGTGCTGGAAAAGTGTCAGTACTTTTCCAGCACCAACTACTTAAAACTATCCCTTACCCCAGACATGCTGTTGCAGTGTCGAGTGCTGATAATTGCTCCAGCTTCCTCAATCATCTTCAGAATGGTTCCGCCATGGACATTCCCTGCTATGTTGGCGTCATCTGGACGCATAATCCTGTCAAAGAAAAAAAGCAAATTTGAAATCAATATCATGACTATATCTACACTACTTTGTTATTACCAGAGACTGGTAACCTGCAATAAATTACATTTTTGTCTGTTAACTTTTGTTAAGGACCGATCAGCTGTTTCAGGCATATAAGGTAATGCAGATTGGTTCTCCTGCACATGCGCAGTGAGCCGATCTGCCCAGGAACAGCTGACAAAGCATTGGAATGCTTAACCTAATGGGCGGTCACACATTGCACCGCTGTCAAACTTGGCGGGATTACATTGGAATGTGTGACCGCGTCAATGGTCACACATTCCAAAGTAGTCACAAACTTTGAAAGAACAGAGGTAATGGAAACGAGGAGGCTATGAGGAGGGGAAGGGAAGAGATAAGAAAGAGCTATGGAGAAGATAAGAGGTTATGGAGATGAGGAGGGAGGAGGATATGAGGAGGGGAAGGGGGGAGATGAGAAGGAGCTACGGAGATGAGAAAAGGTTATGGAGATGAGGAAGGAAGCGATAAGGAGAGGTATGAGTTCTTTGTCATGCATCAGAAATTAAGTAGGCAGGTCTGACACCACAAGCTTTGGAATTCACAGCCAATATTAGACCATGTTCTCAGGTCAATGAACAAGGTGTGAGCATACTACAGTTCTGGCACATCAACAGCTCTTTTTCTGGACTGGCAGCATAAAACATTTGGAAATGAGCACGCGTCCCGGAGATTTACTAAATCAGCACAAACATGAAGAAAGTACTTCTGATTCACTATAAACATTCTGAACCAAATGCTGGGAACAAGAGCCGAGCACTTCCTTATAGTGCTGAGTACACTATGGAGCTGGAAATAAACACACACCCAGTGCCCTCGCTGCCTTTCTTCCAGTCTCCCCCGTGCTTTGCACATGAGGTCCGCACACTATATAAACAAATACTGAGGCATCAAAGCCAAAGAGTCTCCAGTTCATATAAACTTCTGATATACACTGAGTGGCCAGATTATTATGACCACCTGACGTTTGTAGGCAAATTAGCTATAATTTGGCGCTGAAGTTGCTAGAGGGCCAGACCATTATAAATAGGGAAGCAGGTTGTTTACCACGACAGTAGAAGTGATTTGTTTCTGAAGATATGGGGAAACAACGCGATTTAACAGCCTTTGAACGTGGGATGATTGTTGGTGCTCGGAGCCATGGAGCGAGTATCAGCAAAACAGCAGAATTCGTTAAATGTTCAAGAGTAGCTGTTGTTAAAGTGTTTAAAGACTGGACTGTCAGCCGAAAATCTGGGTCTGAACGTGCGAATTGGGGCAGTCAGCGACTAGTCAATGTTAGGGCAGAACGGAGAGTGGCAAGACTGGTACAAGACAACAGAAGGGCAACAGTGCAGTGTCAGATTCCTCGCATCACCTTTCAACATCTCGTGGAGTCACGAGGCGGCCCAACGAAGTCATCTCGTGGAGTTATCTCGTGGCCCAACAAAGTACTGATGGGGTGGTCATAATAATCTGGCCACTCAGTGTATAATACAAGTATTGGGCATCAGGTGTTGGGGAAGGGGGGTACATGGGCTCACAGCAGGACACAAAATAGTCTTTTTGGGGGCTCGTGTGTACGAAACTTTAACACAAAAACATGACTGAAGGAGAAATATCTTTTACAATACTGACAGGTTCAAATAGCATTGGATAATCAAATACACATCACATCACATCTAAAAGTTATAGATTGCAATAAGAATAAAAAGGAAATGGTTACACTTGTCAGAAAAGAAGAAAAAGATACAACGTAACGCACAATACCTTGTAAGGACATCTTCCATCTACACAGGAAGCTGGGCTAACACTAGACACTCATGCAGGCAGCCGGGGCTGGGGATGAATGATACGCTCCCTGTGAATATGCATGTCAGTGACATCACAAGTGATGTCAGGGGCTCCTGTGAAGCACATGTGCAGCATCATGAATAGACCCGATCTGTGAATGAAGGGCAGTCTACAGCCAATCGCAGGGGCTCCGGTGTTGCCATGGAAAGCCTTTGGCTAAATTAACACCGAAGAGGATGGAGAAATACTTCCTGATTGCACACGTCTAAATGGCGACACTACAAGAGCTGCGAGGACAGGAAGGACAGACTTCTGCCCTCCTTGCAGTATCCTATTTTGCATAACTTTGTTTAAGAAAACCAAATGTGCTATTTGCAAACAGATGCTCTCAGCAACATGCTCAATCAATATGTGTTTAATTTTTTTTAAATAAACACCTTTCTGTCATTACATACCTTATTTTAGACCCAATGACATCCTCCCTGGGTCTCCATGATTGAAGAACTGAAATCCAATGAATGAAAAGGGGCAGACCAGGTACAATCAGGCTGGGGAAGAAAGCGATAGATGATGCTGGATGTCCTCCAGTAAGAAAATGAGGAGGGTTCTATCTTATTTGCTGCAGCTTCTAAATGTACACCGTGAGAAGCTCACAGTGTGCAGTAAAATCAATTACAGAAGAGGAACCTGTACAACTGTGCAAGACTGATTGTAAGGCTGGAGTTCAACGCAAGATGCAGCTTTTACCTGCTGCATTTTGAGTTCAACAAAAACAAAAAGGGCTTTTGGCAGCCCACAATGGCTGTGCTAAAGAAATCACCAAATGGACCAAAAAAGTGCATGTGAACACACAAAAAAGGTGTAATGGGTGTTTCAAAATGGTGATTCCCTGACCCTTGAGTGCAAGGCTTCTGACAGATCACTCTGGTTAACCTAGCCTAAGCCAGACAGATCCCTCATCTTCACGGCCAGCCGAAGACACCGAGTATTAGGTTAGGGTTTCTTCCAAAGAGAGGACTTCCTTGAAGGCAGGGGAGGAAGGAACCTGATGGCCACACATTCTCCCCCTAGACTTCGGTGTAGGCCCATGGAATTATATCCATCATTCTTGTGGAGTGAAAAAGTACACAGACAGAGAGTTAAAAATAAATAGGTGGCAATGTGCAAGACAATAGCCAGGCCTGCTAAAAAAAAAAGAAAAAGCCCCACTTTTAGCCTAAAAGGCATTGTCCAAGAGACATGGTGCAGAAAAAAGTAAGTGGCATCATGTCCTAGTGGATTTCACATTGTGGGGTCCCAAACCCATAGTGTTACTCTGGAAACCCCAGGGCGCCACTCCATGGGGAGGCCTGATACCACGTGCTTCCCGGCTCCTCAGTCCAAGGCCAGAACACGTGGGCCCACCCAAAGTTGGAGACATTAAACTCCTCAGGAACCCCATCTTACCCAGTGGGCACTGAATTCAGGTTTTTAACCATAGTAGGGAAACCTCAAGACCCACATCATACCAGGAGGACTATTCTGCATCCAGCACTCTACCAAAAGGCCAGGACAGAAGCATTTCCTCCACTGGACACTGATAACAACAAATATAGGACTTGAACTTAGCCAAAAGCCCAACAAACCTGAATTTCCTCCTAACCCTACTCTATTTCTAATCACAGTCAACGTCAAACCCAATTGTGATTATCACTGTGGTCTTCCCAAGACTCCTTTTCTGAAGTGCAATGCATTGCAGTCCTTCTCTAATTTGCATATTCCAGGATATGGTTGTCAGCATATTTGGTTCTTCTCTAATTTTCATATTGCGACATGTGGTTGCGTTTGGAAAAAAGAAAACAACAAACACAACAACTACCACAACCTGGGTTAGGGTTTGAGAAGTTGTCCTTGAGGGTGTCAGTACAGGAATAGCTAAACCTGACAGTCCCACATTCAGCAATCTTTGCTACCTCACATGCTGGCTTCTTGTATCTTTCAAGAACTAGAGTAGTGAGAATAATGATCCCATTTGCAAAATCATATGATCACTTCCCCAATTAGTTCCCTACTCTGTAGAATTGATTCATGGGGTAAAGCGAGTGGCTTTGGAGGCCATACTGGAGGGAAAGAGACTTGATGAAATGAAAACGGACTGTTTCATAGAAGCACAAGGTACCACAAGCTAGGTGTGCTGGTGCGTTGCCACCGATCTTCAATGGCACACCAACGCACCTCCCAGAGGGCATACATTGCCTGTCTTACTACAGTAGTATTTGCATGTCTTCTTTCTCCACATGGCAACGCACGGCCACCTGAAGGTGCATTGGGTTACGATTGCAAATCAATGCAAGCAAAAATCTTTGTAAAGGAATCCCGGGACATACAGGAAGTAAACAAAACTTTCCAATTGAAACATAGACAGAAGTAATATATATATATATATTTTTTTTTAAATTTAAATTAAGAAGGGGATGCTAGAGCTCATGTCAGCTTTTTATCATCTGAGAGCAGGTGAGAGCAAGGTGCTGGACCTAGTTTCCTGGGTGGGTGGTGGAGTGTCTCTGTTTCGTCCCAATGGCCTGGGTTCTGCAGCTACCCTCAAAGATGGGGTTCTCCTCGAGTCCAGAGGCCGCCCAGTTTGTGAAATATGTTTAAAGACAAGCATTAGCGAGCACTAAAACCACACTTTAAGCCCTCATTCACACGGGTAACGGCCAGCCCACACAGATCACTGCTGCGTGCACGGCCGTATCGGGCAACTCCCGGGAAGGAGAGGTGCTGCATGTGATTTGTACGCAGCAGCCTGTCCTTCTCTATGGGAGTATGCGGCCGTACGCCGTCCTGCGCTCACCCGACTTGCACAATCCATCCTGTCAGCGTACGAGTACAGACACCCGCACAGACGTGCAGGTCGGATGAGCTTAGGGCGGCGTACAGCAGCATACTCCCATAGAGAAGGACAGGCTGCTGCGTACAAATCACATGCAGTACCTGTCCTTCCGGGGAGCTGACTGATACGGCCGTGCACACAGCACGGATCTGCACGGGCCTCCTGTTACCTGTGTGAATGAGGGCTATGAGTCTAAAGCAATACTTTACTGATTCCACACTGATCAAAAAAATTACAAGAGGTGGCCAACACATTTCATTTTCTCAAATTCGACTGAGAAAGTGGAATTATCCTTTAAAGCATGGTTTTAGTGCTCCCCCGTGCTCGACTACAAACAACTTTTAATTTTGTTATCCGTTTACCTGTCTGGTAAAAGGTTGTCCCCAGAAAAGGAAGTAAGGGTAAATCTCTCTAACAGGAGCCCCAGATAGCAGTAAAAAAAAAAACCTGACAGGGGTTCCAAAATGTCCCCAATTTATCCAAAACTTAAGGGAAAACTTTAATCTATAGCAGGGGCATGCAACCTTGACCCTACAGCGGTGCTGAAAATACAAACTCCATCAAGCCTCTGCCTCTGGAAGTCATGCCTGTGGCTCTCAGAGTCATGCAATGCCTCGTGGGATGTGCAGTTCTACAACAGCTGGTGTGCAGAAGCTGCCTGCCCCTGGGCTATAGATACATAATCATTCCTACGCTGGACACTGCCAGATCGGATCTCCAGATTGTAGCAGAGGGATTTCAGAAGCAAAAAGGAATATCAAAACTACAAAACCTGACATAACTCAACCCCCCCAAAAAAATGAATACCAAACCTGATCCCCCATGCTAATTCTGAGCCTGACCCAGAAGGTAAGGTGTCATAATGACAGTAAGGCAACATGCATTTCCAGGAGGAGAACTCGCCAATAGCAGTCTACATGTTTCTCCCTTTAGCAGAGGATTGCCCTTTTCTACCCAGGCTCACATACCCGTCCCCCTTACCGTCTCACTTCTTTAACCAGATGCACCAGAGACCGATTTCCAGCCCCCCAAAATCTTGTGCTCAGGAACATCATCATCCTCCATACAGACGGCGCACAAAGAAGGAACACACATCTCTATCACCCTGCATAGAACACACCGTGATCACATGCTATTTGTTCAAAGACAACACAGCCTACGGAGCTCCTTTGTGCAGCTGCCCTGCGTTTCTCATACCGAGATCCGTTACCCTGAATCAGGAATTTCAAACAGGCGCAATTACCTGGCGTGGAAAAGCAGTCTCTCCAAAAATCGTCTTATAACCGTAGGACGCATCTCAAAAGGTAGAAGGGTCCTGGAGGGGGATTTAGTGAAATCCTACAGATCTGAACAATGGAAAAAAATAGAAGTTTTTTTTGGCAACAGAATATCACCTTTGCACGCAATCAGCCTCAGCTTCTGTTGTAAGTAAATGTTAACTTCAATTAAGTTGTGCGATATGCTTAAATGCAAAACAAGTCTGTATTAGGTAGGTTAGGCAAGCAGTGGAAACCATCAAACTGCAAGTCCCGGCAGGCCCCAACTTTTCATGGACGGCATTGGTTTTACCAATGTGTTATCACAAAAGGACCTGATGTCATCGGACAGTGGCATGACAAAAGGATGCCCCAGTGTCAGATGGGAATGCAGGAACGCGTCAAGTTGGAAGGCAGATATATGATAAATGTCACCAGCACACCTATGTCTTGTGTCAATAATCCATCTTCGTTATTGTGTCAGACTGTCACAAAACAACGTTTTGGGGCCATGCAGGGTCCCTTTCATCAGGTTTTAGTATGACATACTTTAGTATGTCAGAGTGTCCGATGCTTCAAGGAATTTTGGAGATCTGCAACCATCTCCTCCTCCAAAATTCCTTGGAACATTGGAGGCTCTGCATTCCAACCAGACGGCGTTCCTGCATTTCCACCTGACACTGGGGCATCCTTTTTTTCATGTCACTGTCAGGTGACATGCAAAAAGAGTGGCACCCATAACTACTGAAACATGAGTGGATTTCTAAAACACCTTGACTGTAATATGCAAAAGGTAGTGACAGGGTCTCTTTAAAGAAAAACTTTAGGAAAAAATGCTACTAACCCTTGCAGTGGGGCTAGCCCATGAACAATCCCATACATTGCTATGCGGACCGTTCATACGACCGCATGCCTACACGTGATCCAAACCGCCCCCCGCCTGAACTGCTCCCTGCACTATTTTTGCCGCACTGATCAGTGAGGTTTCCATACAGTTTCAAAGGAACTGGATCAGCGTGGTTTAGGGCATTTTTAATTGTGTTTCAGTGCTGAAACGCAATAAAACAATCCCAAAACCTCCCTTTTGGGGCAACCGCCCTGGTGTGAATGGGCTCCGAGAAAGTCTTAAAACTATAGGATCAGTACGAGGCCAACCGACCAGTATTTTGAAAAGGGAGAAGTCCGTCACCGAAGTCTACATAATGCTCAGTAGAGGCACAAAGCTCAGTGGATGTGCTGACACCCATAGCAATAAGATTTCCCATTCAGTCAGAACAGTGAAAGAAAATTCTGATTGGTTGCTCTGGGATTCCACCTTTCAGATCAACCCATAATATGCATCTATCCAGCTATCAAGCAGAGCTTGTTCAGCATGTAGAAAACTATTATAAGCTCCCCGGAGGACTGACTGGCAGAGAATCCGCTGATCTTGTCCCTCGACAACAACACAATGAGCACCTATGAGTACTATTAATTAAACAGGCCACAGGAACACAGCATGTCGTCTCCCTAGGGCCACATGTTCCCACGTTGTCTCCCTAGGGCCACATGTTCCTTTTTCAAAAGAACTAAATCAATATCTTTAAAGTAGGACTGTGTGAGTGCAGTTATTGAACAACATTGCTACACATGTTACAATGAGCCAATTATTATATCAGGGATGATAGTTTATGATCTACTGATGGCAGGATTGATCTTATTACAAAAGGAGGATCATTAGCAATTCTGGTCACAAAAGATAGGGGCGGGGAGAGACACAGAGATCAATGTGACAGTACCCCTGCCCATCTAATGTATGCTCCTCAACCAGGCTCAGCTTATGTCAGGATTGTCTCTTTCCGGGTAGTACAGAATGTCCAATGGGGACAGGGCCTTGTTTCATTACATCCAAAAATATGATCCGGGTGAAGCTGCTCCCTATACTGATATAAAAACTCAGTGTGTGCTGCTTCTTGGTCTTGAAAAGGTTAGCTTTCCCTAGATTAGGTTGGTTCCTCTGAGAGCTGGTCCTGGCTCCTACCCCTTGCAGTGTCCTATGGAGCAACCCTTTTCTTTAAAGTATGTTAACATGTGTTCTGCTAAAGCAGCCCATTGAATTGAATAGGTTGCCCAACACACTACAATGAACCAAAAACTGTTCCTGCAGCATGTTTTAATTGTAGCATACTGCAATGCACGGTAGCGTGTGGCTGTGCGCTGCAATGCATGGTAACAGTGTGCTGCAATGCGGGTGCATTGGAGTGCCATTTTAAATGAATCGCACTGCGGGAGAACCCGCTTGCAGTGCAGTCTTGCGAATGGACCCATCAATGCACATGTGATAACACTTGTCTTGCAGTAAGGCATGCTGCACTAAGGTAGCCCATTATTAGTTTTTCACCTTAAGGGCCTATTCACACTATCATACTGAAGTAGCATGCGTATGCTCATTTGTGCAATGCAGTGTCATTCTTTCTGAATGGAACCCCAAAGCACCTTATTAAGTCACTTGCACTGCGTGGCAATGCTTCAACATGCATTGCCATGCCATGCAATGCTGAAAATATTGAATGCCTTTTTCTTGTGTAAATGGTGTGTTAGTCAGTCCATAAATGAATGCAATATGTGGCATTACGCACATGAGCTGACACAGCACAAAACTGTAAAAGGATCCTGAGGCAGCAAAAAAAAAAAATCAGACATAACCCTTTTTTCCGTAATGCAGCACACTGTACAATGTACAGCTCATCAAATTTGTTGCACGCTACAACATCAATGCATCCAGGGACCGTTCAAAATCAATGGCACTGTAATGCACCGTGGCTCATGCATCACTGCGAGTTACCTCAAACCAAAAATGGGTCCTCAATACGTTGGAAAATGCTTCCCTCCGTCTCAAAAGTTAAATGAGGCACACTAAAGCAGACCTTCACCCATTTATGTATTGCCCCCTCCCCCCTCACTCTTACACAATTGCAGTAAATTAATTATTATTTTTTCTTCCTGAATGCTCGCCTAGGTAAGAATGACATATCCAGCCACCCAGTGATGTCAACGCTACACATCTCAGGAGGCAGTTTTGGGAGATCCTGCTCATGCGCAGATACATTGCGGTTCTGCAAATGTATAAGATCTCCTTTCAAGAAGGGATGCATGGGAGCAGAACGGCGCAAGAACTTCACCTGAAAGGAACACAACACGAGACTCCATGGCCTAGTAAGTATGTTTTTGTATTCTTTTCATATAGGGACAAGTGTGAGGGATTACAGAATTTCACTTTGGCTAAGTAGGATGAAGTTCCTTTTTAGTATTTTTGTCTTTGGGTTTTCATCTAAGTTATTACACGTTCCGAGTGGGCAAGGCAATGGCATGCTGGTGCTTGTGCCTACAGAGCCAACTAGAGTACACACTGAGTTGAGAAGCACGCCACTGCAATCCAAAGCGGTGTTAGTGAGAGTTAGTGCATGTTAATTAGCTCAGAAAATCAGGATTTTATCATGGAAGCACAAAGGCAACCTGGCTTAAAAGAGAACTACACTCATACCTTAAAATGTGGCAATTACAGTTATTAAACTGACCCCGACACTTTGTATGTTAATGCATGCCTGTCACAGAAGAGGCAACATACTTACCTTTCTGGTGACCTGTTTGTTGTTATGCCGCCTCTTCTGTTTTCAATGGCCATCGAATGGGTCAAATACTTGATCCCCCCCATCGCATGCAATGGTCTTTCCTTCTAGCTCGAGCCACTGGAAGAACCCCCTGCGTGCAAGAGGGGCAAACAGGTATTCCACCCACGGCTCTTTATTACCTGTAGCAGCTGGAGAGAAGCAAAGGAGGCATATCAATAAATGGGCCAATGGAAAGCAGAGCTGTTTGGATCTCTAAATATAGCCGGAAACAGACACGGACAAATTGTTTGGTACCTTTCCATTAAAAAAAAGGAAGATCCCACAATTTTCTCTGAAATGACTTGAAGTTGACCAATCATGACCGGCGTCCATCATTGTGTATTCCATATTTAAATATGGAAAGTTAACCTTTGCAATGGGGACACCCCCGCACTGCAAGGGTACACTGCTTGTTTTGTCTAGGAGGCAAAAATGAAGAAGATATACTCACCAGATCTTCAGTAGCGCTTGGCTGCTAGACTGCAGCCTTTTCTCCTGTTCTGCTATGGCAGTGGTATGTCCCTCAGCGTCCTCATGTCTAATAGGCTGTATAAGACATGATGATGTCACGGGTCCTTAGACCGCCGGAGCCCAGAGGAGAAGAGACTGTGGGGGGCAAGATCGAAGATCGGGTGTGCATATCTTCTTTATTTTCTCTCCCTAGACAATTAGCCCCACTGCAAGGGTTACATTTTCAAATACCTGGAGTTCCCCTTAAACAAAAGCAATTACCAATGCTAAAGCCTGATGAAGGGACCCTGTGTGGTCCCGAAAGCGCTTGTTGTTCATATGACAAACAACTTCAATAGATGAAGCTTTTGCTATCTTAAAAGGACTGGTGTGCTGGTCCTTCTACAATTCTGCTGATATATTACAATGGCACCTGGAAGTGGGGGGGAATATATTACAATGGCCCCTAGAAGTGGGGGGGGATATATTAGGCAGCAAGTGAACATTTTGTCCCTGAAGTTGATGTGTTGGAAGCAGAAACAATGGACAAGTGTAAGGATTTGAGCGACTATGACAAGGGCCAAATTGTGATATTTAGACAAGTGGGTCAGAGCAACTCCAAAACTGCTGCTCTTGCGGGATGTTCCCGGTCTGCAGTGGTCAGGACTGACTGAAAGTGGCCCAAGGAAGGAAAAATGGTGAACCAAGGACAGGGTCATAGTTGGCTGAGGGTCATAGTTGGCTGAGGGTCATGATGCACGTGAGGAACGAAGGCTTGCTAGTCCGATCCAATAGAAGAGCAACTGTAGCTCAAATTGCAAAGTTAATGCTGGTTCCGATAGAAAGTGTAAGAGTATGGGGCAATGCTAATCCCTGTCCACTGCCAGAAAAAGCCTACAATGGGCATGTGAGCATCAAAAATAGACCAAGGAGCAATGGAAGGTGTCGTGGTCTGATGAATCATGTTTTCTTTTACATCATGTGGATTGTCGGTTGCGTGTGTGTCGCTTACCTGGGGAAGAGATTGCACCAGGATGCACTATGGGAAGAAGGAAAGGCAGCGTAGGAAGTGTGATACTTTGGCCAATGTTCTGCTGGGAATCCTTGGGTCCTGCCATTCATGTGGATGTCACTTTGACACGTACCACCCACCTAAACATTGTTGCTGACCAAGTACGCCCCTTCATGGAAACGGTATTCCCTGATGGCAGTGGCCTCTTTCAGCAGGATAATGCGCCATGCCGCACTGCAAGAATAGTTTGAGGAACACAACAAGGAGTTTGAGGTCTTGACTTGGCCTCCAAATTCTCCAGATCTCAATCCAATGGAGCATCTGTGGGATGTGCTGGATTAACAATTCTGATGCATGGAGGCCGATCAACCCCCCAACTTACAGGACTTAAAGGATCTGCTAATGATGGTTTGGTGCCAGATGCCACAGCGTACCTTCAGAGGTCTAGTGGAGTCCATGGCTCGGCAGTTCAGGGCTGTTTTGGCAGCAAAAGGGGGACCTAGTCAAAGTTAGGTGGGTGGTAATAATGTTATGGCGGATCGGTGTGTATATTTAACAAAGATGATATACGGGTCAGTTTCTCATGTGAAAAAATCTCTACATTGAACTCACAGACTGCAATTTAAAAGGAGAACTATGAGGTGAGTGATTTCCGACCTGTGACAATGAGACTGTCACAGGTCGGCTCAGTAGATCGGGAGGTGAGCGACCACATACCGGGTTCGCTCACCTCTCGATCCTGTCACGGCTTTCTGCCGTGACAGGGGAGGGGCATGGGCGGATCCCGACGTCCATGTCGGGATCCGCTCCGGCGTCTCAGTATACCGCGAGCTGTAGCTCGCGGTATACTGAGCTTAGGGTAACGGGAGGAAGCTAGTTTGTGTCCTCCCGTTACCCTAAAGGAGAACTATGGGGAAAAACACTGACCTCATAGTTCTCCTTGAAATAAAATAATGGACAGTAGTTTTTCCCCTTCTCCCCGCTTTCTTTTATTAATGTTATTGTTTTAAAGGGATTCACTTACTAGTAAATATGTAAGGTCTCGTTCACACCTAGGCGTATTGCATATGCGCGACCGTCGCGCGTTTTTTTTACCGCGATTCGCGGTAAAAAAGTCGTGCGACAAACGCGCGTTTCCGAAGGCTACTTGGCTGTAGCCCAATGGAAACGCGCGACAAAACGGCCCAAAGTAGTACCTGTACCTTTTCAGGCGTGGGCCGTTTTGTAGGGCGTTAGGGACGGGCGGAAATACGCCAAGGTGGGAACGAGACCATTGAATACAATGGGATTTATATTTTTAAGCGTTTTGTAGAGCGTTCGTCGAGCGTAGAACGCGCTACAAAACGTTCAGGTGTGAACGAGGGCTAAGTAAGCCGAATAGAGTTTGAAATAGTAACCGACTCTTCTTATGCAAGCACTGCAAGTCACTCGAGGTAAACTACAAACCTGCATTTTTCTTCAGTGACCTCAAGTGCATTCTGCAGTGACAATGTATCCTGACAGACAACAGACATACCCAGCACAGAGATCTGATGAAGACAATGCATTAATCATACAGAGATTGAACACTGCGGAACTACAGAGAGTCTACACAGCCCAGGCCTTTACCCTATTCACCGGGTCACGGGAGAGCACGGCTCGCTCACAGACCTTGCTCCTCCCAGAATGCTCTGGGCTACGGAAGCCTCTCAGATTCCAAATGTTTCCAAAGCTCACACAAGGCTGACTACTAATAACAGAGGCCTAGACCACGGGAGAGGCTTCATTACTCAAGTCCTCAACATGTGCGTGTCCAGTCTCATTCACATGATCCCGGTTTGCTGCGGTGCAATTAACGCTTGTGCGTTAATGTGAGTTGCGTTTAGACAGACCATTCATTTGATTGGGCTGCCTAATGCACCACAAGGGATTGGAAGAAATGCATGCAGCGTTTCTTGAAAGCTCCGCAATGTACCGGATTGCATTACCATGCACTGCAAGGCAGGTGCACTCGGAAGACCAGATGGGTAACATGCACGTATTACTGCAAGCGCACTGGTGTGAATGGGCCCCTAACCTTCAGACAATCTGCAGACAAGGGCCCCCGTCACACTTGGGTGGCCCAATGCAGGACGTTAATATGTGTTGCAGTAAGGCCAGTGGCGTCACAAGGGGGGTGCGGCCCGCACCCGGGTGACACCATTGGAGGGGTGACACCAAAATGACTTGGTGTCACCCCCTCTGAAAAGTCAGGCACTCGGTCATGGACCGGGAGCCCGACAGTTGCATGAAAGAGGAGGGGACCCGGCGGCATACCTTATCTCGCCGGGTGAACGTTCCCTCCTCTGCAGGCGTCGATCACCAAAATGGCCGCCGGCAGGTATCACAAAGATAGCTGCGCACGCGTGTGGTGACGTCTCACGCATGCGCAATGACGTTTTGGTGGGGTGTCACCCAGTATTCGCTCCAGGTGACACCCAGCCTCGGGACGCCCCTGATTAAGGCATCCATATTTATTTAAATGGTGTCCCTGAAGAAAGAGGAGATTCTCATTGGTCAGCAAGGTCATGTGGCCACACTGGCCAATGAAAATCTCTTCTGAGCCTTCTGTGTTCAGAGAAGGTATCCCCAGTGGTTAGCATGACACGAGGCCGCAATTTCCAATGAACGCTTGCCACTGCTAGCATTATAATGCTACACAACTTCTGGGACTGTGAAGTGGAGTTTTGAAGTGTGAGGCCCGTTACACTGGGTGGTGTGAGTGGCAGGAGTATGTCATCTTAGCAGAGAGTTGCAATAGGGACTGTGGGAGGGGTTTGGAAAGGGGAGGGGTATTGTAAGTTAGTTCACCTTATTAGTTTTTCTGGAAAGGTGAACAAACAATTTAAAGCGGACCTTTACCCCTTTGACTACAAATCACATCAGCATTCAGCTCTGCTAACAAACATATTTTTATTGTACTTACAATTTCTTTTTTTTCTACTTGCTGGTCCACTTTGGCACAAATGATGTAATCGTGCCCAAGCAATGCATCCTGGGAAGGTTACATCAGCAGAGCATTGCTGGGAAATCTCACCTGTAATCTCATGAGATCTCAGGGAAAGGCATTTTCCAACCCTGAGATGATGTGCATGGTCACATGTCCTAGTCACATGTGCCAGAGTTCCAGGAAGTAAAAGGGAGAGCTAGTAACCTGCCCTTAGTAAACATGGCCACTACCAGCAGCCTGGGGAAGAAAAGAGAAATAAGGAATGCAAAGAATACAAAGCCGGCAATTATCTAGAAGTATGCGTTTGTAGATTGTCGCCCGACGCTCGGGACATGTAGCTCTACAGCTGCCCAGATCACTTGTAACAGCCTGCTTGCCCGATCGACTGTGCTGCAATGTGCGGCACTGCAATACTGTGCATTGTGGTGCGGTTGGAAAAAGTAACGCATGCTCAAATTGCGTCACAAACAGACGTGGTGTGAACACGGCCCTCACACTCTGAACGGGTTCAAACATATTGCAGGAGAACGTGGGGTGTGAAGTGTCATGTTTGTTTATATTTCCCAAATCATCTCTGTGTGTAAATAAAACAAAAAACACAGACAACCCTCTACAAACAACACTGGAGAGCAAAACACCAACAACTCTACTAACACAACACCGGAGAGCAAAACACCAACAACTCTACAAACAACACTGGAGAGCAAAACACCAACAACTCTACAAACACAACACCGGAGAGCAAAACACCAACAACTCTCTACAAACACAACACCGGAGAGCAGAACACAAACAACTCTCTACAAACACAACACCGGAGAGCAACACACCAACAACTCTCTACAAACACAACACCGGAGAGCAAAACACCAACAACTCTACAAACACAACACCGGAGAGCAAAACACCAACAACTCTCTACAAACACAACACCGGAGAGCAGAACACAAACAACTCTCTACAAACACAACACCAGAGAGCAACACACCAACAACTCTCTACAAAACACAACACCGGAGAGCAACACACCAACAACTCTCTACAAACACAACACCAGAGAGCAACACACCAACAACTCTCTACAAAACACAACACCGGAGAGCAACACACCAACAACTCTCTACAAACACAACACCGGAGAGCAACACACCAACAACTCTCTACAAACACAACACCGGAGAGCAGAACACCAACAACTCTCTACAAACACAACACCAGAGAGCAGAACACACCAACAACTCTCTACAAACACAACACCAGAGAGCAGAACACAAACAACTCTCTACAAACACAACACCAGAGAGCAACACACCAACAACTCTCTACAAACACAACACCGGAGAGCAAAACACCAACAACTCTACAAACACAACACCGGAGAGCAAAACACCAACAACTCTACAAACACAACACCGGAGAGCAAAACACCAACAACTTTGTGTCACTATTTATAAATATCAATTTCACAGCAAATCACCTGAGAGACCCACTGACACACTAATGGAGGTTTACTATAGATTGACACACAGACACACCACTGTCTGACACCGGGGTCACTGACAAAACACTATCACAATACCACACTGACACATTATGACACAATGAGGGGCATTTGTCAAAACTGGAGCAGAGCAAATCTGGAGTAGGTTCTCTCTTTCATTTTCAAAGCTGGTTACTATGGACAACTGCTCCAAATTCTGTCTGCCCCAGTTTTGATAAATGCCCCCCAGTGACACATTATGACACACTTGCTGTGACAGCTCCATGTTCCCTGTGAATTCTGTATGCCGATACCCCTCCATCCTCGTCCCCAAAACCGCAGGACACCCCGGGGCACCCCTCTCCCCATCCTCGGGCCTCTTTCTGCACAGTCACTGATGACGTCACTCCCCGCTCAGCGGTGCCGCCGGGCGTGCTGCACCCACCTGCAGGGTGTGGGCTGACACCTCTCCGGTATGTGTGTGCGCTTACCGGCTGATCTGGATGGTGGAGGCTGCGGGCTCCTTGTGCTGAGACATCGCTGGGGGAAGACGAGGTGGTCCGGCTGCTGGATGCTGAGGCTGGGAGGGAGGAGGGTGACACCAGCCGGCAATGGCAGTGAATGAGGTGACACACCCCTCTGTGACATCCTGCAGGGGGCGGGGCCAAACCTCAATTCACAAAATGCAGAATTTACATTACATTACAATGTATGACATTGTGTCCAATAATGTGTCCTGTTCAATGAGGGCCCCCGATCATCGTGTGATACAGAATGCCCAGTGATTGGCAGCTTATGAGGTGTACGGGAGCCTCAGCTGTGGCCCCTGACAGCTCCAAAGGGCCACACATAATGTTCAGTATATGATAGAATACTGTCAGAGGAGACATCAGAAGCTACAGGCCTGAAATATGATAGGTTGAAGGATGAAGACACTATAGGGGATAAAAAGTCCAGGGACATGCAACATGAGACTGCTAGAGGTCACCGTCATCATGGCCTCCTTGCAAATTAATGCTTCAACTAATGACTGCTGGGGTATGCAAAGGGCATCACAGCATGCACCAAAGGATGTGGCCGCATGTGGCCCTCGGGCGGAGTTTGGGCACCAAGAGTCTATTGCTAACCATCTGACACCAAGTTCCACATTTTCCACCCATGTAATCACACCAGATTATTCAAATCAGGCGGTGGGGGGTTATGCTCAGGAAGATTTGTATGAAATGATGGATACCCATCAACCTCCCGACCTTCTACAGAAGACGTGGTGAGGGCAGAGACATTCACTCCTCTCAACCAATCATGTCCTCTCCTCCTGCTCCTAGTACCTGCAATGGCTCTCGTTGCCATGGTGGGAGTAAAGAATGCCCTAGGGTCAATGGCCAGGGGGAAGAAAATGCCCCAGGGTTGGCGGTTAGCAGGAGAAGGAATGATTGCCCACTGTTAGTGTCATTGAGACTAGTCCTTCATTGTTGGTGTTACTGAAATGAATAGTCCTCCATTGTTGGATTACTGTTGTCATTGGGAAGAATAGTCCTCCATTGTTGGTCTTACTGGAAGGAATAGTCCTCCATTATTGGATTATTGGTGTCATTGGGAAGAATAGTCCTCCATTGTTGGTCTTACTGGAAGGAATAGTGCTCCATTATTGGATTATTGGTGTCATTGGGAAGAATAGTCCTCCATTGTTGGTGTCATTTGGAAGAATAGTCCTCCATTGTTGGTGTCATTTGGAAGAATAGTCCTCCATTGTTGGTGTCATTGGGAAGAATAGTCCTCCATTGTTGGTCTTACTGGAAGGAATAGTCCTCCATTATTGGATTATTGGTGTCATTTAGAAGAATAGTCCTCCATTGTTGGTGTCATTTAGAAGAATAGTGCTCCATTGTTGGTGTCATTTGGAAGAATAGTCCTCCATTGTTGGCCTAATAACCAGTCAATGCTGCTCTCTCTCCTTGTGCAGGGTAACTGGGGATCTCACATTACCTACCACTGTGCACACTGTGGAGAGCAGTGGTGCAGTTTGAGCTATAAGAGCCTCCCTGTGGCCTGATAAGGGACATAAATTATATATATTATTACAAGACTAACTGCAAGGGAAGTCCTCCATTGTTTGCAGAACAGGTGTCTCCATTGGAAGATGTCCCTCAAATCCTGTTCCTGTAGCAACTAAATCAGTGGCAATGGGAAGACTAGAGCGGGTAAGTCTGCACAGTAGGAACGCAGACAAGAATATAAAGTTTCCACCCTTTAACAGTATCATCAAAACTAGACTAGAAAATAAAATGATACACTTTAATATAATTTAGATGTCATTGTTGCAAGACAGTATTGCCAAAAGAAAGACTTGTTTGTCCTGAAAAAGGGATATGTGTTACTTTGTTATCATCAAGGCCAAATTTACTTTCTCTGCTGTCCCGAGGCCAGGTACCTCAAAGCGCCCCCCTACCCGCCATGATTTGAGCTTGTCCGGTCCAGCAGTGGTAGCCCTGTGTAATAATAACAGACAGATAACTATTCTATCTATAGAAAGAAACTCAACAAGTTTTTCTGCTTCAAATGACCAGAGGTGCAGTGACGTTACAATATGTCACTCCCTTTAAAACATTGTAGCTTTGCAATGTAACCAGTTTTTACTATGGTATGTATTGCTCAGGGGTGAGGAGGGGTTACATTTTGAGTACATTCAAATGCCAGTCTTTTCTTAAATATTTCAAATAATATAAAGAAAGTAACTGGGAAATGTATTTTGTTTTTTAGCATTAGAATATTTAAAAGGCTTTTCCATTATTATTGTGCATTGGAAGCCCCTTTCTTTTACAGTAAAGTCCACGGAGGGGAATTTGCCTGATTACCTGTCAGCCATCTTTGTTATATCGCGTGGGTGTGGACATTTTTTTTTAAAAACTACTTGTCCAAGGACTAAAGCGGAGGCCCAATCTACTTGTCCCTCATGACAATCTACTTGTCCTGATACAAAAAATAATTTTGACCAAAACCCTATTTAACAACACCGGAGACAAAACACCAACAACTCTACAAACACAACACCGGAGAGCAAAACACAAACCACTCTACAAACACAACACCGGAGAGCAAAACACCAACAACTCTACAAACACAACACCGGAGAGCAAAACACCAACAACTCTACAAACACAACACCGGAGAGCAAAACACCAACAACTCTACAAACACAACACCGGAGAGCAAAACGCCAACAACTCTACAAACACAACACCGGAGAGCAAAACACCAACAACTCTACAAACACAACACCGGAGAGCAAAACACCAACAACTCTACAAACACAACACCGGAGAGCAAAACACCAACAACTCTACAAACACAACACCGGAGAGCAAAACGCCAACAACTCTACAAACACAACACCGGAGAGCAAAACACCAAAACCCTATTTAACCATGTGAAGAAGCACTTCTCATTGGTCAGTGTGGTCACCTGACTGTGCTGACCAACGAGTGCTTGCAATCTGCAAGCGAAATTCCAAATCCATAGGGCAAGGCTGTGCTGGACGGAAGTACAGATAGTACTGTACACCTGTACTGGCAGAGGGGAAGGACCGTGTGCCGGGGTAAGAGGGGTAGAGGGGGCCAGATTTGAGCGGGTAATTCCATTTTCTCAAATTGCTTGGGAAAGTGAACTTACCCATTAATGCGCATTGTGCATGTTAGAGAGCGCTGCTTATTCACATGCAGATGCCGGCGGGCCTGGGGTTGGTTTTAATTCTTTTTCTTTAATTTTTTTTTACTTTATCATTTCGTTCTCTGCTCCCCGCTCTCTATCCTGGAACGATTGCCGTGGTCTCGGGTACCCCAGAAGAGCAGGGGACCCCGAAAGCCACGGCGGGGGGCAGACAAGATGGCTGCTCATTTTATACAAGTGATCTAAGGTCACTTGTACTAAATGAGCGGCAGCTCCCCCGCTCTAAATTTAGCTCTGCTAGCCCACAGCAGGGCTAAATGTAGAAAAAGGAAATGAATGGTAACCACATAAATTTATAACATGCCTTGGTAGCACGGTGCACATGGGAAGGCTTTCAACAATACAAAACACATAAAGAATCCCCAGCACACCTGCCAGCTAGCCGGCAACAAAACAAGTTACCCTGTCAACAGTATGCGTTAAAAACAGAGGTTTTAGTTTCCCAAACCTTTGGCCAAAAATATGTAGAAGCCACACTGCCGCGTCAAGGCTCCTCTGTGAAGTGTGGTTCTAACTCTATTCATGAGTCTCCATGTTGGAGCATATTAATGCAGTTGATAAATTAAATGCAGGTGTACCTGGAGGTAGCCCACTCCTCCTCAAAAGGTGCAGGGACGCACTGGAGGCCTAGAAATCCAAAATGCACGCTGGGGGCCTCAGTGCTTCCCTGCATAGAAAATAGTCAAACTAGAAATAAATGGTAACCACACCGGCTCACTTTTTTTGTGGGGCAGAAGGGGGCATGGCAGGCCATTGAAGTGAATGGCACCGTAGCCACGACCTCCGGCCGCAATGTGATCGCCTGCACGGGAGCTAAAGGCACATTGTGCTTGCGGTCCAGTGCTGTGCGATCGCATTGCGGCCAGAGGACGTGGCTATGGTGCCATTCATTTCAATGGCCTGCCACGCCCCTTCCTGCCCCACAAAAAAGTGAGCCGGCCGCAATGCGATGCAGTGAGTTCTGCCCAAAATCGGACCGGAACGCACTGCATATGGTATGAACTAACCCTTAATCAATCATTTTTGGAATATAAGTTCTTTATGGAGTGACAGGGGTATGTCCATTGCCTAAATACATCTCAGCAAGTTGTGAGGTACTGTATGTACTAATACTCATGCTGTGTGTCTGAGGTCATCTCCTCTAGACAGTAGACTTTTCAGGGGATTAGGGTAATCATTAACTGCAACCACTCCAACCATTAATAATACTTCACTGTATCTGTGTTATCTTCATATGCACATAGATATGTATATTGTGCCTCAACAACCTGTTTAATGGGTCCCTCTTCTACCCCCAGGCCCCATAGCAGTCGCTTGCATTGGTTTAACACAATAGCTAAGTAATATGGTGGGTCCCAGGTATCCAGTGGCATGATAATATGTAAGCACATGTGTCTCTATGAATCATTCTCATGGAGTCATCTACTCTCCTATGCCTAGACTAAGGTCTCTCGGCTAATATCTCCAGTGTACTCTGCACTGGAGTCCTGAAGGTATTAAAAGTAAGTTAGTCACAAGTCTGAGCAACTTAAACCCGGTATGTAATGAAAATGATCCAGAGATGCAGGCAAAACTCTACTTTCATATCAGAGCTGATTTTGTCTCCACTGCCTCCATATTGGTCAATGAGGCCACAGGTAGCCAGAAGGCCAAGGTCATAATTTTCAAGGAAGTCAAGGTGTGCATGTGACTGCAGCTACCATAATCCACTAGCTTTCAGTGGTGGGAGATTGAGATTGATGCTAGTAGCTTTTAAAAGACCAATACCAAGAGTGATGCCCTACCCTGAGGTTTTATCCCTCCATCTAGCACTAACCCTCTCTGTAACTGCAAAATTACCCCTTATCTCCAGGTGGCCCTTTAACAGTGGGAGTTGAAGGTGGGCTTCCCGATTATGTGGTTACTCCCAGATAGCAAGAAATTGTGCTGCAAGTTTGAAAATGACTTGCTAAACTATTGCAGACTTGTCAAGTTTCACAATTTTGTTGCACAATTACACCAAGTCTGCATTGCAAGTCTCCAGACCAGCGAGCTCGCAGAGCTCTTGCTAAGACCTGCAGGACTCTTGCTGTAGACTTGCCAAGCAAATTTGCTACAAATTCAAAAAGTGTCAACTAGAAGTTGTGCTGCAAGTGTTCTGCAAGTCTACAACTTGCCAGGAATGTGTGCAGCAAGTTAACAAAATTACAATTTCACCCCGCCACAAGTTTGTAGCAAGTTATCCTTGCTATCTGGGCTGTGATTGGCTGCCACATTGGCCACAAGATCAGGTGCTTGTCCAGCCACTAGACATGTGCGATTCGTTTCGTTCCGAATCGAAATTCGGACGAATTTTCGGACATTCGGATGTATACGAATTCCGAATTACAGACATAACGAATGCAAACGAATCCGAATTTCCATTTCCGAAATTCGGTAGCGTTCGTACGAACGTTCGTTTCGTTTTCTGTTCTTATTCGTTTCTTATTCGTTTCTTATTCGTTTCGTTCGTTGGAGCAAAATGACATTAGAGAAGGAGAAAAATATTTTTTCCCCCTCAAATTTCACTTTTGCTGCAAACGAACGAAACGAATAAGAAATGAATAAGAACATAAAACGAAACGAACGTTCGTACTAACGCTACCGAATTTCGTCCGAATCCGAATTGACTTTCACACCCGAATCCTGAAAAACTAAATAACACAATTCCGAATTTAAAACGAAACGAAACTAAACGCATTTTTTGGCAGTGCACATGTCTACCAGCCACCTCACAATTGTAAACAGTGACCGTGAGCTGTCGGATACACGCTCAGCACACAGCAGGGCGACGGCTGATACATATTTGCTTACAACTTGTGTTAAAGCCCAACCACTGGGGTGACGCATGTATGTTAACACTGACCCTCCCTGTAACCCTTTCTTTCCTAGTCTTTCCTGTAACATAGGCCTCCAGGATTTTTTAAAATTAAACCTTGCATTGGGGCTACCCCCACTCTGCAAGGGCTAAGTGCTCATTTTGGTCTAGGGGGTTAAAATAAAGAAGAAATACTCACCCGATCCTCGGTCCCACCTGGCTGCTAGGTCCCTGCAGCCTCTTCTGCCCTGGGCTCCAGCCGTGACGTCATCATGTCTAATTAAGGTCCATTAGATGTGAAGATGCTTATGAACATACCGCACTGGATTGTAGGTGTAGAAAGGTGAGTGCTGACTGCCGCAGAACTGAAGATTGGGTGAGTATATCTCCACCCGTAGACCAAAACAAGCACTTAACCTTTGCAGTGTGGGGGTAGCCCCACTGCAAGGGTTCATTTTTAAAAATCCTGGAGTTCTCCTTTAAGCTGGCCATACACGTCTAAAATTTCTTCCACTTTCGAATGAAATTCGAGCCATGGGTGCTCCTGCGACACCACCTGGCACAGCAAACATGGACTGAACAATATAATTTATATTTCCATTACATTAGGAGACCTGGCAGACTTTAAAATGTAAAATGTTGCTTTTTCCATAAATATTTAAAATGCAGAAAGAAAGTATAAAAGGATATTTGACAACACAGATCAGGACCTCTGCCTTTGTTCTGTTTCCTTTGAACTGAATCTGACGCAATATCGACTCTTGATAGGGGTGGGTCAGTATGTCATCCAGGCATCTAGCATTTTCAGAAAGAAGTCAGTGATTACATCTCTCATATTTGTCTTCTGAAAGGTTTACCTGAATGTTTGTGCTTTGGGCATTATTTTATTTTGTACATATTTCGAGTAAGTGCCTGGGTGACGTGACGTCTATAACATTCTGCGTATAGTTCTGCTGAGATTTACCAACCCAGCACGTGACAAGGTTTTAACGATGTTGTGCAACGCTGGATCAGGACTTCTGGTCAGACCTCATTCTTAGCACACTTTGCGTTCAACCCCATCCAAAGAGTTCTATTTTATTTTTACATTAATGAAATGAACATAAAAGTTTTGTTTTTTTGCTGCGACAAGCAGCTATGTCCACTGTCAGCTGCAGATGGTTGTGGTGACCATCTTCCTACATACTGACTAGCTAAAGGAGACCCGCAAACAGATAGGGAGGACAGTGGTTCGGGAACAAGCTAGGGAAAGAGGAAAGAGACAATATAAAAGAAGAAGAACAATAAGATAATGTAAGTGTGGACCATCTCTCTTCCTAACAAAAAACTCCAAGGGTTTAATATAACTTATAGAACCTCCTGAGCCAACTGAATGTAAAGACAAAGAAACAATTTGCATTAAATGTCTTTGAGGTTTATTAAGTTTAGAAGTACAGATCATATTCTTAATTGATACAAAATATCCATTATGTGGTACACTCCATTAACTTTTGTTATCCTATAATAAATAAATAAATATAAAAAGCTGAAGTAACAAAGCAGGCACCTCTACTGTACACCGAAATAGCAGGATATCAGCGCTTTACAGAATAAGCATTAACAGGATGTTTAGTGGCGACGGCTGCAGCAGACGGTTATTTTGTTATTTTACATAGCTTTATATATGATGCAGCCAATAACAGAAACAGAAAAATAACTAAGATACAAGATTCCTTCATATTTCGCTCTTTGAGAGCCCTATTGGTTGACGTTATTACGAAGCCTCATGGTGCTCAGGGTGGTTGTAGTCTTGGAGAGGTTACATCAGCTTCACCAAGATCCAGGAGAAGAGCAGAGCAGGCAAAGTCCAGGGCATGGAGAAACCTGGGGCAACACATAAGTCATATTAGAAATGTAGCATTAAGGGTTGTCAACTTTTAAAGGAAGGTGTTCTAGTCATATGAGAATTCCTATGTTTTCATTGAAGTTGCAGTCTGTGGAAAGTCAACTTTTATACCAGATTTTAACAATGTGACCTTTAGCATTGAGTATTTAAAGTGTATGTCCAGCCATTACTTTTATTTTTGAATAGAGTGGCAATAAAATTAGAAACCCTGTCAGATGTGCTGCTACAGGGTCTCATTTACTGTCATGGTGACAACGGTTTCACCAGACAGGAAATAGGGAAAAATCGGAAACAACCGCAATTGTTTCAGAAACAAGAGTCCAATCTGACAGTGGTTCTAGCCTTCCTCTGCTCTACTTAGTCCTTCTCTTCTCTATCCAAAACTAAAAAAAAGTTTTAGCTGGTAGTACACTTTAATGAAGTGATCCCCCTCCCGGAAGTGAAGTCCGGTGGGGTCACTGACATCAATAAATACCAGACAAAAAAACAAAACATTTAATGCACCTGTGATGCTGGGGTCACAGACAGTGTTCATTTTGGCACCAAATTTCATTTTCGTTTTAGTCTTTTGACGGAAATTTATTTTTAGTCAACAGATTCATTTTTATTTTAGTCTAGTTTTAGTCGATGAAGTTCAAGTTGATTTTAGTCGCCGAAAATTAAAGTCGATATTTAGTCGACTAAAATCTAATAGGTTTCTTTTTAGTGTAATGCATTATTTAAACAATTCACTAGCATTTCCAAACTCATTCCATTATATATTCCTGGAGAAATGTCAAATTTTATTGAACTTTAATTTTTTTAATTTTTTTTTAACTTCATTGCTATCACGTGGGGTGGTTGGCTCACAAGCCCCATATGTGATAGCACATTGGAGGTGACAGGTTCTCTTTAAGGTGACATTAGGGGTCTTTTAGACCCCTAGTGTCACCTTTCCACTTCACTGGATTCAGCTGCTGGGGCAGCTGAATGTCAAAACAGCAGGCAGTGGCTTGGAGCAATAGCCAGCCTGTTATTGGTTATTTTAAATTTCAATAGCCAATAGCAGGCTGGCTATTGCACCCACCCACTGCCTGCTGTCCTTCAGCAGAGGAGGGAACTGAAGGAGAAATTTCTCCATCAGGTCCTCCTCTGCTGATTGACAGCAGGCAGTGGGTGGGTGCAATAGCCAGCCTGCTATTGGCTATTGCATTTTAAAATATCCTATAGCAGGCTGGCTATTGTTTGCAGCCGCTGATTGGAGACTTGTCACGGGTGATAGAACACCGGCGGAAGAGGGGGAGGAACGGGGCAGCCAGAGGAGGAGGAAGGGTGGCCAGAGGAGGAGGGAAGATCGGCAGCGCAGGTAGGAGGGGGGGCAGCAGGGGAATGTAGTCACGGCAGTGACAGTCTCTCCTCCCCGCTGGTGCCAGCTGCAGTGGCCTGTGTCCCTGTTGCCTCTGCCAATATAGGTGGGGAGAGCAGCAGGGATTGAAAGGGACACACACGGCTGCAGCCAGCACCAACTTTCGGTGACGAAATTAACACTGGTCAAAGAGCATTATGAGTTTTCTAAAGTCAAATGAAGCTGTTTGCCTTCAGACTGTCACTCTCCAATTGAAAACCTTTGTTCTTAGGCACTGCAACATATGCTTTTTAGTAAAACTAATAAGAAAAATTAGATAAGTACTAAATATATGCATTGAAATATCTAGATTGAGATATAAGCCATAGTCACTGGCATTCCTAAAATTAGGCAGGTGTACTGGTTGAAAAAAACACGGGGCACATTGGGGACTTTATATATCTCTGTGGGGGGTTTAATATTGTTGTGGCCGGCAACAGGAATCGGCTTAGGCTCAAAAGGAGACATTTTTGCTTTGCTGATTGGTAGCCAATCCGGTGACCTGCATACAAATATGCTGGCTAGGAGCATGCAGGTCGGTAGAGTAGGAGAAGAGGAAAAGTGAAAAGAAGGTGACCTTATTGGTGTAATAATGCTCCTTCACTGCCCATTTGGCAGACTGGGGGTGGGGAGAGGACACCACTGTAATAGAGGAAAGAGCTGCCAGCCTTCTTGTTGTGCTGTGTGTCAGAGCTGTGTAAATCACAATATTGGATGGACAGACATCTGTGAATTGAGACGTTTGCCTGCAGTTCAGCATGAAATATGTTTATCTATGCCAGTTCCTGATCAGTGATGTGCCATTAAAAACCATTAAAATGAAATTAAAATGTACTTACTGCTAGCAGAACTGAAATCTGCAAAGCGTTCGGCTGGAAATCAAAAATACATATTTGTTAATTGGAGACATGAAACTGAACTGATACTCATTCTACAGCAGATATCATATTCACTGTATTCTGCAAACATTGTGTTATAGTATATGTACCCCGTAACATGTAACTTCTCTGCTGTGTTCCCTTTTGGTCCTTTTCAGTACACCAGGCGCTTTATTATATCTGTTTGATAAGTGCATTGATTTGTTGATCTTGCCAAAAATTTAGAGCTGCCCTGTGTCCTTCTGGCACTTCCTGTGTTATCTCAAGGAGTCTAATCAGCACTCCCAGTTCTTATTTTGGACTACAAACCCACCTCCTCCCTACGCTGGCACTACACGAATTCTTTAGTCGTGCACAAGACAACTGGGCAGGGCTGACACAATTTCTCTCTTACTTCCTGTTCAGGTGACAGGTGTCAGACAGAACAGGAAGTGAGGGAAACCCCCCTTCCATAGGGGACAAAGACAGCAGTTATAACTTGACAGCTTTTTTTTAGCCCTCCATCGCTTTATACAGAGGCGGCTCTTTAATTAGGCAAATTAGGCGGTCGCCTTAGGCCTCGCGCTCCCGAGGGCCTCGCGGCCGCCTAATTTGCCCTTCCGTCACAATACCTCACAGCCAGGTAACGTCATGAGCTCTTAGCCCTGTCGCTGTCAAACAGAGACTCTCTGTTTGACAGCGACAGGGCTGAGAGCTTATCTGTTTCCTCGGTCCGTCCATTCGAAGATCTGTGGGGTCTCACCAGGGCTCTTTGGGGGTCTTACTGGGGCTCTGTGGGGTCTCACCAGCCTGGTTAAACCCCACAGAACCCTGGTGAGACCCCACAGGCCTGAGCGGGGCCTCATGTTTAGGTTTCGCCTAAGGCCTTGCAAACTCTAGAGCCGCCTCTGGCTTTATACAAATCGTAAAAAAAAAAAAAAGGTTTTCCCAGAAGTTGGGCTTTAATCTATGTGAACCGAAGAATTACTGTTACAAAACTGCCAACATGAGATCACTTACATGGCTGCAAAATGAGACTGACGGTTGCTCCACCGTCCTCGGATTTAGCTGATTTGGCTTTGAAACAGTCCTGAAATGAAAATAAGAAAGGTAATTCAACAACAATTTCCGGGCAACAAGTGAAATCAATCAAGGAACTACAAATTCTATCCAGGATACACTGCAGCTATGATAAAGTCACAAAGTCCAATTCTTGCTCTTTAATATGAGCTCTGTACTGTCTACAAAATGGACACAGCAGACAATGTGGAGGTCAACCACACACCAAGTTCTTTCATCACTCCGATGGTGATACTTCCCTAAGATAGGTTGCATTCCATCTTACTCCACATTGGCTTCACAGAGGTTTCAGTCTTTTAAAGCTATATTCCCCAATTGCTTGTTTATTCAACATGACCAGAAAATGGTCTACATCGGTATCTGGTCTACATGACTGGAATCTGATCTACATGACTGCAATCGGGTCTAAATGACTAGAATTTGGTCCGCATGACTAGAATCTGGTCCACATGGCCGGAACCTGGTCTGCATGACTGGAATCTGGTCTACATGACTAGAATCTGGTCTACATGAGTGAAGTCTGGTTTACATGACCGGAATCTGGTCTACATGACTGGAATCTGGTGTACATGGCTGGAATCTGGTCTACATGACTAGAATCTGGTCTACATGAGTGGAATCTGGTTTACATGACCGGAATCTGGTCTACATGACTGGAATTTGGCCTACATAAATGGAATCTGATCTACATGACTATAATCTGGTCTGCATGACTGGAATCTGGTCTACATGACTAGAATCTGGTCTACATGACTAGAATCTGGACTACATGATTTTCAAAATGAGTTGCGGGGGCACCCTACTGAGAATACCCACTTTTAGTGGTGGCTATGGTGGGGGTGAGGGTAGGGTAGGGTGTTGGAGCCAATTAAGCAGCTGCAAATGGCAAGCTGTCATGCAAGAACTCTGGTGGCGGCTCTCAGAGTTAAGAAATTATATCACTCATTTATCAGAAACGAGACTTCAGGATACTGGTGTTTACATACAGCCAGGCCACTGGGATCTGGAATCAGGTTATCAGAAGGAAGGGGAAATTGTACATATATTTAAATAGTAGACAACCAATATATCAAATAAATGCTTTTTCTAACACCTAACATGGCACCCTCAGGCCAGTGGCAACACATCCAAGGCTAGAAATTGCCTTAGGTTTCAAGTGCCCCTTGGACCATTGTGCCAAATGGGCAGCTGACTGTTTTGCCCATATGGCTCAAGAAGCCATTGCTGCTCTTTCAGGCCCAAGAATCACAGAACATCCTCTATGTGCATGTTGAGTCTTACCGGGACACAAATATCTGTTGCTTTGCAGATCACAACATCGGCAGAGAGACGGACGCCACTAGAAGTAGCAATCTGGAAGACTTTCAGTTTAAACTGAGCTTCAGTACCATTTCCATTGCTTATGACGGATAGCAGGCCAGCAGCTTCACTGGTAGCTGGGCACCTGGATATAAAAACCTTTCATCAGTTTTCAATTACTGTAGTCTGTATTCTAAAGATTAGAACACAATACTGAATACAGAATATTAAATGTGTACAAAGAACAGACAGAATCGTTTCCTAGTGTTCTGCGTACTTACCCATTCTCAAGAAGATTGTACTGGGTTGTATCTGATCCATCACCAGTGGCATAAATCCTCACCACTTTGAGTTTAAAGGAGTTAACATCCAGGTCTGGTATGATCACTGAAATGTAGATAATATCTTCTACGTACAGTGGATCAGCAGCTGAGAGAACGGTAGTAAAGGTGTCCTCTGTATAGGCCACCATGCTGACTGTAAAATTTGCGTTTGATCCAGGGACGGTTATTTCTGTGCTCCTGGAAAATAATGACAAAACAAAAGCTTACTTGCCAGGAAACCCTTGTAGGTATGTGTGCATGCATCTATTAGGGTTATTCACAAAAGGGTGAATAGTTTGCAGAAGGAAGGAGAAGTGAACTATCTAGGACAACATATCTGATCTGGAAAGTGAACTGGATTTTTCCAAATCAGCTATGTTGGCCTAGATTGTTCACTTTTTCTGCCTTCTCCAAACTCTTCACCCTTTTGTGAAGTACCCTGTATGTTATTGTACATGGGTATGCAGAACTGAAATATTTTCACTTGGGGTGTACTAATGAAAGTGGTGAAGCTGATATACAAATTAAGGACAATATCACTTTGGACAGATGGCTTACAGTCACCCACTTATCCTCAAAGAGTTGAGCTGAGTTCTATCCAAGCTTTTGTTTAAAATTTTTTGAGACGAGGCACAAGGCAATTGTGGCGCCATTATTCAAGAAGGGGTTAAGGTCATCTCCCAGTAACTACAGACTTGTAAATGTAACTTGTACTGTAGGGAAGATACTTGAAGGTGTGCTAAAGGAGCACATACAAGAGTAATGTGCTAGAATGCAAAATTATAAGAGATAGCCAGCATGGACTTCTGAAAGATTGAAGATAAATAATAACAATTACCCAAGAACTGGATTCAGTGAAATATTAAGAGCGACGTTATTAATAGTCAGCGGGTATGTGCAGGAAATATTCATGACAACATTTTTTCGTGTTATAATTGGAGACGTCTTGGCAAAAATATACAGCCGATTCCTGTATGTGACATGAGTCGCGTTTGACTGTAGAGAAAGGAAACACAAAAGTCATTAAACACGGTCAGAAAACTTTTCACCCTACAGCTACCTACACTAGACATGTGCGATTCGTTTCGTTCCGAATCGAAATTACTACACCTCAGCAAATAGTTACTAATAATGTCATTGTATTCTCTGAGAAGTCAAAAAGGAAGTCTCCAGATTGGTTGAAGCAAAACTCCAGCCAAAAACAACTAAATAAAAAAGAAAAACCTATCAAAAGAACAACATTTAAGTTTATCTATGTTTTATTCTATGTTCTATAATGGCATTGTATTTTTATTTCTTTTTTATAAACTTTTTCAAAAATTTGATATTTATTTTTATTTATTAACTCATTTTTTATTAAACATTTTTCTATTTTTACTTTACTTTTAGGGGCTTCGGGGAAATATTGTAGGTCTAAACAGACCCCTGACATTTCCCTTTTAAAATAGAAAAAGAGATTGAGAACACAGAGTCCTCAATCTCTTTTTCTGTATCCCCTGTCAATGAGCAGGAATCCTCTATGAGTGTTCCTATTCATTCATAACATGAGAACAGAGTATGTGTACTATAGCTACAACTACGAATGAACAGGAGGTGATGTAGATCACTCCCATTCATTCATAGTTGAGGATATAGTAAACATACCATGTCCTCAATTATCTAATAACACTCAGCGATCACTGCTCGTTGAGTGTTTGTACCCGCTCTCCTCTCTGACATGCTGTCACAGGAGGCTGAGCGGGGAGGAGAGCTTCGCTTCCTGTGACAGCGCTGTCCTCGCCCACACACCGCTCTGCCGGACTGTGACAGGAGGCTGAGCGGTGTGGGAGGAGAGACCCCGGCCACTCACAGCGCTCTCTTGCTGCAGCGCTCGGCCGGCTATCACTTTCTCTCCTCCCTGCTGGGACACAGAGCAGCGCCCAGCGGGGAGGAAAGAAATCACAGGAGAGAAAAGGAAAATGGCACTTTCGTCATTTAGCCAAAAGTTCAATTTTCGTCCGGCGGTGCACCCAGGGCAAGCGCACCGGCTGCCCCCCAGTTGTTACGCCACTGGTCAGCACCAATTCAGAGATGATTTGAGGATCTACAGCCAAGTGATACACAAATAAGATACGTTGTTGTTAATCATTAATGTACTTGAATGTATTTTGAAGATTTAGCTCCTGAGTTTAGTGTCACTTTAATAATGTAACAGTTTTTACATCTCTTGTATAATAAATAGTCAAACTGTGCCATTAAAACTTACCTCAGCAGTAGTGCCGCAATCAGTAGTGGCCAGTGCTCGATGAATACCCATCTGCGCTATTCCATTCACAACCTCTCTTAGGGCCAAACAACTGGTGTTTTCTAGCCTTATATTTGTTGTATCATAACGGTTTTTTTCCAGCCAGCACTTTGGCACCAATATATTAAATTTTCCTCCATCACAAGTAACATTTGGAGATGGATTGGCAGCTGAAAAAAGAGTAAATGCATTCAGCAATTATCAGATGAGAAGGTGATGGTGACGTACTTCTTGGACGTTATCTTTAAAATGTCTATTAAACGTTTCTCCCCTACATAACACTACAGGAGTTTTCTATGTTTAGGATGACACGAGTGGTCAGGGACTGGGGAGAAATATAAATGCCATAACGTCTATGGGGGTCTATAGAGGTGTACTTATAAAAAGCTTGCTCTGCAAATGTCTGTGTTGTAGAGTAACACTGCATTATGGCCACTAGATAAAGCTGAGGAACATGCTGGAGAAATTTCCTGACTCTGACAGCCATAGGCATGACTTGCAGAGGCCGATGCATAAAGAGATTTGTAGTTTCAGCACAGCTGGAGTGCTGAAGTTGCTTACCCCTAGTATAGGGAGTACACAGGAGTCTATTTAGGACTTCCCCTCTACAGACCCCCCCAAACCACAAATCTGGGAGCAAAAATTGATTGTTCCTTTAAGAATGAGATCAGCCCATGAGCAATATTTTGGCTTGGAACCCCTTCTGACCATTGTATTATAGCATACCATACCTGAATATGTATAGTAAGTGTTATTGCACAGGCAGTCAGTGGCACCGCTGTTACAAGCCTCATCATTTCCACAGGCGACACTTCCACAAGTTAAAGATGCAGTCACTGGAGAGACAGAAAGAAGACATCAGTACCTAGTAAGACCTTTTTAATATACAACATGGTACAGTATTTGAAAGCAAAACTGGGTTTTGGATGTTGACACAGGTTCTGTGGCTTCTTGTTGATCTTATAAGTGAGTTAGGGGGACATAACCTTATAATGTTTATGTTTTGGATTTTGCTTCTTTTGTTTATGTGTTTTATTTATACTGTATGCTTTTCATGCAGCTCTGAAATTCTTTGTTTGTATCAGTTCTGACAAAATTAATAAAACTATGTTTAAAAATAAAGACATTAGTACATTCAAAGGCTTCTATATGACAGTCTAAACATGTCTTGAATCCAGTTACTACGTGACACAAGAGCCTCATAAATTAAAAGAAAGCTTTTTTTTTTTTTTACCTTCTTTGACCAAATTCTTCTTCTTTTGTGTCTCACACGCCCCCTCCCAGACACTGCAGCTCACAGTGGGAGGGTTGCTGCAGCACAGTAAGTTCTGCCAATCCAGAAAGCATTGGTTGAGACTATGTGATTATGTGACTATGGTTGAGGCTGCTGATTGTCAAGCTACACGCTTTGAAATTAGCAAAGACAATGCTGATAGCCATGCCACCTGCATCATACTGTAGTGTGTGCAGACACAGCCTACACAACTCTGCTCTGAATTCAGGAGCAGTGCAGCAGTGTTGTCCCCATCACAGGAAGCTGTAATAGGTGGACTTAACTGGCAGGATCAATAGGTGTTTGTGGGACCTTGCAGGAGGCTAAGAGACAACTGCAAGCACAGATGAATTTAAAATTAAATGCCACAGAACATATTTTTTTGCAATAGAAGGGCATAATTCTTTGTACTATTCTAGTTAAAGTCTTTGTAAACCCAACACATAATCTTCCTTTTGGTCCGTTAAATATAAAATAAAAAACATTGTATTATATCTGTTCTCAGTATGCAAACAATACCCACTGTAAGAACTGGTAAGCTGCAACATATTATGTTTTGTTCTTTTTTTTTTTTTTAATATTACAATGTTTTATTAAACAATCACAAACAAAAAAAGCCATACAAATATATATATATACAATATAGACATTACATATCCCCATGCACATAGCATCAATCATTAATGCATTAATAGAGTCTCTTCTCTTTTCTCGTCCCTTCGCTCCCTCCCTTCTGCTTTGACCCACATCAATATGCAATCTATTTTACAGGCACTGAACATTTTTGTTTTAAAATCCCCCCAACATAAATTACTCACATCCACAAAAAAAAAAAGAAAACGAAAAGAGAAAAAAAAAAGAATACCCCAGGTGAATACCCATTAATATTCATGCCCAGTAGGCCATTTAATTACATTTTATCCATATAATTGTACCTGTGTATACTCTCTCTGAGACTGGGACCCTCCACATTTAATTTTTCAAAGATTGCTTATTTTTACCTTTTACTTTTACCTTGTTTTTCACTATAGGTATTTTTAGTTTCAGAATTAACAATTATCTCTGAAAAGTAACCATGGAGACCAGGTTGCATAAAATCTATCATCTCTGTCATAGAATTGATCTGTTAATTCCTCCGTATACATCAGTCGATCCAATTCCATTTTCTATTCCCCCATACCAGGAACCACATTCGTTTTCCAATGTCTTGGAATGACTGCCCTTGCAGCTATCAAAAATTGTTCTTGGGTTCCACTTTAGGATGATCGAGTATCTCCCTGGCTTTTTCTCTGTTTATTTCTCCTTCCCTGATCTTACCCTCCAATCTGAAACCTCAGTTTTACAAATATCGCTGTCTCTGTATTCCAGATGTTCTATTGTAATGTACAAAAGGAGACAAAGCGCACTCACCTGCCATGGCAGCGCACAATACAGATAGCAGCAGTGCAGTCTTCATGGTTAACAGGGACCCTGGAAAATACATCCTAGGTAAATAACTACCCGCCCGTCGCCCAGAACTGCATGTGCCGGGCGTCATGAGATAGGAATTCCACATCCCTGCTGCCCCTCTACTACCTGCTGCCCCGAGGCCGGGCCTTGGTTGGCCTTATGGGAAATCCGGCCCTGGGTGCTGCATGTACTGTAATTGTGGGCAGCTGTATGCCGTCCTGAATCTGCACGTCTGTGCAAGTCCAGGTTCCTACCCTTGGATGCACACTCTCTGCGTCCAAGCCTAGGCTCACGGGCCTGCACAGATGTGCAGGTCCAGGTCAGCATCTAATAATGCGTAACCACATGCAGCCATGTCCTCCTATAGGGATGTACAATTACATGCAGCACCTGTCTCTCCGGGGAGCAGGTTTTGGCACCAGCGTGCACGAAGTATGGATGCGCACATCCGTGTGAATGAGCCCTTAATGGTGCCCATTCACACCTGAGCGTTGGATCACTTTTATTGTCTTTTGCTTGAAGCCTAAAAAAAGTACATGAGCTTTGTTGGGGGGAAAAACTGGGCCTTTTCTGTCCCTATAGATTTCAATGGGAGAGTTTGAAAAACAATTTTGAGCCAAAAACTAGTAATCAGCTTTCCATTGGCCAGAACAAAATGCTCAAGCTGAAAATCACTGTGAATGGGGACTTATACAATATAGCTCAAATTAAACAAAATACAACAAAAGAAAAATAGATCTATATACAGTATATTCCGATATTCATTATTATAATGGATTATGTAACAAATCCAGACTTCCCAGTACTATGAGAGGAAAACATAATATAAGGCATAGGATGTCACGCTGTTAGAGGATGAGCTGTCTAAAATACCTATAAATAACCGATTAGACTCAAACCTGAAACTGATTGTACAATCGCCTTTAGATCTACCAGCTACAGTATAAAATCCAAGGGTCTACCTGACTGGATACAAAATTAATGCATATTTAGGTTGCCCGTATATTAAATGGTTTGGTAAACCTAAAGCTGAACACACACACACTGCAATCTGACTCTTCAAGCTCTTTTAGATCTACCAACAACTACATGATTGGATACACATTGATTGGATAGTTAGGTAGGTCCTTATATAAAGCAGCTCAGAGGTAATCAAAACCAAACAATTAACTTGATATCCAGTGAACTAGCACTCTAATGAAGAGTCATCCATGGTACCCTCCATTACTCCCTATAAATCTTATTATACTGTACAAACAATTGTAAGGTGTATGCCCAGCCTCAGATAAAGACATTTCTATTCTCATTGTCTTCCATGAGTTGAAAATGATGTAGAAATCAAAGATTTTATACTAACCGACAAGTACGATTTGCAAATGTCCCGGGTCTGTGAGCACCTTCCAGGTACTTAATGTCCTTCTAACAAAGTTATCGGTCTCTTGAGCTTTGCTGCTTTAAGGAAAGGCAGTTGGATGGTGGTGGTGGCTCTGTGTACAATTACCAGCCACTCGGCTACTTATATACTGGTTGGCCCAGATGGAATGCCATGCGTCTGCCTTGCGAACAAAGTAAAAGGTGGAGGTTAGATGACGTTTGAAGAAACGGGCCTCTCCCAGTCAGGACTTAGCCCCAAGCTGTCACGGTTTAACTTTAAAGCAATTTTTGTCTTGCTGATGTATTTCTCTTGGGGCGTTTACCATTTATAGCCTGTATGAAAATGTCAGCCTTTTCCATTGCTAAATAATCGACTAGTTTAAATTCTTGTTTAATACCCAACTTCAGCCAATTTTTTAAAATTGTTGTTCATCACTTTTCAGTGCTCGTCATCTATTCACAATGGCTGCCTATAAAGGCAGTTTTCGTAGAGTCCGTGTAAATCCTCACAAGGAACATCTTTTATTTACCACCTTTTGGTCTGTTACATATACAATAAAGAGTGTGTTGTTATATCTGCGCTATGCAATCGTATGTGGAGCTGTGTTGTCAGCCCTGCTCAGTTCCCTTCTGTGACTATAGAACACCTCCCTCTGTGCTATGGAGATGACAGATGAGCTAAAAGCCCATATTACTTAGCTAAATTTGTGGTCACTTGATGTCTGAGATCCTGACTCTTCTCCTCTTCCTACAGAAGAGTAGGAAAGTCCTTCCTTGGACATGGACAATTAATGCTTTCCAGTGGTGGGGTCCTCTCAGAATCCAGGCAACTTCACAATGAGAAGACACCATCACAGTGGGACAGGTTGGTGTTGGCACAGACTATGGTCTTCCTCATGGAAGCGGCACCAGCAAGCAGCACAGATAGAAGACTTAGGTACATGAAATGCGCTTTTCTATGGCATGGATAGGGGGAATGGGTGGGACGGTTGGAGGGGAATGGGTGGGACATGTTGGGGGGAACAGGTCGGAAGGATAGGGGAGAGATGGGTGGGAATGGGTGGGAATGGGTGGTGGGGGAACTGGTGGGATAGTTGGAGGGGAAATGGGTGAGACGGATAGTGTCATAGACTTACCCGGACCGGAGCGCCGTCGCCGCGGCCCGACGTCTCGGCTGTGATGTCACGGCCGACTCCTCCCACTGGGTGCGGCGCCTCCTCATAATCACAGGTGAGTCAGTCACTCGGCGTTCTATCGTTGTGGAACGTCGAGCGACTGACTCTGTGTGAAACAGAGCCACAGACCGCCTTAGCCTTAGAGTGGGGGTTCAGCCTTCATACCTGGACTCAGCTCCTGACCATCCGCTGAGGCTCACCTCTGCCTTACCAGGATACCACCTGATCCACCTGAGCTCACTCCACACCAGAACCACAAGTACTAGGGGATCTTCCCCCTCCTATTAGTAGCCACTTCGAACCATACCCTGCTAAAATACTATTGATGAACTGTGTCTGTTAGTACAGATTGTACTTGCTAAATTATAGTTGTTACGGATTGCATATCTTGCTCAGGCTGGGACAAATCTATCATAGATACTACACTGTAAAGCTTTCCAAAGTAAACTAGTGGACGCTACTGGTTAGTTCACCTCACTATTGGTTACAGAGGAGTGGATGCGGTTATAAGCAAGCACCTTCCTGTGACTCCTTCCAGGAAACTACAACTCACCTCACGCCTCCACTTTTGAATAGATATCCTGATTACTATATACTCTAGCTTAAACTGGACCCACATTGGTCCATATTCAGGTAACACTTTTAGGACGGGTACATGATGTGGAACGGTCTCCCATCGCACTGAGTGTATTGGGGTTCCACCAGACTGACCGAACCCTGACTCATAGGGTGTTAGTTCCGCAACTGAGATCCAGGAGAGTATTGCCCTGCTGGACTGTGACAGAGAGAGGGGAAGGAGGGGTGGTAGAGAGCAGCTATAGTTTTAGTGTAGGGTAAGCTGTTGCAGGGCAAGATGACGGACTGCAGAGGGCAGAGATTAGGGTCAGTACTTTAATTCTGATTGCTAGCTCTTTGGACAATCAATCCCTTTGCTGCCTTTTTCTGTTTTTATTATTTATTTTGTCTTATTTTGTGACCCTTTAAAAAGAAAGATCAAAGCCACAAAAGAAGTCAATACTGGAGTTTAAGTGATGTTTGTGCTTTTGAGATCTGCTATGACAGAGGTAGCCTATACTAGGGCCACCACTCTAGTATAGTATGGAGCCACCAGCCCAAGGGGAGGGGGGGGGGCACGCCTCCCTGTTCTCCAGATCACACTGTCCCCAAGGTAGTGGAATGTTACAGAAAGATCCCAACAAAAGGATTGCACATAATGTTTAAACATATCTGTCCAAAGTCTTGAAGTTCTCCTCCAGTTCTCAGTTGTCTCCCAATGGAGGGAAGAGATTGCTTTTCTCCTTCCCGGTGGAGCTGACATATCTGGATGTTAAAAGTTTAGAACTATGATCACACCAAAGTGTTCTTTGCAGAGGATTAAAATGTATCTAAAGGCACAGCGTTTTTCTTTTGTTTGTAGTTTTGGATAGAATGGTGAGGGACTGGAACCTCTATCAGAGTATTTTTTTATTCAACGTCAGAATGCACGACATCACAGAAAATGAAACTTTAAAATAACAGATTCATCTCTAAAAATCTTTTTATAGACACGTTCTGTTTACTCTATTGTGTCACAATTCTAAGAAATCTTCTGATGTATAATAGGTATGTAGTACACTCCGGGGTAAGGTTTGACTATTTCTGGCACAATTCCCAATTATATAAGTGCTATAAGAAATACCATTTTGCATGCTATTGTAAATGGAGGTATGGGCAGCGAAATGGTGAAACTAAATGTACTGTAAATACATAAAGAATATTTGAACCTAAGCTGTGGTATTCATTTATGTTGGAAGCTAGACAGATGGAGCTGGGGAAAAAATTGTAGGGTACAATTTACATAGTTACATAGTATATGAGGTTGAATAAAGACACAGGTCCATCAAGTTTAAGCTTTGTGTGTCTGTGTGTGTTGTGCATGTGTATGTGTGTACATGAGTCCCTGTATGCTCTTAGTTTTTAGGAGTACCTGTACTACTGTATGTTACGGTCTCTGAGGACAGTATCTAATTGATTTTTGAATGAATCAATATTCTCTGCTGATACCACTGCTTGTTGCAGAGAGTTCCAAAATGTGCCCGCTCTGTCAGAAAAGAAGCCCCTTCACCCTTCATGGTTAAATCTCTTCTCCACTCCAATTTTAGGTGGTGGCCTCTAGGAATTTTAAGTTTTAAGGGGGTTAAAATAGAACTAAACACTCCAAAAAAGCATTTAAGTTTTATACAACACTGGTAGTAAAATAGATTTAAAAACAAAAAAACAAAACTACAGTTTTTTTACTTGTTTTGTTTTGTTTTGTTAGTATGTGCCAACTTAATGTGCATTGGCACAGTTGCTTGTGATCCAACCTTTTGACATTACAGGGGCATGTGCAGCAACATGTTTGGTTCAAATCTTTAGGTTTAGATACACGTTTTTTCCTTGGGCCTCAGCTGTGTGCAGACAGTCTTCCCCGTTCCTGGAGGGCCAGTCATAGGGCTCAATGAACTTCAAAAACAGCAGGTGAGACTCGGACACTGCAGATTCTATTCAGACTGAGGTGACTGGAGGTGACAACGGTTTTATAGATTGGTGTTCCCAATTGTAGTGCATTACCCCCTCAATCAATTATACATAATACCCCTAGGAACAGAAAATTGGGCTTTTAAGGTGCTCACACACAATCGACAAATTACATCTGTAAAACGTCTATAAAAGCATTTAACATTTATTAGTATCGTTAAAAACTATCAATAACAATGTTTTAACAACTCTGAGAGATGTATTATTAATAAATTAATCTCAGTATTTAATAAATCTGAGATGTATATTATTGATTTTGGTTATACTATGTTTCTATTTTAAGTGTGAAACACTTACCTGTCTCCTGAGGAAGGCCCATATTATTTGGGGTGAAACACATTGAGAATAGGAGGACGCCATTTTAACTGCAACATCTCCACTGTTGAAGTTTCTTGCATCACCGTTTTGGACAACTTTACAAGTTGCATATGATAGGAATATTGAAAGACATTGTAGAACTAGAAGGTGGCTCGGCACCACCGCTATTCTTGGAAAGTGTGTAATGTGGAGACAATTGTTTGGCGTCCTCACCAGGCATGGTGTTACTCACAGTGAACAGTTGATAAATGTGTTTAAATTTGATAAATTTGACAGTTGAAAAATGTTTAAGCTTGTTCTTATTTTGATTTGAAAACACATAAAAACTGTACGATCATTAGGGGAGTCGGCAGTCCATGACTTGAAAGCTCATCCCCACCCTTGGGCTGAATAAAACCTTATCTGATTTGAAGCTACTACAGACGTTTCTGTTATGGCTTCCTTATACACTAGACTTCAAACACTGCAGCTTCCCATAGACCAGGGGTGCCCATTAGGTAGATCGCGATCTACCAGTTGATCGCAAAGTGAACACTGATAGATCGCGATCGGCTCACTGACCTGTGCTCCCTCCCGCAGCCCTAGTGCGGCTGAATGTGTCAGACGCTGCAGACAGGAAGGGGCGGGACACCTCTCCCCGTGTGCAGCATCGGCCACACGAGCACAGCCGGAGGACAGGACGGCGCACATGAGGAGACCTGGGAAGCTGCTGCAGTGCAGGTAAGGAAAGACAGCCAGGAGAGAGAAGAGAGATAGCAGAGAGAGAGAGAGAGAGAAGAGACAGCAGAGAGAGGGAGAGAGAGAAGAAACAGCAGAGAGAGAGAGAGGGAGAGATACAGGGGTGAGAGAGAGCGTGAGAGAGAGGCAGTAGTCCCAGTAACGATTTTAATGTGCTTGTTTTTTAGATAAAATGTTTTTTTTTTCCGTTGGTAGATCTCATTGAGCTCGCCATTTGAAAAGTAGATCTCCAGACGAAAAATTGTGGGCACCCCTGCCATAGACATTAGATGATCTTTGCTTGATTCCAGTTGAATTGGGATATGACTCCATGTCTATGAGCTCCTCCCATCTTCTGCAGATATCTCTAAGGTTGGCCACATGCTAGATGTTTTGAGTTTTGAGTTTTGTCTATATCCATTTACAGTAAATAATTAATTTCTAGTGATTTGTGCCAGCTTTGAGTCCACATTACTGCCCATTAGCCCTGAAGAAGATGGAGGTCAATGAGCCCCTGAAACGCATTGGCTGTTCCGTTTTGTTGTTTGTATATCAATTCTATTATTAAAAATTGTTAGACTCTCTACCCAGGGATGCATCACCCTGACGCCAAGTGAAGCCTTGCTGAATGTCAGACCGAATTACCTTTACAAGTGTGGATTTCAACTTTTAACACACATGCATACAGCATCGAAACAGGTATTAGCCAGTGCCTGGCTTTCTGATAGTCTGTGTATCTCAGCTGTCCAAAATAGGCTCCATTGGGTCATGATTAACGAGAAGCTGACGGCTAAATTACTAGGTAGTCTTCCCAAATTCAGTAGGATCTGGGAGCCGTGGGCCTCTAACTTTCTCCCGCCTACCTTCGACAGGTCCCTTCTGAGCACTTAACTTTGGGATCACTTTTTCGATAGTACATGCTCTACCGTGCACAATCTCTGGTTATACCCGGTCTTCCCAGATAGACTGGCATACGCATCTACACAATTATAGATTGCAATTACTGGTTACCATTGATCTGACGCAATATCGACTCTTGATAGGGGTGGGTCAGTATGTCATCCAGGCATCTAGCATTTTCAGAAAGAAGTCAGTGATTACATCTCTCATATTTGTCTTCTGAAAGGTTTACCTGAATGTTTGTGCTTTGGGCATTATTTTATTTTGTACATATTTCGAGTAAGTGCCTGGGTGACGTGACGTCTATAACATTCTGCGTATAGTTCTGCTGAGATTTACCAACCCAGCACGTGACAAGGTTTTAACGATGTTGTGCAACGCTGGATCAGGACTTCTGGTCAGACCTCATTCTTAGCACACTTTGCGTTCAACCCCATCCAAAGAGTTCTATTTTATTTTTACATTAATGAAATGAACATAAAAGTTTTGTTTTTTTGCTGCGACAAGCTGCTATGTCCACTGTCAGCTGCAGATGGTTGTGGTGACCATCTTCCTACATACTGACTAGCTAAAGGAGACCCGCAAACAGATAGGGAGGACAGTGGTTCGGGAACAAGCTAGGGAAAGAGGAAAGAGACAATATAAAAGAAGAACAATAAGATAATGTAAGTGTGGACCATCTCTCTTCCTAACAAAAAACTCCAAGGGTTTAATATAACTTATAGAACCTCCTGAGCCAACTGAATGTAAAGACAAAGAAACAATTTGCATTAAATGTCTTTAAAGTTTATTAAGTTTAGAAGTACAGAGCATATTCTTAATTGATACAAAATATCCATTATGTGGTACACTCCATTAACTTTTGTTATCCTATAATAAATAAATAAATATAAAAAGCTGAAGTAACAAAGCAGGCACCTCTACTGTACACCGAAATAGCAGGATATCAGCGCTTTACAGAGTAAGCATTAACAGGACGTTTAGTGGCAACGGCAGCCGCAGACATTTTTTTAAAGTATCTTTATATATGATGCAGCCAATAACAGAAAAATAACTATGATACAAGATTCCTTCATAACTTCGCTCTTTGAGAGCCTTGGAGGTTGACGTTATGACGAAGCCTCATGGTGCTCAGGGTGGTTGTAGTCTTGGAGAGGTTACATCAGCTTCACCAAGATCCAAGAGAAAAGCAGAGCAGGCAAAGTCCAGGGCATGGAGAAACCTAGGACAAGACATAAGTCATATTATAAATGTAGCATGAAGGGTTGTCAACTTTTAAAGGAAGGTGTTCTAGTCATATGAGAATTCCTATGTTGTCAGTGAAGTTGCAGTCTGTTGAAAGTCAACTTTTATACCAGATTTTAACAATGTGATCTTTAGCATTGAGAATGAAAAAAGTGTATGTCTAGCCAATACTTATATTTTTGGGTAGAGTGGCAATAAAATTAGAACCCCTGTCAGATTTGCTGTTACAGGGTATCTATAGAGAGATTTACCCTCATTTACTGTCATGGTGACAATGGTTTCACCAGACAGGAAATAAGGAAAAACCTGAGAAACAAAATCAATTGTTTCAGAAACAGGAGTCCAATCTGACAGGGGTTCTTGCCTTCCCCAGCTCTACGTAGTCCTTCTCTTCTCTATCCAAAGCTAAAAAAAGTTTTAGCTGGTCGTACGCTTTAATGAAGAGATCGCCCTCCCAAAAGTGAAGTCCGGTCACTGACATCAACAAATATCATACAAAAAACCCCATTTAATGCACATACAATGATGCTGAGGGTCACAGGGCATTATGCGTTTTCTAAAGTCAGCACAACTGAAGCTGTTTGTCTTCAGACTGTCTCTCTCTAATTGAAAACCTTTGTTCTGAGGCTTTTTAGTAAAACTAATATAAAAATGCATTTAAATATCTAGATTGAGATATAACCCATAGTCACTGACATTCCTAAAATTAGGCAGGTGTACTGGTTGAAAAAAACATGGGGCACATTGGGGACTTTATATATCTCTGTGGTGGGTTTAATATTGTTGTGGCCGCAAACAGGAATCGGCATAGGCTCAAAAGGAGACATTTTTGCTTTGCTGATTGGTAGGCAATCCGGTGACCTGCATACAAATATGCTGGCTAGGAGCATGCAGGTCGGTAGTATACAGTAGGAGAAGAGGACACAATGAAATGAAGGTGACCTTATTGGTGTAATAATGCTCCTTCACTGCCCAACTAGGAGACTGGGCGTGGGGAGAGGACACCACTGTAATAGAGGCAAGAGCTGCCAGCTTTCTTGTTGTGCTGTGTGTCAGAGCTGTGTAAATCACAATATTGGATGGACAGACATCTGTGAATTGAGACGTTTGCCTGCAGTTCAGCATGAAAGATGTTTATCTATGCCAGTTCCTGATCAGTGATGTGGCATTAAAAAAAAACATTAAAATGAAATAAAATGTACTTACTGCTAGCAGAACTGAAATCTGCAAAGCGTTCGGCTGGAAATCAAAAATACATATTTGTTAATTGGAGACATGAAACTGAACTGATACTCATTCTACAGCAGATATCATATTCACTGTATTCTGCAAACATTGTGTTATAGTATATGTACCCCGTAACATGTAACTTCTCTGCTGTGTTCCCTTTTGGTCCTTTTCAATACACCAAACGCTTTGTTATATCTGTTTGATAAGTGCATTGATCTGTTGATCTTGCCAAAAATTTAGAGCTGCCCTGTGTCCTTCTGGCACTTCCTGTGTTATCTCATGTCTAATCAGCCCTCCAAGTTCTTATTATGGACGACAAAGCCACCTCCTCCCTACGTTGGCACTGCAGGGATTCTTTAGTTGTGCACAAGACAACTGGGCAGGGCTGACACAATTTCTCTCTTTCTTCCTGTTCAGGTGACAGGTGTCAGACAGAACAAGAAGTGAGGGAAACCCCCCTTCCCTAAGGGAACAAAGACAGCAGTTATAACTTGACAGATGTTTTAGCCCTCCATCGCTTTATCCAAATCGTAAAAAAATTTTTTTGCCAGAAGTTGGGCTTTAATCTATGTGAACCGAAGAATTACTGTTACAAAACTGCCAACATGAGATCACTTACATGGCTGCAAAATGACACTGACGGTTGCTCCACTTTCCTCGGATTTAGCTGATTTGGATTGAGCGGTGCAGTTCTGAAACGGAAAAAATAAAGGTAATTCAACAACAATTTCCAGGCAACAAGCAAAATCAATCAAGGAACTACAAAATCTATGCAGGGAGCACTGCACCTATGCTAAAGTCACAAAGTCCACTTCTTGCTTTTTAATACAAGCTCTGTGCTCTCCCCACAAGGGACACAGCGGACAATGGGGGGGGGGGGGGGGGGGGGGGAACACCACCACACAATAACATGCACCGCAGCAGAAGGGGGGGGGGGGGGGGGGGGCGGTCAACCACACACCAAGTTCTCTCATCACTCTGATGGTGATACTTCCCTAAGATAGGTTGCTTTTCATCCTTCCTCCACATTGGCTTCACAAAGGTTTCAGTCTTTTAAAGCTGTATTCCCCAATTGCTTTTTGATTCAACTTAACCAGAAAATGGTGTACATCGGAATCTGGTCTACATGACTAGAATCTAGTCTACATGACTGGAATTTGGTCTACATGGCTAGAATCTGGTCTACATGAGTGGACTCTGGTCTACATGAGTGGAATCTGGTCTACATGAGTGGAATCTGGTCTACATGACTGGAATCTGGTCTACATGACTAGAATCTGGTCCACATGGCCAGAATCTGGACTACATGACTAGAATCTGGTCTACATAAGTGGAATCTGGTCTACATAAGTGGAATCTGGTCTACATGACTGGAATCTGGTCTACATGACTGGAATCTGGTCTACATGACTGGAATTTGGTCTACATGGCTAGAATCTGGTCTACATGAGTGGAATCTGGTCTACATGACTGGAATCTGGTCTACATGACTAGAATCTCGTCTACATGAGTGGAATCTGGTCTACATGACTAGAATCTGGTCCACATGGCCAGAATCTGGACTACATGACTAGAATCTGGTCTACATAAGTGGAATCTGGTCTACATGACTGGAATTTTGTCTACATGGCTAGAATCTGGTCTACATGAGTGGAATCTGGTCTACATGACTGGAATCTGGTCTACATGACTAGAATCTCGTCTACATGAGTGGAATCTGGTCTACATGACTAGAATCTGGTCCACATGGCCAGAATCTGGACTACATGACTAGAATCTGGTCTACATAAGTGGAATCTGGTCTACATAAGTGGAATCTGGTCTACATAAGTGGAATCTGGTCTACATAAGTGGAATCTGGTCTACATGACTGGAATCTGGTCTACATGACTGGAATCTGGTCTACATGACTAGAATCTGGTCCAAATGGCCGGAATCTGGACTACATGACTAGAATCTGGACTACATGATCAGATTTTCAAAATAAGCTGCAGGGGCACCCTACTGACCATGCCCACTTTTAGTGGTGGCTTGGGTGGGGGTGGGGTAGGGTGTTGGAACTTGCATATGGCAAGCTTTCATACATGAACTCTGGTGGCCGTTCTCAGAGTAAAGAAATGACATCACTCATTTATCAGAAACAAGACTTCAGGATACTTGTGTGTATATACGGCCAGGCCACTGGGATCTGAAATCAGATTATCAGAAGGAAGGGGAAATTTTAAACATACTTAAATAGCAGACAACCATTAAATCAAATAAATGCTTTTTCTAACCCCTAACATGGCACCCTCAGGCCAGTGGCAACACACCCAGGGCTAGAAATTGCCTTGGGTTTTGATGGCCCCTTGGACTAATGGGCAGCTGACTATTTTGCCATTGCTGCTCTTTCAGACTTAGGAATCACAGAACACCCTCTATTTGTATGTTGAGTCTTACCCGGGCACAACTAGTATCTGAGGCTTTGCAGACTACAACATCGGCAAAGAGACGGACACTGCTAGAACCAGCAATCTGGAAGACTTTCATTCGAAACCGAGCTTCATTATTATTTCCATTGTTTATCACGTATAGCAGGTCAGCAGTTATACCGGTAGCTGGGCACCTGGATAAAGAAACCTTTCATCAGTTTTCAATTACTGTAGTCTGTATTTTAAAGATTAGAACACAATACTGAACACAGAATATTCAAAGTGTACAAAGAACAGACAGAATTGTTTCCTAGTGTTCTGCGTACTTACTCATCCACAAGAAGATTGTACTGGGTCGCATTTGATCCATCACCAGTGGCATAAATCCTCACCACTTTGAGTTTAAAGGAGCCAACATCCAGTTCTGGTATGATCACTGAAATGTAGATAATTTGTTCCACGTAGAGATCAGTAGTAGATGAGAGAGCGGTAGTAAAGGTGTCATCTGTATAGGCCACCATGTTAACTGTAAAACTTGCGCTTGAACCAGGAACGGTTATTTCTGTGCTCCTGGAAAAGAAAGACAAAACAAAAGCTTACTTGCCAGGAAACCCTTGTAGATATGTGTGCATGCATCTATGTTATTGTACATGGGTATGCAGAACTGAAATATTTTCACTTGGGGTGTACTAATGAAAGTGGTGAAGCTGATATACAAATTAAGGACAATATCACTTGGGACAGATGGCTTACAGTCACTCACTTATCCTCAAAGAGATGAGCTCAGTTCTATCCAAGCTTTTGTTTCAAACTTTTTGAGATGTGGCGCAAGACAATTGTGGTGCCATTATTTAGGAAAGGGTAAAGGTCGTCTCCCTGTAACTAGAGACCTGTAGGAGTAAGTTGTACTGTAGGGGAGAAACTTGAAGGTTTCCTAAAGGAGCACATACAAGAGTAATGTGCTAGAATGCAAAATTATAAGAGATAGCCAGCATGGACTTCTGAAAGATTGAAGATAAATAATAACAATTACCCAAGAACTGGATTCAGTGAAATATTAAAAGTGACGTTATTACTATTCAGCGGGTATGTGCAGGAAATGTTCATGACAACATTTTTTCGTGTTATAATTGGAGACATCTTGGCAAAAATATACAGCCGATTGCTGTATGTGACATGAGTCGCGTTTGACTGTAGAGAAAGGAAACACAAAAGTCATTAAACAGAGTCAGAGAACTTACCACCCTACAGCTACCTACACATCAGCAAATAGTTACTATTAATGTCATTGTATTCTCTGAGAAGTCAAAAAGAAAGTCTCCAGATTGGTTGAAGCAAAACTCCAGCCAAAAACAACTAAATAAAAAAGAAAAACCTGTCAAAAGATAGAAAAAAACAAAACATCTTTTGCCAACGCTCCAAGCTCGCTCCTGTGACACACTATAATCTCACTTTCAGTTTACTCATTTTTTTGAAGTTATAGTCTATTGCAGGAGGGAGCTTGGAGCGGTGACTACTTTATAACACACACAGGGACCATGGGGAACAAAAGTAGCCACCCTCCAGAAGGAAGGACAGTGTCTGCACCAATTCAGAAATGATTTGAGGATCTACAGCCAAGTGATACACAAATAAGATACATTGTTGTTAATCATTAATGTACTTGAATGTATTTTTAAGATTTAGCTCCTGAGTTTAGTGTCACTTTAATAATGTAACAGTTTTTACATCTCTTGTATAACAAATAGTCAAACTGTGCCATGAAAACTTACCTCAGAAGTAGTGCCGCAATCAGTAGTGTCCAGTGCTCGATGAATACCCATCTGCGCTATTCCATTCACAACCTCTCTTAGGGCCAAACAACTGGTGTTTTCTAGCCTTATATTTGTTGTATCATAACGGTTTTTTTCCAGCCAGCACTTTGGCACCAATATATTAAATTTTCCTCCATCACAAGTAACATTTGGAGATGGATTGGCAGCTGAACAAAAGAGTAAATGCATTCAGCAATTATCAGATGAGAAGGTGATGGTGACGTACTTCTTGGACGTTATCTTTAAAATGTCTATTAAACTTTTCTCCCCTACATAACTCTATAGGAGTTTTCTATGTTTAGGATGACACGAGTGGCCAGGGACTGGGGAGAAATATAAATGCCATAACGTCTATGGGGGTCTATAGAGGTGTACTTATAAAAAGCTTGCTCTGCAAATGTCTGTGTTGTAGAGTAACACTGCATTATGGCCACTAGATAAAGCTGAGGAACATGCTGGAGGAATTTCCTGACTCTGACAGCCATAGGCATGACGTGCAGAGGCAAATGCATAAAGAGATTTGTAGTTTCAGCACAGCTGGAGTGCTGAAGTTGCTAACCCCAAGTATAGGGAGTACACAGGCGTCTATTTAGGATTTCCCCTCTACAGACCCCCCCCAAGCTACAAATCTGGGAGCAAAAATTGATTGTTCCTTTAAGAATGAGATCAGCCCATGAGCAATATTTTGGCTTGGAACCCCTTCTGACCATTGTATTATAGCATACCATACCTGAATATGTATAGTAAGTGTTATTGCACAGGCAGTCAGTGGCACCGCTGTTACAAGCCTCATCATTTCCACACGTGGCATTTCCACAAGTTAAAGATGCAGTCACTGGAGAGACAGAAAGAAGACATCAGTACCTTGTAAGGCCTTTTCAATACAACATGGTACAGTATTTGAAAGCAAAACTGTCGAATACTTTGGGGGGTTTTGGATGATGACACAGGTTCTGTAGCTTCTTGTTGATCCTATAAGTGAGTTAGGGGGACGTAACCTTATAATGTTTATGTTTTGGATTTTGTTTCCTTTGTTTATGTGTTTTTTATGATACTGATCTTTGTATGTTTTTCATGCAGCTGTGAAATTCTTTGTTTGTATCAGTTCTGACAAAATTAATAAAACTATGTTTAAAAATAAATACATTAGTACATTCAAAGGCTTCTATATGGCAGTCTAAACATGTCTTGAATCCAGTTACTATGTGACACAAGAACCTCATAAATTAAAAGAAAGGTTTTGTTTTGTTTTTTCTTCGACCAAATTCTCCCTCTTTTGTGTCTGACACGCCCCCCTCCCAGACACTGCAGCTCACAGTGGGAGGGTTGCTGCAGCACAGAAAGTTCTGGCAATCCAGAAAGCATTGGACAGGACTAGGTGTGGCCAGCTGCTGATTGTCAAGCTACACGCTTGACATTAGCAAAGACAATGCTGATAGCCATGCCCCCTGCATCATATTGTAGTGTATGCAGACACAGCCTGCACCAGCAAGACAACTCTTCTCTGAATTCAGGAGCAGTGCAGCAGTGTTGTCTCCATCACAGGAAGCTGTAATAGGTTGACTTAACTGGCAGGATCAACAGGTGTTTGTGGGACCTTGCAGGAGGCTAAGAGACAACTGCAAGCACAGATGAATTTATAATCAAATGCCACAGAACATATTTTTTTTTTTGCAATTCTTTGTACTATTCTAGGTAAAGTCTAAACCCAACAAATAATCTTCCTTTTGGTCCGTTAAATATAAAATCAAAAACATTGTATTATATCTGTTCTCGGTGTGCAAACAATACCCACTGCAAGAACTGGTAAGCTGCAACATATTACATTTTGTTCTTGGGTTTAGATCCACTTTAGGATGATCGAGCATCTCCCTGACTTTTTCTCTGTTTATTTCTCCTTCCCTGATCGTACCCTCCAATCTGAATCCTCAATTTTACAAATATCGCTGTCTCTGTATTCCAGATGTGCTATTGTAATGTACAAAAGGAGATAAAGAGCACTCACCTGCCATGGCAGCGCACAATACAGATAGCAGCAGTGCAGTCTTCATGGTTAACAGGGACCCTGGAAAATACATGTGAGTTACCAATTTCTGGCGGCGAGTCACCGAAAAAAAAAGTTTTACATGCTTTTTATATTAATATATATATACACACATACACGCACACATACATATGGTTTATTGATGTGTTAAGCCCCCAAGTAACACCTGAACATTTTTCTGTTCCCCAAAACTCAGCATGAAGAATCTCATTCTTTTTACAGATCATTCACCCAGGCATGCACATCCCTACAGCAAGTAGGGACAGGACAACTGGTGAGGATGAGGCGGAACTGTACCAAAATAGATGATTTTTATTTACAATCACAAATTCTTATTGATAGATTTGTGAAAAAGGGGTATAATGGAGAGGAACTATATAACTTAAGAAAGAAGGTGGCAGAGATGGATAGAATGACCTTATTGAAACCCATACAAAAAGGAAATGAACCTTTCCCGATCTCTTTTATCACAGATTATTCAGGCCAAAACGACGGGTAAGGATACCTGGGGATATCCGCTAGAGTGCCCGGGAACCTTGCACGTATCGGTGAACTGATGGACCGGAATTACAGCTATTGAGAGGGGTTTGCTGTCCATATACTATCTGGTGAGTAACCATCGCTTGGGGGGCTTCAGATCGGGTGAAGAAAAATTGTGGAACTTTCACCAGAATAATCCATTTTTCATTTATATTTTATAATCTTTATTTTTCTATTGATAACTTTTTGATATATATATATAATTTTTGCTCATATATATATAAAAATTTTTTTGTCACATCACGGATTTAATTTTTTTTCGGAAAGACTTATGGTTTTCATTGTTTCATTTGTATTACATGCTTGATTGGTGCATATGCCTCATTGGTCTCACTGCTATTTTGCACTGTTTCACATATTTATGTATTTATTGTATGGGATGTACGAAAATTTTTTTAGTTCACCCTTTATATACTAGATTTTACGGTTTTTACATTGTGTTACTTTGTTACATTTTTTATTCACCTATTGAGTGGGGAATCCAGTTTTTATTTTGAATGTTTGCACATTAGCACTTTTCACAATTAATGGACACCTGTTCTCTGGTATTCCATACTCACAGGGGTAGGTCTCTTTGAAGACTTATCCACAGGGTTGTTAATTCAGGGTGTTTCATATATATCTATAAAATATTTTTTACATTTATCAAAAAACCTTTAGCGCTGTGACTACACTTCATATTTTCACATCCACACCTCTCATAGCAGCTTTAGGACCACTATTTGATTATTTTAGTTCATTTTCCAAGAGCGCAGATTTTTGTTGTAATCAATTGTGGGCAGCTGTCTGTACCTCCCTATGGGAGGATGCAGCTGCATGCTGTCCTGAACCTGTACATCTGTGCAAGTCCAGGTGCCTGCCCTTAGATGCACACCGTCTGCGTCCAAGCGTGGGCACTCGGGCCTGCACAGATGTACAGGTGTAACCACATGCAGCCATGTCCTCCTATAGGGATGTACAATTACATGCAGCACCTGTCTCTCCGGGGAGCATGTCTCGGCACCAGCGTGCACAAAGTATGGATGTGCACATCCGTTTGAATGAGCCCTTAATGGTGCCCGTTCACACCTGAGTGTTGGATCACTTATTGCCTTTTGCTTGAAGCCTAAAAAAGTGCATGAGCTTTTTGGGGGGCGAAAAACTATGCCTTTTTTGGCCCAATAGATTTCAATAGGGCCAAAAAAACAATTTTGTGCCAAAAACTAGTAATCAGCTTTCCATTGGCTAAAACAAAATGCTCAAGCAGAAAATGGCTGTGAATGGGGACTTATACAATATAGCTCAAATAAAACAAAATACAACAAAAGAAAATTAAATCTATATACAGTATATTCCAATATTTGTTACACATCCAGACTTCACAGTACTATGAGAGGAAAACATACTATAAGGCATAGGATGTCACGCTGTTAGAGGATGAGCTGTCTAAAAGACCTAAAAAAAAACGATTAAACTCAAACCTGAAACGGATTGTACAATCACCTTTAGATCTACCAGCTATGAAGTCCAAGGGTCTACCTGACTGGCTACAAATTGAATGCATATTTAGGTTGCCCGTATATTAAATGGTTTGGTAAACCTAAAGCTCACCACACACTGCAATCTGACTCTTCAAGCTCCTTTAGATCTACCAACAACTACATGATTGAATACACATTGATTGGATAGTTAGGTAGGTCCTTATATAAAGCAGCTCAGAGGTCATCAAAACCAAAGAATTAACATGATATCCAGTGAACTAGCACTCTAATGAAGAGTCAGCCATGGTACCCTCCATTATTCCCAATAAATCTAATTATACAAACAATTGTAAGGTGTATGCCCAGCCTCAGATAAAGACATTTCTATTCTCATTGTCTTCCATGAGTTGAAAATGATGTAGAAATCAAAGATTTTATACTAACCGACAAGTACGATTTGCAAATGTCCCGGGTCTGTGAGCACCTTCCAGGTACTTGATATCCTTCCAACAAAGTTATCGGTCTCTTGAGCTTTGCTGCTTTAAGGTAAGGCAGTTGGATGGTGGTGGTGGCTCTGTGTACAATTGCCAGCCACTCAGCTACTTATATACTGGTTGGTCCAGATGGAATTCCATGCGTATGTCTTGCGAACAAAGTAAAAGGTGGAGGTCAGATGATGTTTGAATAAACGGGCCTCTCCCAGTCAGGACTTAGCCCCAAGCTGTCACGGTTTAACTTTAAAGCAATTTTTGTCTTGCTGATGTATTTCTCTTGGGGCGTTTACTATTTATAGCCTGCATGAAAATGTTAGCTTTTTCCATTGCTAAATAATCGACTAGTTTCAATTCTTGTCTAATATCCAACTCCAGCCATTTTTTTAATTTTTTGTTCATCTCTTTTCAGTGCCCGTCATCTATTCACAATGGCTGCCTATAAAGGCAGTTTTCGTAGAGTCCGTGTAAATCCTCACAAGGAACATCTTTTATTTACCACCTTTTGGTCTGTTACATATACAATAAAGAGTGTGTTGTTATATCTGCGCTATGCAGTCGTCTGTGAAGCTGTGTTGTCAGCCCTGCTCAGTTCCCTTCTGTGACTATAGAACACCTCCCTCTGTGCTATGGAGATGACAGATGAGCTAAAAGCCCATATTACTTAGCTAAATCTGTGATCACTTGATGGCTGAGATCCTGACTCTTCTCCTCTTCCTCCAGAAGAGTAGGAAAGTCCATCCTTGGACATGGACAATTAATGATTTCCAGTGGTGGGGTCCTCTCAGAATCCAGACAACTTCACAATGAGAAGACAGGTTGGTGTTGGCACAAACTATGATCTTCCTCATGGAAGCGTCACCAGCAAGGGGCACAGATGGTGGATTTAGGTACATGAAATGCGCTGTTCTATGGGGGGGATGGGTGGGATGGATGGAGGGGAATGGGTGGGAAGGATGGGGGGGAACCAGTGGGGCGGTTGGAGGGGAATGGGTGGGATGGTTAAACCAATTACCCCACTAAAAGGAGGAAGGAGGGGTGCGTAGAGAGCAGCTATAGTTTTAGTGTAGGGTAAGCTGTTGCAGGGCAAGATGCAGAGGGCAGAGATTAAGGTCAGTTAGAAACTGTACTTTAATTCTGATTGCTAGCTCTTGGACAATCAATCCCTTTGCTGCCTTTTTCTGTTTTTATTATTTATGTTGTCTTATTTTGTGTTTGATTAAAGGTCAGTGGTCGATTTTATTCATTTTTTTTTTTTAGTGTAGGATATTATTTTTTCTTTAGTTTTGATTATTTAACTTTATTTAACTTTATTGTAGGTTACACTGCTTTTTTTCTGCAAGGCTTCTCTTTAAAAAGAAAGATCAAAGCCACAAAAGAAGTCCGAACTGCAGTTTAAGTGATGTTTGTGCTTTTGAGATCTGCTCTGACACTAGGTCCACCACTCTAGTATAGTATGGAGCAAAACGCCAGGGGAGGGGTGGGGGGCAAGCCGCAAGCCACCCTGCCCTCCAAACCACTCTGTCCCCAAGGTAGTGGAATGTTACAGAAAGATCCCAACAAAAGGATTGCACATAATGTTTAAACATATCTGTCCAAAGTCTTGAAGTTTCCCTCCAGTTCTCAGTTGTCTCCCAAATTCCCAATGGAGGGAAGAGATTGCTTTTCTCCTTCCCGGTGGAGCTGACATATTTGGATGTTAAAACTTTAGAACTATCACAACAAAGTGTTCTTTGCAGAGGATTAAAATGTATCTAAAGGCACAGCGTTTTTCTTTTTTTTTTTTTATACTTTTGGATATAGTGGTGAGGGACTGGAACCTCTATCAGAGTATTTATTATTCACCGTCAGAATGCACGACATCGCAGAAAATGAAACTTTGAGACCGAACTGATTCATCTCTAGAAATCTTTTTATAGACACGTTCTGTTTACTCTATTGTGTCACAATTCTAAGAAATCTTCTGATGTATAATAGGTATGTAGTACACTCCAGGGTAGGGTTTGACTATTTCTGGCACAATTCCCAATTATACCAAGTGCTATAAGAAATACCATTTTGCATGCTATTGTAAATGGAGTGTGGGCAGCGAAATGGCGAAACTGAATGTACTGTAAATACATAAAGAATATTTGAACCTATGCTGTGGTATTCATTTTATGTTGGAAGCTAGACAGATGGAGCTGGGGAAGAAATTGGAGGATACAATTTACATAGTTACAAAGTTAAATAGTATTTGAAATTGACTAAAGACACAGGTCCATCAAGTTCAAGCTTTGTGTGTCTGTGTGTGTTGTGCATGTGTATGTGTGTACATGAGTCCCTGTGTGATCTTAGTTTTTAGGCGTACCTGTACTCCTGTATGTTACAGTCTCTGAGGAAGGTATCTCATTGATTTTTAAATGAATCAATATTCTCTGCTGATACTACTGCTTGTGGCAGAGAGTTCCAAAATTTACCCCCTCTGACTGAAAAGAAGCCCCTATGCCCTTTATAGTTAAATCTCTTCTCCAATGGACAACTGATTAAATGGCCTAAACGTTTTCTTCTCCATGCTTCTATTTCATTGCATACCTCTCACCTCTGACTGCTTGATATTGGTTGCTGGACCTCGCTCCCCTCCCCCCTCTCTGTCCCTTAGGAAGATTGTTTGGGGGTGTCGCCCAGATGGGTCTGCTTGACTATACACACGTCAGTCTGCAAAATTGATACTCTCCATCTCCTGAAGAAGCGCCTATGTGCGCAAAACGTTGAGAAAATAATTTACTTTTCCATTATCAACCATCCGCAATGATTTCTTGTTAAATTTCTAAACATGTTCTAATCATGTATACTTGAGGGGCGTGTTCTTATATGGAGTGAGCCATATTTATGCCCCTCCATGTTTGGATTTACTCCAATCAATTCTTTGAATCCTGTCTATATTTCAATTAATCATGTATCATTGAACGGGTGGTTTACAAATGATGGGAGTTCATAGGGAGGCATCTGACTAGCTGACATTTTATATCAAATATACTGCATTCGAATCCATTATTTTTAAACTATAATTATTAAAAACTTTTTTACCGCCATTTGCTTTGGAGTTTTCAGTTGGTGCAAAAAAACCCCACCTTTCTCTCCTTTTTTGTTACATCTCTTCTCCACTCCCATTTTAGGTGGTGGCCTCTAGTAATTTCAAGTGTTAGAGGGTTAAAATAGAACTAAACACTCCCAAAAATCAGTTTAGTTTTATACAACAATGTAAGCAAAATAGATTAAAAAACCAAACAAACAAACTACAGTTTTCTCCTTGTTTTGTTGGCATGTGCCAGCTTAATGTGCATTGGCACAGTTGCTTGCAGTCCAACCTGTTGACACTACAGGGGCATGTGCAACAACATATTTGGTTCAATTCTTTAGGTTTAGATGCACTTCTGTTCCTCGGGCCTAAGCTGTGTGCAGCCCCTTCTTCCCTGCTCCTGGAGTGCCAGCCATAAGTCTCAATGAACTTCAAAAACAGCAGGTGAGGGGGACACTGAAGATTCTATTCAGATTGAGACTGGAGGTGACAACGATTTTATAGATTGGTGTTTCCAATTGTGGTGCACCACACCCTCAATCAATTATACATAATACCCCTAGGAACAGAAAAATGGGCTTTTAAAGTGCACACACAATTGGCAAATGACATCTGTAAAACGTCTAAAAAATGTTTTATCATTTATTAGTATTGTTTAAACCCAAAATACACAACCCATAACTATCAATAAAACAACAACTCAGATAAATCTGATTGATTTTTATTATACTGTCTCCTGAGGAAGCCTCATATTACTCGAGGTAAAACGCATTGAGAATAGGAGGACGCCATTTCAACTGCCATATCTCCACCGTTGACAACGTTTTTTGCATATGCGTTTTGGAAAATTCTACAATCTTCCTATGATAGTAGGGCAGCTAAAACTGAGTGCGAAAAGCATATCGCCGCACATAAATAATGTGGAATTGTTCAAGAAACTTTTGGACGATTTCTTAAGGGACCGTCATATACAGGGGTACAGGTACTCCTAGAATGAGATCCTAATAGGTTGGACTTGATGGACTAATGTCTTTATTCAACCTCAAATACTATGTATACTATGTACAGTAATATTGAAAGACATTGTTGAACCTGAAGGTGGCTCAGCACCACCGCTATTCTTGGAAAGTGTGTAATGTGGAGACAATTGTTTGGCGTCCTCACCAGGAATGGTGTTACTCACAGTGGACAGTTGTTAAAAAAATGTTATTGATAGTTTTGTGATTGTGTTATGGTTTTAAACAGTACTAATAAATGTTAAATGCTTTTATAGATGTTACATACGGATGTCATTTGTTGATTGTGTGTGTGCACCTTAAAAGCCCAATTTTCTGTTCCTAGAGGTATTATGCATAACTGAGACTGGAGTTGGCCATGGCTTGGGTGCCATGTTGCCAAGATGACTTGTCTAACATGTGCAATGTTTCTATCCTCCACAGCCTCTTATGTGTAACTGCAAATCAGGCTCTAACTAGTGTAAAGGGAAAACTGATGATCCCTTCCGAAATACATGATCGTGCCCCATTTTGTATCAATGTTAGCCATTTTATGGAAGGAATCCATTTTAGACAATAAACTGATGTAAAGATACATTTGCAGTAAATATAATTATGAGTTATGAATGGAATTTCCAGAGACATCACAAGGAGGGTAATTTTGCATGTCATAGCTAGAAGGAATTTTGCCAAGGACAACGAAACCCACCTACCAGTCTTATCTTGGAGAACCCATCTGATGGGCGTGAGTGAGCATAGACTCACTGTTTGATGATTGGATAGACATGAAGTAATTAGTTGCTATTAACCAATGGTGTTTAAGCTTGTTCTTATTTTGCTTTGAAAACACATACAAACTATACAATCATTAGGGGAGTTGTCAGTCTCTGACTTGTAAGCTGATACCCACCCTTGGGCTGAATAAAGCCTTATCTGATTTGAAGCTACTACAGACGTTTCTGTTTTGGCTTCCTTATACTCAAGACTTCAAACACTTAAGCTTCCCATAGACATTAGATGATCTTTGCTTGACTCCATTTGGATTGGGAAATGATTGCATGTCTATGAGCTCCTCCTATCTTCTGCAGACATCTCTGAGGCTGGCCATACGCTAGCTGTTTTGAGTTTTGTTGCTCCACTGATTTTGCTATATCCATTTACAGCAAATAATTAATTTCGAGTGATTTGTGTCCGCTTTGAGCCCACATTACTACCCATTAGCATTGAAGAAGGGGGAGGTCTTAGAGCCCCTGAAATGCATCGGCTGTTGTTGTTTATAAACTAATTCTATTATTAAAACATTTTGGACTCTCGAACTGTCTTATTTGGTGCTCCCGTTGGAATTTATATACGTGAATCTTCAAGTTTGGGTCTCCTTGTTTGAGTGACCGTGTTTGTTGAGAGTGGTCTCATCGAAATCATTGTGCTTTATCATGTTCTGGCTGATCTTCTGATTATTTAAATCCAGCGCTTTACCTTGTTCCAGCAAAAATTAACTTAACAGGGGTTCATGTGACTCTTCCACACTCGATTCAAAAAAAAACTCTCCATTATGTGGCATTCAAGCAACTGGTTCTCAAAAAAACTGGGTAAAAAAGAAAATTGAGGACTTATGTTATTTTTTTTTGCAGGTGGCTTGGTGCTCATTAAAAAAAAGTTGGTTGCTTGGTACACAGAAAAAAATGTACTTAGCAACTAAATTATGGAGGTCCTCTCCTCTACTCAGTGGGAAGGGATTCAATAGCCAGCCTGCTATTGGTTATTGCAATTTGAAAATGGCCAATAGCAGTCTGGCTATTGTACCTGGCTGCTTAACTTCACCTGTCGGCTGTGGAAGCTAGGGGCAGGGCGATACCCCAAGGGGTGCTACTTGCTATTAACTCTCAAGAAACCAGAAACTACAGTTATCCTGCACCTACCGATCCCCATGGGTGCTGGATAACTGGGAGTTTACTGTATATACTGTATATGAAGTGCTCACCCCTGAAGGAGCCGTCAGAATAACTCGGGTCATCAATAGTTGTCTAGCGGTTTTGGTCTTCAGCTGCATGGGGCACTAATGGGTAGCACTTAACCACCCTCTTCTAATGCCCACAAAGCAGATATCCACTCCAGTAATGCAATGCTGAATAACTTTTATTAAACATCTTCATACTGGGGAGAGCAGGTTTAGGAGTCCTAGACATCCAGGGTGTAACAGACATAGACTTAGACATAAACTCCAAGTAAAGATAGTAGTCACCAGCACTCACTTGTAATGTGCAAAAAGGATAGCAGAAGTGACGCCCTGAAGAAGTGACCCTGACAACAGCACAGGCCTCCTCCATACTTGAGGCCTAGGGAAACTCTTACCACACTCCAGCATCTGCCCACCCCCAGGCCTTGGACTAGCCTGGGGGGTGGCTGGACAGCACCCAGCCCTGTACTAATCCATGGCTGGTCACGAACTAGACTCGAATGGGCGCATTGCGGAGCCCGGCCTTGGGGCAGCAGGGAGGGTAAATCCGATCCTGGTCACACTCTACCCAGGTAGGTACAGTCAATGCCAGACATCTGGAATTAAACAGATAAATGCATTATATAACAATGCAGAATACCACCAGCTATAGAGGACTACAAATCCCAGCAATGCATTATACAGCAATGCAGAATAATATGAAGCTACATACTCTGCTCAGCAGGGCTGTGCGGTGTCTCAGGAGGCTGTGCTGGGTCTCACCAGGGCTCTGTACAGTCTCACCAGGGTTGTGTGCGGTCTCACCAAGACTGTGTGGGATCTCACCAGGACTGTGGGGTCTGACCATGGCTGTGTGCAGCATCTCAACAGAGCTGTGCGGTCTCTCCAGGGTTGTGCAGCGTCTCAGCAGGGATGTGTGCAGCCTCACCAGGGCTGTGTGCAGTGTCTCACCAGTGCTGTGTGCGGTATGTCACCAGGGCTGCGCGTGGCGTGCCCCCAGGGCTGTGTGCAGCGTTTCACCAGGGCTGTGTACGGCGCGTCACCAAGGCTGTGTGCAGAATGTCACCAGGGCTGTGCTGTGTGTCACCAGGGCTGTGCAGCGTGCATGTCACCAGGACTGTGTGTGGTGTGTCACTAGGGCTGTGCGGAGTGTCACAAGGGCTGTGCAGAGTGCATGTCACCAGGGCTGTGTGGCATGTCCCCAGGGTTGTGCAGTGTGTCCCTAGGGCTGTGTGCAGCCTCTCATTTTGGCTGTGTGGCTTCTCGTGGGTGGGCATTGTGCTGGTATTGGCGCTTAGTATAGGGGCATTTTCACGAGTATGAGTACTTGTGAAAATGCCCAATATCAGCATCGGTACATTGGTACTGGTATTGGTATCGGTGCATCCCTAATAAATACAGTACATACATTTTTTTTAATTGCTGCTACAAGATGCTTTGTCTACTGCCAGCTGTAGATGGTTGTAGCAACAATGCATGTAATATTGTAAAGGTGCACTGGAAGAAGGTTTGAGAGCAAATGGTACTCAACTGCCCTACTGATTACAAACTCCAAAAGAGGCAAGTGATAGTTCTACAAAGCATGGAAGGGTTCTTCTTTAAGGGATCCAGACCATTCATTTCATCAATCAACTACAATCTTCCCATAAGATTACATGTGCATCTAATATATTTTATTCATGTTTTTGTTGCAAACATTACATATCTCCCGCTTTCTAGCTTCATTTTCTTGCCTGCTTTTTCTATCCCTGCCATTCTTCTTCCCAGATGGATTATGAAAGACCTGGGGCACCCAGGGGAGAGGCGGCACTTGTAGTGTACGCCAAATAGTGGGTATGGCCAAATTACATTAGCAATCAGAGGGGCTTAGAGGGACATGGTTAAAACCTGAGCCTGCTTGTTGAATACAGGGCATACATACTTTACAATCCTTGTACTCAAGCAATACAGCTCAGGGGTGTGTAATGCACAATATGCAGGGTTTAGGAGTGCGTAATACACAGAGTACAGGGCTCAGGAGTGTGTATCACCCAAAGTACAGGACTTGGATGTATAACATATGCACAGCAGGGCACCAGCCTGCATATCAAACAGAGTACCTGAGTCTGGGGTACATAAAACACAGAGTGCAAGGGTCAAGACTATGCAACACACATGCCAGTGTACAGAATATAACCAAAAATTACCCCCAACCAATACAGTTCCCCTTCTTCCGGACCCCAAGATCCCCTCACCAGTACAGATTCTTGCCAGTACAGTTCCACTAATATAGTGCAACTTACTAGTCCATAGAGCTGCATTAATTTCCTTTTTTCAGGCTATGAAAGCTTTCAGCAAGTACACAAAATACCTGTGGATCTTGCCAGAAATGCTGTGCCCTTGTCACTTACTGTGAGCTGAAAAGAAGGATGTTATCTTCATTGTGTAAACCACTAGTCCCATCAATCTAACGTGTAATGGAGATGAACAAAGGCAGACAAAGTCCAACCTGTTTGAAAACCGTGACCACTTCTATAGATGCAATGTAAAAATGAGCGTAGCCACGAAGGGACAGGAAGTGTGTTACCTGCAGGATTACTAAGTTAAAAAAAAAGGGTAAAGTACTGAAAAAAGGGAAAGAATGCAGCCTCTACTTCTAAGGACTGGTGAGCTGCTACATATTGTCTTTCTGTTTCTGGGTTTAGATTTTAGGATACACTAAATGCCAGGCTATGCATTCTCTGCATTAAGGTTAAAAATACCCCAGTACCTTTCCATGCCCCCAGTCCCCAAACATTTGACTGCAGTCCCTTTTCATCACCCCTGGGTCCAGGAATATTTAAACCGTTGCTGGAAGTGGTGGAGGTAGGTATGGAGGTGTTCCGAGTTGTGGAGTACGGAGGGCAGTGGAGTGATTGTCTCCTGTTACCATTCGTCAAAATGCTTGGAGGAGGGGCATGGCTTGCCGGGTGCTGTGTCTATCTATGGATGCACATAGCTAGGTTCAGGTCCCGGCCGGGAACGTGCACACACAGGTGTCTCCATAACAGCCCACTAGTTTAAAGAACAATCAAGAATGGAAGTGGACACCATCAGTGACAGTAGAGTCCAAGAAGGCTTTTTATTCATGAAAGGTCAACAGAGTAAAAACAGTTACTTGTTGAGCTCTTGGATTTTGCTGTCACTAGTGGTATCCCCTTCCTTTCTTGATTGTTACTGCTCAAGAATCCTTCCTGGAGGTCCTGTGGGGAGCAGTCTTACCTGAATGTGTGAAAATCTAAGATGAGATAATCATCTCCATTATGGGATGTCAAAGGCAAGACCTCTTAGCACCTTTCTTCCTACATACTGACTAGCTAAAGGAGACATCCACAAACAGTCAGGGAGGACAGTGGTTTGGAAACAAGCTAGGAAGAAGGAAAGAGTCAATATGAAAGAAGAACAATCAGCTAATATAAGTGTGGAGCATCTCTCTTCCTAAAAGAATCCAAGGGTTTAATATCACTTATAGAACCTGATTACAGCGGAATGTATAGACAAAGAGGCAATTTGCATTGAATGTCTTTGAAGTTTATTAAGTTTAGAAGTACAGAGCATATTCTTAATTGATACAAAATATCCATTATGGGGTGCGCTCCATAAACCTTTGTTATCCTATAATAAATAAATATAAAAAGCTGAAGTAACAAAGCAGGCACCTCTACTGTACACCGAAAGAGCAGGATATCAGAGCAGTACAAAGTAAGCATTAACAGGATGTTTAGTGGCGTTTATATTAAGTAGCTTTATATATGATGTAACCAATAACAGAAACAGAAAAATAACTATGATACAAGATTCCTTCATAACTTCGCTCTTGGAGAGCCTTGGGGGTTGACGTTATGACGAAGCCTCATGGTGATCAGGGTGGTTGTAGTCTTGGAGAGGTTACATCAGCTTCACCAAGATCCAGGAGAAAAGCAGAGCAGGCAAAGTCCAGGGCATGGAGAAACCTAGGACAAGACATAAGTCATATTATAAATGTAGCATGAAGGGTTGTCAACTTTTAAAGGAAGGTGTTCTATTCATATGAGAATTCCTATGTTTTCATTGAAGTTGCAGTCTGTGGAAAGTCAACTTTTATACCAGATTTTAACAATGTGACCTTTAGCATTGAGTATTTAAAGTGTATGTCCAGCCATTACTTTTATTTTTGGATAGAGTGGCAATAAAATTGATCCCCTGTCAGATTTGCTGATATAGGGTGTCATTAGAGAGATTTACCCTCATTTACTGTCATGGTGACAATGGTTTCACCAGACAGAAAATAAGGAAAAATCTGAAACAAGAGCACAGACAATCTGACAGGGGATCTAGCCTTCCCCTGCTCTACTTAGTCCTTCTCTTCTCTATCCAAGGCTAAAAAAAAGTTTTAGCTGGTCGTGCACATTAACAATGAGATCACCCTCCCAAAAGTGAAGTCCGGTTGGGGTCACTGACATCAATAAATACCAGACAAAAAAAACATTTAATGCACATACAATGATGCTGGGGTCACAGAGCATTATGAGTTTTCTAAAGGCAGCACAACTGAAGCTGTTTTCCTTCAGACTGTCTCTCTCTAATTGAAAACCTTTGTTCTGAGGCACTGCAACATATGCTTTTTAGTAAAACTAATATAAAAATGCATTGAAATATCTAGATTGAGATATAACCCATAGTCACAGGCATTGATAAAATTTAGGCAGGTGTACTGGTTGAAAATAACGGGACAATTTGGTGACTTTATATATCTCTGTGGGGGGTTTAATATTGTTGTGGCCGGCAACAGGAATCTACCTAGGCTCCAAAGGAGACATTTTTGCTTTGCTGATTGGTAGGCAATCTGGAGACCTGCATGCAATCATGCTGGCTAGGAGCATGCAGGTCGGTAGTATAGGAGAAGAGGGCAGAGTGAAAAGAAGGTGACCTTATTGGTGTGATAATGCTCCTTCACTGCCAAACTGGCAGACTGGGGGTGGGGAGAGGACACCACTGTAATAGAGGAAAGAGCTGCCAGCTTTCTGGTTGTGCTGTGTGCCAGAGCTGTGTAAATCACAATATTGGATGGACAGACATCTGTGAATTGAGATGTTTGCCTGCAGTTTAGCATGAAGATGTTTATCTATGCCAGTTCCTGATCAGTGATGTGCCATTAAAAAAAAACATTAAAATGAAATTAAAATGTACTTACTGCTAGCAGAACTGAAATCTGCAAAGCGTTCGGCTGGAAATCAAAAATACATATTTGTTAATTGGAGACATGAAACTGAACTGATACTCATTCTACAGCAGATATCATATTCACTGTATTCTGCAAACATTGTGTTATAGTATATGTACATCGTAACATGTCACTTCTCTGCTGTGTTCCCTTTTGGTCTATTCAATACACCAACAAATGTTGATCTTGCCAAAAATTTAGAGCTGCCCTGTGTCCTTCTGGCACTTCCTGTGTTATCTCAAGGAGTCTAATCAGCACTCCCAGTTCTTATTGTGGACTACAAACCCACCTCCTCCCTACGTTGGCACTACACGGATTCTTTAGTTGTGCACAAGACAACTGGGCAGAGCTGACACAATTTCTCTCTTACTTCCTGTTCAGGTGACAGGTGTCAGACAGAACAGGAAGTGAGGGAAACCCCCCTTCCCTAAGGGAACAAAGACAGCAGTTATAACTTGACAGATGTTTTAGCCCTCCATCGCTTTATCCAAATTGTTAAAAAAAAAAGTTTTGCCAGAAGTTGGGCTTTAATCTATGTGAACTGAAGAATTACTGTTACAACACTGCCAACATGAGATCACTTACATGGTTGCAAAATGACACTGACGGTTGCTCCACCGTCCTCGGATTTAGCTGATTTGGATTGAGCGGTGCAGACCTGAAACGAAAATAATAAAGGTAGTTCAGCAACATTTTCCGGGCATCAAGTGAAATCTATCAAGGAACTACAAATTCTATCCAGGACACACTGCAGCTATGTTAAAATCACAAAGTCCACTTCTTGCTTTTTAATATGAGCTCTGTGCTTTCCCCACAGCGGACAATGGGGGGGTTGGGGGGGGGGTGGTCAACTACACATCAAGTTCTCTCATCACTCTGATGGTGATACTTCCCTAAGATAGGTTGCATTTCCTCCTTCCTCCACATTGGCTTCACAAAGGTTTCAGTCTTTTAAAGCTGTATTCCCCAATTGCTTTTTGATTCAACTTAACCAGAAAATGGTGTACATCGGAATCTGGCCTACATGACTGGAATCTGATCTACATGAGTGGAATCTGGCCTACATGACTGGTATCTGATCTACATGAGTGGAATCTGGCCTACATGACTGGAATCTGATCTACATGAGTGGAATCTGGTCTACATGACTGGAATCTGATCTACATGACTGGAATCTGATCTACATGACTGGAATCTGATCTACATGACTGGAATCTGGTCTACATGACTGGAATCTGATCTACATGAGTGGAATCTGATCTACATGACTGGAATCTGATCTACATGAGTGGACTCTGGTCTACATGACTGGAATCTGATCTACATGAGTGGAATCTGGTCTACATGACTGGAATCTGATCTACATGACTGGAATCTGGTCTATATGAGTGGAATCTGGTCTACATGACTGGAATCTGGGGCCCGGCCAGCCTCACTGGTCTATATGAGTGGAATCTGGTTTACATGACTGGAATCTGGTCTACATGACTGCAATCTGGTCTACATGACTGGAATCTGGTCTACATGACTAGAATCTGGTCTACATAACTGCAATCTGATCTACATGACCAGGGCCGCCATCAGGGGGGTACGGCCGACACTCAAGTAAGGGGCCCGGCCAGCCTCAGGGGTCTGCGAACCTTACCTGGGTGACGGCCGTACAGGTGACTGAAGGCGGCTGGGCCCCCGCAGCACCGGAGGAAGCCGGGGCCCGTACACTCTACATCGTAACCTCGGATGCTGTGCGAGCCTCCGAAGTCCCCCCTGTGCTACTCGCGGCGGCCATCTTTAAACCTGGCAAGTGCCCACATCCCATTTAATATATTGCAGAAACGGAAATATATTAAATGAAAATCATTCCCTTGTGGGGAATCAGTATGATCTGCATCTCTTGCTGATGCAGACCATACTGATCGCTCCCTCATGGTGCCTCTGCTAACATGCAGGGAGCGATTAGTATGTCTGCACCAGCCAGAGTGCAGAGCACACTGATTCTTCAATGAAGCCCAGGGATGCAGCCCCCCTTCCTGCAAAACAGGTAAGCAGGAGAGGGGGACATTTTTTAATGAACTACTATTAGTTGTGAGAGTGTGTTTTATTGTGTGTTTTTAATGAGTGTGTCTACTGAAACTAATTTCATACCATTTTTTGGGGGACTCATAGAGCTTTCGTTTGGTGGTGTTTAACCATATATTATAACATGACTGAAATCTGGTCTACATAGCCGGAATCTGGACTACATGAGTGTAATTTTGTCTGCTTGACTAGTCTGGTCTACATGACTAGAATCTGGTCTACAGTGCCGGAATCTGGACTACATGATCAGATTTTCAAACTGAGTTGCGGGGCCACCCTACTGACCATGCCAACATTTTGTGTCAGCTATGATGGGGGTGGGGTAGGGTGTTGGAGCCAATTGACCAGCTGCAAATTCACTCTGCACATGGCAAGTTTTCATGCAAAAACTCTCAGAGTTAAGAAATTATATCACTCATTTGTCAGAAACGAGACTTCAGGATACTTGCGTGTACATACGGCCAGGCCACTGGGATCTAAAATCAGGTTATCAGAAGGATGGAGAGATTTTAAACATACTTAAATAGCAGACAATCAATATATCAAATAAATGCTTTTTCTATCCCCTAACATGGCACCCTCAGGCCAGTGGCAGCACATCCAGGGCTAGAAATTGCCTTGGGCTATGAGGGCTCCTTGGAATCAATGGGCCAAATGGACAGCTGACTGTTTTTCCCATATTGCTCAAGAAGCCATTGCTGCTCTTTCAGGCATAGGAATCACAGAACATCCTCTTTGTGTATATTGAGTCTTACCGGGACACAATTATCTGTGGCTTTGCAGACTACAACATCGGCAGAGAGACGGATATTGGTAGAACCAGTAATCTGGAAGACTTTCATTTGAAACCGAGCTTCAGTTGCATTTCCATTGTATAGCACGGATAGCAGGTCAGCAGTTATACCGGTAGCTGGGCACCTGGATATAGAAACAGTTTTCAATTACTGTAGTCTGTATTCTAAAGAGTAGAACACAATACTGAATACAGAATATTCAAAGTGTACAAAGAACCCACAGAATTGTTTCCTAGTGTTCTGCGTACTAACCCATTCTCCAGAAGATTGTACTGGGTCGTATTTGATGCATCGCCAGTGGCATAAATCTTTACCACTTTGAGTCTAAAGGAGTTAAAATCCAGGCCTGGTATGTTCACTGAAATGTAGATAGTATTTTCTACGTACAGTTGATAATCAGCTGAGAGAACGGTAGTAAAGGTGTCCTCTGTATAGGCCACCATGTTAACTGTAAAACTTGCGCTTGATCCAGGAACGGTTATTTCTGTGCTCCTGGAAAAGAAAGACAAAACAAAAGCTCACTTGCCAGGAAACCCTTGTAGGTAAGCGTGCATGCATCTATGTTATTGCACATGGGTATGCAGAACTGAAATATTAGCACTTGTGGTGTACTAATGAAAGTGGTGAAGCTGATATACAAATGGAGGACGATATGATTTGGGACAGATGGCTTACACCCACTTATCCTCAAAGACTCAGTTCTAGCCAAGCTTTTGTTTCAATCTTTTTGAGATGTGGCGCAAGACAATTGTGGCGCCATTATTCAAGAAGGGGTTATGGTCTTCTCCCAGTTACTACAGACCTGTAAGTGTAACTTCTTCTGTAGGGGAGAAACTTGAAGGTGTGCTAAAGGACCACATACAAGAGTAATGTGCTAGAATGCAATAATCATAAGAGATAGCCAGCATGGACTTCTGAAAGATTGAAGATAAATAATAACAATTACCCAATAGTTGGGTTCAGTGAAAAATTAAGACCGACGTTATTTATATCCAGCGGGTATGTGCAGGAAATGTTCAAGACAACATTGTTTCGTGCTTGAACTGGAACCGTCCAGGCAGAAATATACAGCCGATTACTGTATATGACATGGGTCGTGTTTGACTGTAGAGAGAGGAAACACAAAAGTAATTAAACAGAGTCAGAGAACTTACCACCCTACAGCTACCTACACATCAGCAAATAGTTACTATTAATGTCATTGTATTCTCTGACAAGTCAAAAAGGAAGTCTCCAGTTTGGTTGAAGCAGAACTCCAGCCAAAAACAACTAAATAAAAAAGAATAGCAGATAAAATAAATAAAACAGCTTTTTCTGTAATATTCAACTTCAATCTACAGTTTTCCCCTGCAGCACTTTTTTCTGACAGTAGATGTCTCCAGCATGATGTCTAGCATCATTGAACCCACTGCCTGTGAGCCCAGGTCATCCTGGAGCCACCTGCAAGCCTGTCACTGGACAGTGAAATGAGAAGCTGCAGACTGCTGAGCTAATTTCTCTGTCACTCTGCTCTCTCTTTGTATCAACATGACCTGATTGGCTCATTGTGCTGCTTCTCCCTTTGCCAGTATGAGCTCTGATGTACATATTCAGATACTTACACTGTTTGCATTCAACAAATACATCCAATGACTACAGAGCTGCATTATTTGTGTTGTTTATATCTGCCTGGAGTTCAGCTTTAAAAATATTTTATTATATTAGAACTTGTATACGTTAAATATTTCTTAAACGAACCATACTATAATCTTCCCCGTTGTCACATTCCACTGCACTTGTTCTATCATTATGAAAACATTTCCATCCAATTAGAACTAATTAAATTATTTGGAGGGGTGGTAAAGAATCTTCAACATTACAGAACACGTCAAGCTGAATGTGATTTAACTATTGCTAGCTCTGCCATAGCTTAGATAAATGACGATGTATACAAATGTCAGTGTTCATTTCAATCTGCAGCAAACCACGAGCTCTATAAAGGCCAGAAGACTTCAAACTTCTTTTTGTTACTGCCATGGCAATAATTATTCAGCTTAAAGCCGAACTGCAGAATTAAAAAGAATGAACCCATGCAGTGGGGCTACCCCCAGCACTGCAAGGGCTAACTGCTCTTTTGTCTAGGGGCTTAAAATAAAAAAAATATATTAATCCGATCCTCAATCCTACCTGGCCGCTAGACCAGTCCCCTCAGTCTCTTCTTCCCCAGGCACCAGTGGTCCAAGGACCCGTGACATCATCACATCTAATACAGGTCTATTAGACATGAAGATGCCGAGGGATATACCACAGCCGGAGTGGAGTTGGAGAGAGGTGAGCGGTCACTGCCGCAGGACCAAGGATTGGGCGAATATTTCTTACTTTTACCCCCAGCGAAAAAATGAGCAGTTAACCCTTGCAGTGCCGGGGTAGCCCCACTGCAAAGGTTAACATTGAAAAATCCTGGAGTTCTTCTTTAATGACACTTTCTCCCTGGGATCATGACCTCCAGCCTTCCAAAGCTGTCTTAAAGTCCTGGAAATCTGACTCAATGTGTTCTGCTGAGCCTGGGGGGACTATAATCCCGGGAGTGAGCTTGGAGCGGTGACTACTTTACAACATACACAACACAACACTTCCTTCTGAAGGTATCCCCCCTCCAGAAGGAAGGACAGTGTCAGCACCAATTCAGAAATGATTTGAGGATCTACAGCCGAGTGATACACAAATAAGATACATTTTTGTTAATCATTAATGTACTTGAATGTATTTTTAAGATTCAACTCGAGTTTAGTGTCACTTTAACAATGTAACAGTTTTTACATCTCTTGTATAATAACAAATAGTCAAACTGTGCCAGGAAACTTACCTCAGAAGTAGTGCCGCAATCATTAGTGACCAGTGGTTGATGAAGACCCATCTGCGCTATTCCATTCACAACCTCTCTTTGGGCCACACAACTGGCGCTTTCTAGCCTTATATCTGATGTATTAAAACGGTTTTCTTCCAGCCAGCACTTTGGCACCAGTATATTAAATTTTCCTCCATCACAAGTAACATTTGGAGATGGATTGGCAGCTGAAAAAAGAGTAAATGCATTCAGCAATTATCAGATGAGAAGGTGATGGTGACGTACATGTTGAACGTTATCTTTAAAATGTCTTTTAAACTTTTCTCCCCTACATAACTCTATAGGAGTTTTCTATGTTTAGAATGACACGAGTGGCCAGGGACTGGGGAGAAATATAAATGCCATAACGTCTATGGGGGTCTATAGAGGTGTACTTATAAAAAGCTTGCTCTGCAAATGTCTGTGTTGTAGAGTAACACTGCATTATGGCCACTAGATAAAGCTGAGGAACATGCTGGAGGAATTTCCTGACTCTGACAGCCAGATGGCATGGCTTGCATAAAGATGCATAAAGAGATTTGTATTTTCAGCACAGCTGGCGTGCCTAAGTTGCTTACCCCTAGTCAGGGGCGTAACTAGAAATCACAGGGCCCCATAGCAAAATCTTGTATGGGGCCCTGTGATTTCTAGGTAAGTCCACCCAAACAGCCCACCTGAGGGTGACCCTGCAGAGCCCACCATAGACTCTCTATGGTGAGCTCTGCAGGGTCTCAGGTGGGCGGTCAAGCCCTCTTACCTGTCTGGCCGATCCCCTGTCCGCCTCCTTCTCCTTCATGATCGCGTGCGGGCCCCGCCTCCTCCGACACTGGGCCCCACCTCCTCGATCGCCGGGCCCGCCTTCCCACCGCTCAGACCTGTCTCTTCGATCGCTGGGCCCCGCCTCCTCCATTGCTGCCGACGACGGGCCCAGCCACCTCCCCCGAAGATGCTGGTTGTCATCGACTCAGCAGCTGTGAGGAGGGACGCGCCGCTGCACATGTGAATGGCTGCGTGTTTCTCCTCACAGCCGCCAGTGACAGTCAGCAGCCTGAAATGCCATAGCGACCCAGGCGGCCCACACGGCATCAGGGGGATGTCCTGGCCGGGCCCCCTTGTGCCCCGGGCCCCCATATCGGCCAACTGGGTTGCTATGGTGATTGTTACGCCACTGCCCCTAGAATAGGGAGTACACAGGAGTCTATTTAGGATTTCATCTCTACAGACCCCTCCAAACCACAAAACTGGGAGCAAAAATTGATTGTTCCTTACAGTACAAGATAATCCCAAAAGCAATATTTTGGCTTTGAACCCCTTCTGACCATTGTATTATAGCATACCATACCTGAATATGTATAGTAAGTGTTATTGCACAGGCAGTCAGTGGCACCGCTGTTACAAGCCTCATCAATTGCACAGGTGACACTTCCACAAGTTAAAGATGCAGTCACTGGAGAGACAGAAAAAAGACATCAGTACATCTGAAGGCTTCTATATGGCAGTCTAAACATGTCTTGAATCCAGTTATTATGTGACACAAGTGCCTCAGAGTAACAGAAAACTTTTTTTACCTTCTTTGACTCACACTCCCCCCTCCCAGACACTGCAGCTCACAGTAGGATGGTTGCAGCAGCACAGTAAGTTCTGCCAATCCAGAAAGCATTGGACAGGACTAGGTGTGGCCAGTTGATGATTGACAAGCTACAGTCTTTGAAATTTGCAAACACAATACTGATAGCCATGCCCCCTGCATCATCCTCTCATCCTACTGAAGTGTATGCAGAAACAGCCTACATGAAGGTGACAACTCTTCTCTGAATTCAGGAGCAGTGCAGCAGCGTTGTGCCACCATCACAGGAAGCTGCATTAGGTGGACGTCACTGGCAGGATCAACAGGTATATGTGGGACTTTGCAGGGGGGGGGGGGAAAAGGGGATTAAGAGAAAACTGCAAGCGCCGATGTATTTATAATTAAATTCTGCAGCGCATATTTTTTTATAATGGAAGGCCATAGTACTACTTCAAACTATTATTCTGGCATATACTCCTAGTTAAGGTCTATGTTAACACAAAGAATATTCTTTACTCATTTGCTCCCTTTTGGTCCGATAAATATACCATTGAAAACATTTTATTATATCTGTTCTAGGTATGCAAAGAACACCCATTGATCCTGCCAGAAATCTTGTTAGCTGATAATGTCCTGTACTCTCTGCCTGTGCTGCACTTTTATCAGTTACTTTGTTCCCAGGTATCCCCGTAGACTACAGAATCACACCCATCTATGTTATGGAGAAGAAGAGAGGAGGAGGTGGCTCTGATACAAAAAGGTTAAGTGAGCGTTGTCACCCTGGGACAGGAAGTGTGTTACTGTCAGAATCACCAGATGAAAAGAAAAACAGAAAACGTATGCAGCCACCACATGTAAGAACTGATAAGCTGCGACATATTACGTTTTGTTCTTGGGTTTAGATCCACTTTAGGAGGAGAAAGGATCCCCCTGGCTGTTTCTCTGTTTGTTTCACCTTCCCTGATCGTACCCTCCAATCTGACACCTCAGTTTTACAAATATCGCTGTCTCTGTATTCCAGATGTGCTATTGTAATGTACAAAAGGAGATAAAGAGCACTCACCTGCCATGGCAGCGCACAATACAGATAGCAGCAGTGCAGTCTTCATGGTTAACAGGGACCCTGGAAAATACATCCTATGTGAGTCACCCATAAAAAGGAAAAGCTTCCACATGGCTTTTTACATTAACATTATACTGTATAGCTATGTAGCTCTCTCTAATACACACACACACACACACACACATATAGTTTAGTGATGTGTTAAGTCCCTAAGTGACACCTGAGCATTTTGTTGTTTCCCAAAACTCAGCATGAAGATTCTCATTCTTCTTAGGGCTCATTCACACGAGTGTGCGCATCCCTACGGCATGCACACCCCTGCAGAGACCAGTTCTGAGGAGAGACAGGTGATGCATGTAATTGAGTGTACATCCCTATGGGAAGACGTGGCTTGCACACCGACCTGAACCTGCACATCCATACAAATCCGGGTGCCTGCACTTGGACACACACTGTCTGCGTCCAAGTGTGGGCACCCGGACCAAATGAAAATACTCAACCTGAAAATCACTGTGAATGGGGACTTATACAATATAGCTCAAATAAAGTTAAAAAAAAAAAAAAGAAAAGAAATCTATTTACAGTATATTCCAATATTCATAATTATAATACATTATGTAACAAACCCAAATTTAACAATACTTTGAGAAGAAAACATAATATAAGGCAAAGGATGTCACACTGTTAGAGGATGAGCTGTCTAAAATACCTATAAACAACCAATAAGACTCAAACCTGCAATGGTCATATATGCAAGAAGCTGATTTTAGATCTACCAGCTATGACGTCCAAGGGTCTACCTGACTGGATACAAACTGAATGCATATTTAAGTAGCCCGTATATTAAATGGTTTGGTAAACCTAAAGCTCACCACACACACATTGCATAGTTGCATAGTTACATAGTATTTGAGGTTGAATAAAGTCCATCAAGTCCAACCTATTGCGTGTATGCATTTATGTTTGAGCAGGTGTGTGCATGTGTATGAGTCCACTCAACGTGCCTGATTTTAAACATTATTACAAAGCAGCTCAATTAGTTTGGTTCCTAGACTGGACGTTCAATGCCTCCCATAAAGGATGGGTGACATTAGAAGTAGACTTGAGTAATACCCACCTCAAATATTTTGAAAATCTTTAATAAACATTTAATATGTAAAAAATGTGTATGAGTCCATGTGTGATTTTGCTCTTAGGAGTACCTGTACCCCTGTATGTTATGGTCTCCGAGGAACTCGTCCAGGAGTTTCTTGAATGATTCCACACTCTTAGCTGAAATCGCTTCCTGTGGCAGCGAGTTCCAGACCTTAACCGCTCTAACTGTGAAGAACCCCTTGCGCCCTGTGTGTTGAAATTTTTTTTCCACCAATTTTTGGTTATGCCCTCTGGTCTTTGTTACAGAGCTAACCGTAAACAGTTTGGTAATAATGTTGCTGTCACCATTGAACACTTTATACAAGAAAATCATGCCCCCCCTTAATCTCCTAACCTCCAAAGAGAACATATTTAATTTTAACAACCTTGTTTCATAGTTCAGATCCTCGAACCCCTTAATGAGTTTGGTTGCCCTCCGCTGGATTTTTTCCAGCTCAAGGACATCTTTCCTGAGTATCGGTGACCAAAACTGGACCGCATACTCCAGATGTGGCTGAACCAGTGATCTGTAAAGTGGCACAATTATAGATTTGTCCCTGCAATACATCCCCTTCTTAATGCCAAACAGGTATCTGCTTGCTTTGTTTACAGCAGCCTGGCACTGCGAGCTGTTCTCATTGGCATTGCAATCTGACTCTTCAGGCTCCTTTAGATCTACCCACAACTACATGATTGGATACACATTGATTGGATAGTTAGGTAGGTCCTTATATAAAGCAGCTCAGAGGTCATCAAAACCAAAGAATTAAGTTGATGTCCAGTGAACTAGCACTCTAATGAAGAGTCAGCCATGGCAGCCTCCATTACTCCCTATAAATTGGATTATACCAGCAGATTGTAAGGTGTATGCCCAGCCTCAGATAAAGGCATTTATATTCTCATTGTCTTCCATGAGTTGAAAATGACTTAGAAATCAAAGATTTTATACTAACCGACAAGTACGATTTGCAAATGTCCCGGGTCTGTGAGCACCTTCCAGGTACTTGATATCCTTCCAACAAAGTTATCGGTCTCTTGAGCTTCGCTGCTTTAAGGAAAGGCAGTTGGATGGTGATGGTGGCTCTGTGTACAATTACCAGCCGCTCAGCTCCTTATATACTGGTTGGTCCAGATGGAATGCCATGCGTCTGTCTTGCGAACAAAGTAAAAGGTGGAGGTTAGATGACATTTGAAGAAACGGGCCTCTCCCAGTCAGGACTTAGCCCCAAGCTGTCACGGTTTAACTTTAAAGCAATTTTTGTCTTGCTGATGTATTTCTCTTGGGGCGTTTACCATTTATAGCCTGTATGAAAATGTCAGCCTTTTCCATTGCTAAATAATCGACTAGTTTAAATTCTTGTCTAATATCCAACTCCAGCCATTTTTTTAATTTGTTGTTCATCTCTTTTCATTGCCCGTCATCTATTCACAATGGCTGCCTATAAAGGCAGTTTTCGTAGAGTCCGTGTAAATCCTCACAAGGAACATCTTTTATTTACCACCTTTTGGTCTGTTACATATACAATAAAGAGTGTGTTGTTATATCTGCGCTATGCAGTCATCTGTGGAGCTGTGTTGTCAGCCCTGCTAAGTTCCCTTTCGTGACTATAGAACACCTCCCTCTGTGCTATGGAGATGACAGATGAGCTAAAAGCCCATATTACTTAGCTAAATCTGTGATCACTTGATGGCTGAGATCCTGACTCTTCTCCTCTTCCTCCAGAAGAGTAGGAAAGTCCATCCTTGGACATGGACAATTAATGATTTCCAATGGTGGGGTTCTCTCAGAATCCAGGCAACTTCACAATGAGAAGACACCATCACAGTGGGACAGGTTAGTGTTGGCACAGACTATGATCTTCCTCATGGAAGCGTCACCAGCAAGGGACACAGATGGTGAATTTAGATACATGAAATGCGTTGTTCTATGGGATGGATGGGGGGGAATGGGTGGGAAGTATGGGGGGAATGGGTGGGACAGGTATTTTATAATTTATTATAGGGGAACAGTTTTTTTTTTATTTTGGTAATATTAAACACCACCAAAAGAAAGTCCCCAAAAAAATGGTACGAAATTAGTTTCAGTACAGCGTTGCATGATGGAATAAATGTAATTCAAAGTACTACAGCGCTAAATACTGAATACTAAATACTGAAAAATGGCGGGGACAGGAAGGGGGTGTAGCACCGCGGACTTCAAGTGGTTAAAAAAATGTTTTTTTAATTTTTTATTGTTACTTTAATTTTGACAATTTTTTTTCACACTTAGCTTTATTGCTATTACATAGGGGGCTAACAAGTCCGACGGTGAAGGGGGAGGAGGCGGAGGCCTGGCCCAAGCAGCCTAGGGCCCCAGCATTGCCGCTGCAGTGGCTTTGAGACAAGCTAGGGCCCCATCAGCGATGCTGCTCGTCTGATGTCGGACAGGCCGGGCGGGACATCACTTCTGGCTGGTCCGGCGGCAGACGAGGCCATGTGTGCAGGTAAGAGGAGCTAGGAAGGAAGGAGAGAAAGGAAGAAGGGGAAAATCCAGCGTCTATACAGATGCCGGATCGCTTGTATTTAAACAGCAATCATGGTTAAAAAAAGCCACACACATAATGAAACACACATATCACACACATATCACACACACAATGAAACACACATATCACACACACATATCACACACATATCACACTCATTAAAAAACACACACATAGCTTCATTAAAAAAAAAAATGACTCACACTCATTAAAAAACACAATACAACACAATACAACACACTCTCACAACTAATAATAGTTCATTAAAAAATTTCTCCTGCTTACCTGTTTTGCAGGGAGGGGGGCTGCATCCCTGGGCTTCAGTGAAGAATCAGTGTGCTCTGCACTCTGGCTGGTACAGACATATTATTCGCTCCCTGCATGTTAGCAGAGGCACCACGAGGGAGCGATCAGTATGGTCTGCATCAGCAAGAGATGCAGATCATACTGATTCCCCACCAGGGAATGATTTTCATTTAATATATTGCCGTTCCGGCAATATATTAGATGGGATGTGGGCACTTGCCAGGTTTGAAGATGGCCGCCGCTACTCGCAGCGTCAATCTTTAACCAGTTGACATCCGCGGTGTTAAACCCCCTTCCCATCCAGGCCATTTTTCAGTATTCAGCGCTGCGGTACTTTAACTGACATTTATTCCGTCATGCAGCGCTGTACTGAAATGAAAATGTGCAGTGGACACACGGGGGACCCCGGAGGCTCGCACAACATCCGAGGTTACGATGTGGAGTGTGCGGGCCCCGGCTTCCTCCGGTGCTATTTTCTTGTTTATAACAACATTACAATTATGCTTCTAGTACAAAGCACGGCAAAGCTTTGTGTAAATGAGTTAAAACGATTTATTTATTTTTCCATTATTTTTTGTGCATTTTTTGCAGCTGCAGGAGTGAACAAAAAAAGCAATGAAAATGATAAAAAGTTTACCAATAACACAATAGAGAATAAAACAATCTACAAATACATAAAACCTAAGGGGAGAAAGGAGTTAACGGAGAATAAAAACAGGGTTCGATTGAAACAGCTTTTATTAATAAAAAATAGCAAAATCTGGGTGAAACAGACAGTTTGTGCATGATCTTGGTGTGTCTAATAAACTGTAAGTTCATAAGCTCATAGGCATTGTCTGGTGGGGTTTACGCATTTGGTCCTCCCGTGTGGGTACCTACATGCGGTGTGGGGACATCCGCGCACAGTATCCTGACATCTTTTCTCAGGATTAAAGTGTATCTAAAGGCAAAACTTTTTCGTTGTGGATAGAGTGGCGAGGGACTGGAACCTCTATCAGGGTATTTTTTTTTTTTACAGTCAGAATGCTTGACATCGCAGAAAATTACACATGACACAAATTACACATTACAAATGACACATTTGTTCCATTCCATTATGTCACCTGTCCAACGGGCAATTCTAAGAAATCTTCTGATGTATAATAGGTATGTAGTACACTCCAGGGTAGGGTTTGACTATTTCTGGCACAATTCCCAATTATACCAAGTGCTATGAGAAATACCATATTTCATGCTATTGTAAATGGAGACGTGGGCAGTGAAATGGTGGAAAAACGGAATGTACTGTAAATAAATAAAATGCGTAAAAGACAGCTAGGTAGCTAAAATAAAGTAGATAGAATTTAGGCAGTTAAACTAGGTGCATTAAAAATAATAATAATATGTCAAATTGGGTTCACTTCAGCTTTGTAAAGTTTTATGTTTAATTGGTAGTTGATATTAGGAATGTATATTTTCCTAAAAAAAAAACTGTTTAAAAAAATTGCAAGGGTGAAACAAATACTTTGTGCAGTTCTGCTGTAAATAAAAGCTGAAATAAAGTAAATGGAAGTTAGGTAGTTAAACTAGGTGTATTGAAAATAATAACGATAACAATAATAATGATTGATGCAATTCACAATGAAATCTCCACTACCCAGACCTCCCCCACTCCAACCATACCTTGTCTGCCACCACACTCGCTACTCTCTTTGATCCAGTTACCACCGAAGAAGTCGCTACTCTTTTGTCTAACACTCGCCTAACCACCTGCCCCCTGGACCCCATCCCCTCGCAACTACTCCGGTCACCCTCTAGCTCTATCGTACACTCGCTTACTCACATCTTCAATCTCTCCTTTTCTAATGGTGTCGCCCCTACCCCTCTAAAACAAGCACTGGTAACCCCCATATTAAAAAAAAAAAACATCTTTGGGGCCCACCAGTCTAAACAACTTGAGACCCATCTCCCTGCTCCCATTTACCTCCAAACCTCTTGAATGGCTGGTCTACAACCGCCTGAGCAGCCACCTTACAGTTAACAATCTCCTTGACCCGTTCCAATCTGGCTTTCGTCTGCAACACTCCACAGAAACTGCCCTTCTAAAACTTACTAACGTTCTAAAACCAATGGCCACTACTCTATACTCATACTTTGAGACCTTTCTGCTGCCTTTGACACAGATGACCAACCGCTTCCCCTTAATAAACTTAATTCCCTTGGCCTCCAAGACTCGGCTTTCTCATGGTTCACCTCCTTCCTATTTCAGCGCACCTTCAGGGTCACCTACAATTCTACCTCCTCCTCTCCTCTTCCTCTTTCTGAGGGGGTCCACCAAGGGTCTGTCCTTGGGCCCCTTCTATTCTCTCTCTATACTTCTTCCCTGGGTCAATTGATAGCCTCCCATGGCTTCCAATACCATCTTTATGCCGATGGCACCCAAATCTATCTCTCCACTCCTCAACTCACCCCCTTCGTCTCTACACGTATCTCAAATCTACTCAGTGACATCTCAGCATGGATGTCACACCACTTCCTCACATTCAATCTGTCAAAAACTGAGATTATCATTTTTCCTCCGTGTTCCCTCCCCCAACTTCCCCATCACTATCAACAACACTACGATCAACCCCTCCCATCAAGCCAGGGTACTCGGTGTTATCCTTGACTCTGAGCTCTCCTTTCAGCCCCACATCCAATCACTATCCAAATCTTGCCGACTCAACCTCCGTAACATTTCCAAAATACGCCCCTTTTTAACAAACGAAACCACAAAGATTCGATTTCACTCCCTTGTAATCTCTCGTCTCGACTACTGTAACTCCCTCCTTGTTGGCCTACCACTAAGCAGGCTATCCCCCCTTCAGTCTATCATGAATGCTGCTGCCAGACTCATCCACCTTACCAACCGTTCAGTGTCTGCAACCCCCCCTCCGCCGATCCCTCCACTGGCTCCCACTTGCCCAACAAATAAAATTAAAAATACTAACAACAACATACAAAGCCATCTACAACTCCACCCCAACATACATCACTCACCTCATCTCAAAATATCACCCAAACCGCCCCTCTCCGCTCCTCTCAAGACCTCCTGCTCTCTAGCTCTCTCATTACCGCCTCCCGTGCTCGCCTCCAGGACTTCTCCAGAGTGTCCCCCATCCTCTGGAACTCCTTACCCCAATCTGTCTGCCTATCTCCTACGCTGCCCACCTTTAGGCGATCTTTAAAAACCCATCTCTTCAGTGAAGCCTACCTCAACTCAGCATAACGGTCTTTTACTTCCTCCAATAACTCAATCCAAACAATTAGTACCTTTTGTATCACTTGCCCCTCCTACTAGATTGTAAACTCTCACGAGCAGGGCCCTCCCAACCCTATTGTTCTGAAACTGTATTGTACTGTAAATTGTATAAATTTATATTTTCCTAAACAAACACATAGCTGAGGGCATTTTGTATGTTTTGAAAATATTTCTGACATTGTGTATCTCCCTTACAGCCTCGCTGCACAGAATGACGCAGAATGGCTTGACGTCAGCAGTGCTTCCGACTGAACCCGATCAGTTTGTCAGCACCGATACGAGGGAAGCTCAGCTAAATTAGGCTATTTAGTTTAAAAAAAACTCAAAGTGGATGACCTCAAATTAGATTCTAACTGAATGACAATTTATTTTCTAAAACATGAAAAAGTTGCCTTTTTTTAATTAAAAAACAATAAATAGTTTTTATCCTTTTTTTATTCTTTGCTACATCTCAGTACTGAATATCCTTTAGTGTCTTTGTGGCCGCTTCCTATCTACTTGCACTCCAGTGATGGCTTTTATGGCATTTTTCAGGTCAGGTTTTTTGATGGTGACAACAGGGGGCCGTGCCCAACTAATGTGTGTTGAAATGGCTACTTGTAGTCTCCATTGGATGCTCGTGTGCAGGGCCGGATTTCCCACAAGGCCAACTGGGGCGGCAAAGAGCAGCTGTCACAGGAGAGCCAGCACAGTGCTGTGCTTGAACTCTTGTATTGGAGGTGACAGTTTCAATAAAGAGATAGCAATAGAAATAAAGTGAAAAAAAAGAATAAAATAAAAATGTAGGGTTAAGTGCTCATTTTCTCTGGGGGACTCAAATAAAGCAGATTTACTCACCTGCTCCTCAGTCCCGTGGTGGCCGGCACTCACCTCTCACTTCCTTTGCTCCAGCTGTGGAATGTTCCTGGGTGTCCTCACGTCTAATGCAAGTCAATGGACCTGTATAAGACATGATGACATCAGTGGTCCTTAGACCGCCGTAGCACGGGAAAGAAGAGGCTGCGGGGACTGGTCTAGTGTCCCGGACCGAGGATCAGATGAGTAAATCTGGTTTATTTGAGTCCACTAGACAAAACAAGCACCTAACACTTGTAGTGCCGGGTACTGCACAGGTATGGTTTTGCTTGCCCGGTGTTCTTCTTTATATCCTCGGACAGGTTTTTAATGCTGTCTATGCTGAAGAGATATTCATTCATTACTGTGCTGGGTTCTACTATGGTTACCATACAGGAAATATGTACTGGTAGAGCTATGGATGTACCAATACCATTGCTGACCTCCTGAAAATACTGGTTGCCTGGCTGCCTTGCAGAAACAATAACCTCGGTACTTCCACAGAAGATCTCAGTTCACTTGCTGCATGCTTCTCCTGGCTCTGTGATTCAGGATGTAATGAGGCCAAAGGCAACCAGGCACCTGACATTTTCAGATAGAAACAATGGCATCCTATGTATTTTTTCCCAGTACCAGTTGCACACTAAGGAGCTCATGTGTAAACCTCCCGACTAGGGTGAAAAGGGTGAATGCTGTTTCCACGGCACTACCGCCACTAGATGACGGTCTTTGTTCAGTCACGTCCTAATATGGGGTGACAACACTCTGTCCCTGCCTGCCCATTGTGCCCCTGTGTTGTCACCCTTTGATGAGATGGGGACTACAAGCAGCCATTGCAACACACATTATGCAGGTATGGTCCACTGTTGTCACCATCAGGAGACCCACCACGAGGAATGCCATACAGCCATTTCTGGAGTGCAGGTAGATGGGAAGTGGCTGCCAAGGGGCTGCAGGAGATGAGTAGCACCAAGATGTAACAAAAGATGAAAAAGAGTGATATTTTATTATAAAAAGACAATTGTTCATGGTATGCAGCACTTTTACAGGGTAAATGGATTTCAGTTAGGGATTACATATGTTTTAAAGCCCATCTTCAGGGAAGAACCGAGGAGAGGGAGCCCAGGGTTCAGCTTTACAGTAACTGGGTAATATCCTTCATCAGAGGCTCATATGATTCATACAGGTTTCAGGGCAATTGATGGCTGCGTTGAGTATTAGATGCAACCATTGAATTGTATTACATCAACTCCAATCAGCCACACACAGGAGCTCATTGTAACTCATTGATTACAGGGCTTCACCTGCTCATCCAGTTGTCCATTGCTCTCTTTGCCCTCATTCACACGAGAAACGGCCGGCATGTACAGCTCTGTGCTGCGTGCACGGGCGTATGGGGCCGATCCCGGGAAGGACAAGTGCTGCGTTTGATTAGTACGTAGCCCCTGTCCTTCTCTATGGGAGTACACGGCCATACGCTCCCCCCCTACGCTCAACTAAAGTGCAGGTCTGTACGGGTACGTATGTCCCGGCTCGGACACAGACAGGATCCATCCTGTCAGCGTACGAGTACGCTCACCCGCACCCACACGGATGTGCAGGGCGGGTAAGCATAGGGCAGCGTACGGCCGCATACTCTCATAGAGAAGGACAGGGGCTGCGTACTAATCACACGCAGCACCTGTCCTACGCGGGAGCTGCCCGATACGGCCGTGCACGCAGCACAGAGCTGTACGTGCCGGACGTTTCTCGTGTGAATGGCTTTGTCTTCATACACATGAGATATTGTATTAATGGTGACGCATTTGTGAACTATCTAGACTAACCAATTTATTTGATTATCTTGTTCAGAATTGTTGTCTCGTGTTTAATGTTTTGGGACAGGTATCATTAGCTTACACAAGTCTTTAACGTCTGGGCACTCCCTCAATTACTCCTGCCCGAGGCAGAAAGTGTAAATCTTTCACATTCTGTTTTGATGAAACCTGAAGAGCATTTTACAATAATTAGAGAAAAATTCAGGTGGACACTCCTTGGCTGCCATGGTGGTAACTCCTTGCCTGTAGGTGAGATGGTTATATGATGGCTGTTGTTGGGGGATTCTTTTGTCATTCCCTGAATGCAGCAGTGGTAAGTCCCTGGTTTGGATGGTGGGCTGCCACGTGTCTTGAGGGGAGTTGAGGTGATGAGGGGGGCCACTCTTGCTGCTCCAGTCCAAGCACCCCTGGAAGGTGGAACAGGTGCAAGAGGACAAGGAGTGGCATGGGTGCCGAAAGATAATGCAGACACCAGGAATGCCAAGATCAGTAGTGCAGGTATCTGCCAACAGGAAGCAGGTGAAGAACACAGGTCTTCAGCAGCAAGGTCAGGTCTAGCGAAGTCAGCAATGGTCGGGCAGCGGGGTACCAAGACAGCAGACAAGACATAGTCAGGGAAAGGCTTGGGCTATATCTTGCGGGCAGCGTGGTACAAGGCAGCAGACCGAAGAGTGATCAAAGAACAAGCCGAGGTCAAGGGATATGGAAACGCAGTCAGAAGGTCAAGGCAAGCTGGGTCGTTAACGGGAGTTCAGATTACGATACAGAAACATGGAAGCAGGAAACATCTGAAGATCAATCAGCATGGAGGTTAGAACATCTCAGTCATAAATAGCCTGTTTGGCACCACAGCTTGAAATGAGCTTGTGCACACATCCGCACACACGCATGCACACTTCTATGGACCAAATTGTGCCATACACATGTACAGGTGCTTGTGCTAAGCTTCGGCCTAACAGGCTGGTCCTTGCGTCCTGACATGGTCTCTTCCGGCCTGTAGTGGTGTCCGTTTCCTGGTTGTACCAGTTGTCAGACCTTTCAATAAACTGAGTTGAAGTTCTTAATTCTAGAATTCTGGTGGTTGATCAAACTCAGGGGTAGGAATGAGCAAATCTGCCTAGGTTTGGCTTGCAAACAGTTTTGTGAATCGTGCTTGAATCTTTGAGCATACTTTGTGGTTCCCATTGAAGTCTATGTAAATCTTATTCTTACTCATGAGAACCCAGATTGCTTAGTTTCTGGTGATTACTTGCAATCATATTTGCGATTCCCAGTGGGTAGAAAGTGCTTGCAATTGACTGAAAATTGCATGTTCTGCCAGCTTGTGATGAGCAATCTTTGCATCCACTGTTGCCCAGTTCCTGAATTTAGAGGTGGTTATTTCGCTGGCAGTGGCTGAAGCAATCATTTCTTGTGTTCAATGGTGATCAGTTACCCTGTCTAGTAGGGTGGTTACTATATCTGTATCCAATGTAGTTTCTCACTCTGGGTACAGGGATGATCCAAGTGTCTAATGGTAGTCCCTCTGTCCCCTGGTGGTCATGGTAGTCCATGTGTCTGTGTAGTCAGTACCTAGGTTCAGTGGTTGGCAGTCCCTTACTCTAATGGTGGTCACTGTGAACAGTGGTGATCCCTGTGTCCAGAATAGTCACTGTGTTCATCAGTGATCCTCGTGCTCATTGGTGGACACTATGTGTTGTAATAGTTCTCCTATCCATTGATGGAAAGGCTTTGGGTTTCTTGTTGGTCAGTCCCTGTATCTAGCTATAGTTTCTGTGGTCTGCAGTGGCATTTATACTCAGTGGCCTTCCCTGTGTGTAGTAATAATCCCTGTGTTCATCAGTGAACCTTATACTCAGTGGTGGTCACTATGTGTTGTAATAGTTCTCCTATCCATTAATGGAAAGGCTCTGGGTTTCTTGTTGGTCAGTCCCTGTATCTAGCTATAGTTCCAGTGGTCAGCAGTGGCCTTTATACTCAGTGGCCTTCCCTGTGTGTAGTAATAATCCCTGTGTTCATCAGTGAACCTTATACTCAGTGGTGGTCACTATGTGTTGTAATAGTTCTCCTATCCATTAATGGAAAGGCTCTGGGTTTCTTGTTGGTCAGTCCCTGTATCTAGCTATAGTTCTTGTGGTCAGCAGTGGCCCTTATACTCAGTGGCGTTCCCTGTGTGCATTAATAATCCCTGTGTTCATCAGTGGACCTTATACTCAGTGGTGGTCCTTATATTTAGTAATAGTCCCTCTGTCCAGGGATGGCCAGTTTCAGTGTACATTGATGGTCAGGCTCTGTATCCATTTGTAGTGCCTCTACTTTTCCAATTTGTTTAAGCATACATGAACATTGTATATCTGTTATTTGCCATTTATCTTCAATATTTGTTTTACAAATGAACAACAGGGAACCCGTTACACACAATTCACAGAGTGTTACGAGCCCCCCTATTTGCATGTTTAAATTTCAGCTTGAGCTACTCAGCTCTGTAAACAACAGCCAAGCTGGTCTCATAAAGAAGTGGAAAGGAGCTCCGAGCCTCATCTGATAGCTGGAAAGGAATACAATATATTCATATGGAATATCTAACTTACCTGGGAATCCCTTAAAGTCACTTAAAGACATAGGAAACCAGAAGAGGAGTAAACTCACCGGCTCCTCCTGCAGTTAAAATATCCCTTTTGTCATGACTGCCCACTTGACCACATGACCTGCAGTTAAGCCCTTATCAACAAAGAAGGTTGGTAGTAGAGATGGTAATAGATTGTCATTTCAGTGCTACTTCTGTTACCATGCAATGGGGAAAAAAATGCTGGGTAGGAGACGGAGAACATCAGGTGCACGAGAAATAGCTGTAGCCGAAGGCAGGTTTATATGACAGTGATGAATGAATGGTTTCTTCTTTTTGCAGCAGAAAGATGGTAATGAACATGACATTCTGACTTTGATGTGGGCTACCTGTCAATTCTTCTCCTACTCCACCCGAACACTCACTCTACCAGTGGGTCCAGTTTGTCAGTGACCTATATAGGAGATTTATAGGAAACTGAGAGCATTTACCGAGTACTGCTTGCTTCTGGCACTTCCAGATAATGTTCTGCTTTATTTTAATGTAATTACAGCATGTTGTATCGTTTGGCATATTTATTAGGAAGTAAAAATTAAGGCTTTGGGGTTTACAGGTGAAACTCGAATAATTAGAATATCGTGCAAAGTTCATTTATTTCATGTTTTCACCCAAAAGTCTCACCTTTTTCTAATTTTGTTTCTACAGTATGTAAAAAAGCTTAAATCTTCAGCAAACTTCATGTGAATCTTGGGTGAAAACATTGAAAAATAGGCCCCTTACACTTACATACATTTAGATAGACCCCTTAGCAGTGGCGTCACAAGGGGGGTGCAGCCCGCACCTAGGTGACACCATTGGAGGAGTGACACCAAAATGATTGACAGTAATTTTGGTGTCACCCGCTCTAAAAAGTCAAGCACTCGGTCATGGACTGAGAGCCCAACAATGTCAGGAGAGAGGAGGGGAAGGGGATAGTGGTTGGAAAGGTGAGGGAGGGGAAGGAGCTAGTGGTTGGAAAGCTGAGGGTGGGGAAGGAGCTAGTGGTTGGAAGAGTGATGGAGGGGAGGGGTGTTCTGTAGCCCAGCAGGAAATATCTCAGGCAGGTGAGGGAGAGGAAGGAGCTAGTGGTTGGAAATGTGGGGGAGGGGAAGGGGATAGTGGTTGGAAAGGTGAGGCCCCTTACACTTACATACATTTAGATAGACCCCTTAGCAGTGGCGTCACAAGGGGGGTGCAGCCCGCACCTAGGTGACACCATTGGAGGAGTGACACCAAAATGATTGACAGTAATTTTGGTGTCACCCGCTCTAAAAAGTCAAGCACTCGGTCATGGACTGAGAGCTCGACAATGTCAGGAAAGAGGAGGGGAAGGGGATAGTGGTTGGAAAGGTGAGGGAGGGGAAGGAGCTAGTGGTTGGAAGGGTGATGGAGGGGAGGGGTGTTCTGTAGCCCAGCAGGGAATATCTCAGGCAGGGCTGACAACACTGCTTGGGATTTCTGAGCAGCAGAGGAAGCACTGTCAGGGGGCTAGAGGCTCAATGGATTTCTGGGAAATTAATAGACATATGCTTTAAATATACTTGTAATGCAAAGCAATTCTGCTAAAACTAAAAACAAAGAAATAACATTGGGTTGGTGTTCTCCTCTGAATGCTATGAATGATAAGCGTGACATATTTTATGACATTCCTTGTAATTTAGCATTTATTAATGAGCCAACTATAACCAATAATAATCAATATATTTGCCTGCAGAGATGTGCGGATCTGCTCTCCCTGCTGTGGGAAAAATAATAACTGTGCATGCAAGCAGGCAGATAAACACTACAAAGAGGACTCACCCTCCCACCCAACGTCAAAAAACTGAACCCCTATGATGATCAACAATGTAATACCCAATTAAAGCCTCAACAACCCTTTAACTCCTTATAGTACAGCTACAGTGTCACCTTCCGCTTACAGCTCCATAATAAAAGAGGGTATAAAACATCAATGACTGACGATTGCTTTGGGCAAGGTCATAGATTACTGTACTTTGTACTTTGTACTTTGAGACCAAATGATCACTATTATCAGAGACCCATATGATGTATGCAGCAGTGACGTGCGGCACCTTTGGTTCCCGGTGAGGCATTACCCCGCCTCATCCCCAGCAGGTCCCACACCGCAGCCCACCGAAGCCCCGCCCACCAAAGCACCACCCCTGCCCGGTGAAACTCCACCCCCAACCTGGTCCTCAAGCTAGTGTGAAGGAGGAAAGGAGGAGCCTCCCTGTTCCTCACTTGCTCGTCACTGCAGAGGCATCGAGATTGATGGCCTCAGTGATTTTTTTTTTCTTTTTTTGATTGGACAGCTTGGACCAATGGCGCTTTGCTATTGGTCCAAGCCATCCTCAGAGCTCACGCCTCTAACACATAGTAGAGGCTGTGACAGCTCTCTTGTCTCACTAGTTAGGTTACACAAGCAGTGGGGAAGCCCGCTGCTGTGTAACCTAATTACCTATCAAATGCCGGATGGAGCGCTGCCTGTAATTAACAGGCAGTGATCCGTCCATGACAGGTTACACAGCGGGGAGGCTTTCCCTGCTGTGTAACCTGTAACAAGCCGATCTGAATGGAGAAAAAGCTGTCAGCTTCAGATTTGAAGCTGACAGCTTTTTCCTCCATAATACTAGGTGAGGCTCTGCCTCCCCTGACCGCACGTCCCTGGTATGCAGATTCCGGGCTGGCTATGAGAGGCTGAGATGGGTATCAGAAGCCTACATCTAACCTTATTGCCACAACCCCAAATAGTCAGACACCCCAACCTACTGTATGTAAGTCATGTGCCACAGGCTGCAGCTGGTCATCTTTTTTTGCATTGATACCTCCTTATATATACAGTGTATATATATATATTCAGTCTCAAACCTTTGAATTAATTTTCTACATATAATTTAAAGTATTTCTGTACTTTTTTATATCCAATGTTTTCCCTCGCTATGTTTTGGTAATAATATTTAAGCTAACATACGCAATTATGTTTAGAAACTCACTCAATGATGTTAGCCTAGGGCAGGAATAGAAAGAATCATCACATGCATGCAGGTAGGGCAACACAAATCTTTCAAATTGTTTCCTATTGTGACCTTTAGAGAATTTTAAACGACTATGAGAAAAATTCAGGGTTATGATGTTGGCTGCCATGATGGTTATACATTATCTTTAGTTATGACAACAGTTGTGATTTCCCTCTGGCTGTTTTTGTCATTTCATAAAAGCAGATGTGGTAAGGCTCTGGGTCTGGTGGTTGCTTGCTTTTGGTAGTAGCAGTGTTTATTTTTTGGGTCATCTTATCTTTAACCCCTAAATCCATCAGTAATCAGGGCCTCTCTCCAGTGCTGGATAGTCCCTGGGTCTAGTAACGGCCATTCACTGGTTGTAGCAGTTGTCAGAGTTTGGCTCTCATAGTTGGTCATTTCGTGAGCCTAGTGGTGGTTCCCTGTGGGCTTCTGTTCACTATCTTCATCTTTCTGGTCCATTGCAGTTCCCTGTGTCCAGTGATGATCTTACTGTCTAGTAGTAGTTTCTGTGTCCACTGTCCAGTAGTGGTCTACTTGTGGTCATTCCTTAAGTCCAAAGGTAGACTCACTGTTCTTGCTTCCAGCATTGGTCCTTGTGTTCAGTTGTGCTCTTTATGGCTAATGGCAGTTCTTCTGTTTAGTGCTGTCCAGCCCCTTGGTGTCTGATGGTGGTCAGGCCTTTTGTTCAGTAGTCATCACTCCCTGTGTCCAGTAGTATACTGTCCTTGCGCTCAGTCATGGTCACTGTGTCTAGTAATAGTCCATACTCAGTGATGGTCCCTGTGTCCAGCAGAGGATCCTTGGTCTAACAATTGTCGGGATCCGCTTCAGCAGCAGCTCGCGGTATACTGCGGCGTATCAGTATACTGAGCCTAGGGTGACGGGAGGACGCTAGTTTGTGTCCTCCCGTTACCCTAAGGAGAACTATGGGGAAAAGCCTTAACCCCATAGTTCTCCTTTAAAGGAATACTCCAGGCAATACTCTAGATAGGCAGAGCCAGCTGTCACTCACGCAGCTGGGCGGATCCAGACAGCATTGTCGGGATCCGCTTCAGCTGCGGCGTCTCAGTATAGCGCGAGCTGTAGCTCGCGCTATACTGAGCTTAGGGTGACGGGAGGACGCTAGTTTGTGTCCTCCCGTTACCCTAAGGAGAACTATGGGGAAAAGCCCTAACCCCATAGTTCTCCTTTAACGTCTCGGCAGCAACAAGCTCTAAAGTTCGTTCACATAAAGGCAAACAGAAATCCTCATAGTGTATTAAATTCTATTTAGAAGAAATGCATAAGAGAACTCAGTGTTAAAAATACAACGGCCAGCCAGCACTATTAAAAGAACCCTCCCATCTCCTCGAAATCCAAAGTGTGATGTCAGCAAGCCCCGCCACTGACGCGTTTCGTCATACGACGTCTTCAGAGGATAGCAGGTCTGGCTGCCCACACTTCACTAACAATCTTTTATCTCAGGAGACCGCAATGCGCACACCCCTTAATCAAACCTAAACGATGGGAGATGTTCAACTTGCAAACAATTATAATAAAATATACGAAGTAAAATCAAGGTTAAAAACGATCTATAGCAGTAAAAATGAGTCCATGTCAAAGACCTATATCATAAAAGCAAATAGGTTAATAGGACAATAATAAATATATAGAGGACATGACACACAAATAGGAGTAGGACTATACCCAATGTTGACAGTAACTATGTACAATGTACAAATATAGAGAATCTGACCCCAGAGTTATTACATACATTAAAAAAGAATATGTATAGAAATAAAATTATACACAAGAAACATTTATATATTAAATATAAATAAGCAAACATCAAAATCAATGCCATATATCCACACGTAAAGGACAAGACAGAAGGGAGATTGATTTTGTGCCCCCATCCCTCGAGAAACACTAAAGTTTATTTGTCGCTCTAAAAACAGTTCAAATCGAAGTCTATATTGATTTTTGACGTTTATGGTTCTGATTGTTATTTCTCACAATCTTTATATAATTTTTTACCTGATTTGTCACCATTTGTTTTGCACACAATGCATTGACTGTTATTGTTATAGTCACATATTTATCATTCTTATTCACCTTTGTTTATATTTTATTTATTCATTTTGGTGTTATGGGGAGGTTATATAGCGCTGCACAATTATTGGAACATTTCAATGAGGTTCCATTAACCTTTGTCTGGGGGCTTTTAACTGTTGATCCCTTTTTTAGTTCACCTGTCTCCTAATTAGCGCAGATTTATCCACCGTATAACTGTTATTTTTCTGCATGTTGTAGTAGACCTTAAATTTCATGGGTCCAGAGTTAGTCCTTTTTGTTCAGTGTGCAGTGGTGATTCCATTGTCCAGTGGTGATCACAGTGCCCAGAGGTGGTGAGTCCCTCTGCTCAGTCATTTTGTCCAGTGGTGATTACAGTGTCCATTGATGAGTATATTTGCTTAGTAGTTGCCACTGCCTGGAGGTGTAGTCCATGTGTCCCATAGTGGCCTCTCTGTCCAGTGGTGGTCCCATTTAGTGGCGGTCAATACTTATGTCCAGCAATGTTTCCAGTGCACAGGGTTGGTCTGTTCAAAATGGTCAGTCTCTAGTTCTTTTATAAATCAATCTCATACACTGCAATTAGTTGATCTCAATGTTTCAATTGATTTTAAACTGTCGTATGTCATATGTCTGTTTATGTTTGCTTTTATAGTAAAAATAATATGAAAGAGCCACAATCACGAAAAATCTTACATTCTGGTAACTGCATGCACAAAATACATATAATGATAGTATTCAGTATACAGTAAACGCCCAGTTATCCGGCACCCGCAGGGATGGGTAGGTGCCGAATAACTGTAGTTTCTGGCTGTCTTGAGAGTTTATAGCAAGTAGCACCCTGTGGCGCCCCACCCCGCCCCTAGCTCCTGCAGCCAACAGGTGAATGTAAGCCGCCAGACTGCTGCTGGCTATTTCAAACTGCAATAGCCAATAGCAGGCTGGCTACTGAATCCCCACCCACTGAGCAGAGGAGCGGACCTCCTAAATTTAGTTGCTAAGAAAATTTTTTAGTGTGCACCAAGCAACCGACTTTTTTTTACTGTGCATCAAGCCACCAGCAAAAAATAAAAAAAATCGAGGACATATTAAGTCCTCGATTTTTTTTCCAAGTTGCTTGAGAGTGCCGGTTGCTTGAATGCCAGATAATGGGGAGTTTACTGAATTCAAGTGACACAAAACTCACTAAACTAAACTAAACTTAAATTTTAAAAATACATTCACGTACCTTAACTATTAACAAAATGTCTCTTATTTGTGTATCACTCGGCTGTAGATCCTCCAATCATCTCTGAATTGGTGCTGACACTGCCCTTCCTTCTGGAGGGGGGCTATTTTTGTTCCGCATGGTCCCTGTGTGTGTTGTAAAGTAGTCACCACTCCAAGCTCGCTCCCGGGATGGACTACAATCTCATGTTTAGTTTACTAGTTTGTATTGAGATTGTAGTCCATCACAGGAGAACACACACAGGGACCATGGGGAACAAAAGTAGCCCCCCTCCAGAAGGGGTGCTGACCCCCCTCCAGTGTCAGCACCAATTCAGAGATGATTTGAGGATCTACAGCTGAGTGATACACAAAAAGGATACATTATTGTTAATAGTTAAGGTACTTCAATGCATTTTTAAGATTTAACTCCTGATTTTAGTGTCACTTTATTTCCATGTACATGCATTACTAATTAAATGAAACTGCAAGATCATAAATGACCACAAGGTGGCGCACATTGTTCTCCTATTGGGAACTGAGAAAACTAGGTCATCACCTTTCACGGCTCATTAGTAAAAAAAAACATCCAGTAGCACTATGCAGCGCTATGCAAAGCATTTTGTATATAGAAAACTATTTTGGTTTAAGGGAAATAATATTTTTATCTAATGTTTAATGTGTGACAAATTCAATGTAATTTATACCATACCTTTTTTTTTAAATGTATCCATGTGGTTAAATACTAATGAAGCGTACCGTGTGTGTTTGTGTACTGATAAGCAACACTAAAATAAAAATGCTACAAAATTTGTCTGATCCAACCTATGCTTTTAAATTCAGAGATATAATATTCAATGCCTTTTACAGTAAAGGCTAATATTGAAATTGATTGAATAGTGATATGCTACACCCCCCCCTCCCCCCTCCTTTGATTTGTTAAATACACAATTGCATTGTGTGGTATCTTTTCAACAAGTGCACAACCGTAACTGTTGATCCTGCCAGAAAGCATGTGAGCTTGTGAACTCGTGTGCACTGTGCCTCTGCTAAACTGTTATCAGTTAGCATTGTTTTCAGTTCTCTCTGGACTACAGAACACCCCCATACACGTTATGTAGATGATGAGAGGTGTTCTATTTTTCTAACACACTTCCTTCCCTAGGGTGACAGTACTGCACTTCCATATCTACAGCACAGCAAGTCAGTGTTGTTATATCAGGAGGCAGATTCACCAGGTGAAAATAAAGGGAAAAAAGCCTATGAAAAAAAACGAATCCTCCCACCACATCTAATGACCGGTGAGCTAAAATATAAACAATTTTTATGTTTTCATTTTGTTTTTTCTTTCATTTTGTATTTAGTGTCCCATGTCCCGTCAAAGTAGCATGGCGCTTGATGAACTGGAACACATCAACCCAACAGGTTGAAGTGCAACCAAAGTTTTGTATGGAGAGAGGGATTAGAACACCTGTCTGGTTTGTATTGCTGTCTGTGTCCCCACTAGGGAGATTCACCCTATTTAAGCATAATATTATTATTGTTATTATTATTCATAAAATATAGTATTAATAAAATATATTATTATTATTGATATTATTATTATAAAGGATTTATATACACCAATAGTTTGCGCAGCACTTTACAAAATTACTTTTTGTTCATGGTCTTTGTTCGTTAAAATTCAGGGGATGTGGTGTCAGTACACCAAGGATCAGTAACAAAACACACATATTTATTTGTCCTGGTGACCCTCATCACTGAAATTTTTTTAAAAATCCTTAACTTTGGGTTGTCACCTGAACAGGAAAAGAGAGGAAATCTTCCAATGGGAACACTAGTTCTAGTGACCCTGCTGACCACCATGAATTTCCCCCACTTCCTGTTGTGGCTATTGGAAGGGAAATCAGGATACAGATGACCAAAAAAACAAAAACAAAACCTGACATGGGTCATAACCCTCTCATAAGCTATGCAAATTTCACTAAGAACTGGCATAAATTCACACATTGGGTGTCCCTGATGGTACCCTCTCGCGCGGCATCCCTCGATCAGAAGATCAAAGGAGCTGGCTGAAAAATATTCAGCTGAATGGTGCTTGCAGAAAATCCAAAGTCAATAAACTGCAAGCACCGTACGGGCATTCTGACAGTGGCCTGCAGCTGATTGGCCGAAGGTTTTCCAACACATTCTTTCAGCAAAAGATGATCTAATGATTGACTTCTGTTGATCGAATACGGTAGACACGGAGCAAATTTCGTCCGATTCAGCAGGACTCGCTCCGCCGTATGTACTGTATTTACTTTACTCTATCCAAAACTAAAAACAAAAAAATGGCTTCAGTTCTACTTTAGGAGCCATAAAGACGGAGATCACCAGTATTCAATTCTTTTGCTTATGTATTGAAGAAACATGGCATAAACGTCAATTAGCCAACGTTTCCCAACATTTCAGCCAGGGTCCCTTCTTCAAGGCGATAAAGTGACAGTGGTAGGTCATGATGTTGCTTTTAAGAAAGGCCCCTGCGTGGCCTGGAAATGTTGGCTAATTGACGCTTGTGACATGTTTCTTCAATACATAAGCAAAAGAATTGAATGCTTTTGACTGAGTGATGGTGATCTTCCTCTTTATGATTTTGGAAAACACGGCGCCATCCGTGTAACCACAACGAGCACCACGACCACTAATCAAGGTCCAATCGTTGTAAGGAGTGCAGGTGACACATCATAACATTACTTTAGGAGTCAACGCTTCATTTTTATTTTGATTAGAGACATCTAGGCATTAAACAACGCTGTGATCTAGATTGCTGGGTAACAATTTTGTTTACATTGTTTCCCATTTTAATGAAAAGAGATAAGTTTCAGTCTACAGTTACCTATCATCCAGGGAAGGAGCACTGTGACTGACTCCATTGTTTCCTCTTGTCCTGCTCCTTGTACCTCTTTGATCATTGCCCCGGGAGAAGTGATCTTCACTTTGGTTGAGGCATCTGAGATAAGAAGATCAAAGCATAAAGGTGAATCCACCGCTCGCTGTAAATATCCTCTTTCTTTCCAGTGACAACAAGATGTGTGCAGATACCAGCACAGGTTGCAGCTAATATCTTGTTATCACTGAAAAGTTACACTCGCGGGTTCGTGGCGGCCGGCTGACCTTTGAACTGACATCAATCCGGGAGCAATTTCATTAATTGGTACCTATTAATGATCACAGGTATTTTCAGAGAGAATCACCTGGACACAAAGCAACATCTCCTTCACTCCTGGTGTTCCCCAAAATCTTAAAGGAGAACTATGAGGTGAGTGCTTTTCACTCACCTCATAGTTCTAGCCGACCTGTGACAATGAGACTGTCACAGGTCGGCTCAGTAGATCGGGAGGTGAGTGAACACATACCGGCGTTCGCTCACCTCTCGATCCTGTCACGGCTCTCTGCCGTGACAGGGGAGGGGCTGGATTCCCCCCTCCCCGCTCCGATCTGCCAGCGCTGACTGGCGGAATGAACGGGGCAGGGGGCGGGTGCAGCTGGCTCTGCCTCTAGATAGGCAGAGCCAGGTGTCAGTCACGCAGCTGGGCGGATCCCGGCACAATTGTTGGGATCCGCTTCAGCTGCGGCATCTCAGTATACCGGTATACTGAGCCTAGGGTGACGGGAGGACGTTGGTTTGTGTCCTCCCGTTACCCTAAGGAGAACTATGGGGAAAAGCCCTAACCCCATAGTTCTCCTTTAAGGGAATACTCCAGGCAAATTAAATCTCTAAGTAAAATAACAGAGATATACTCACCGGAACCAAACACGATCCCAGCTGGCTGCTATGTTTGTTATGTGTTCCTAGTCACACAGTGTAACGACAAATAATTAAAAAAAAATATTTCTGACCTTTTAGATGTTTCTTAGTAGCCAGTTTGTGCAAGGTTAACTCTAAATTTCCAAGTGACAGAAAACCGTCTGTCCTCATAGAAAGACTAAGGACAAACTGAGCTTCTCTATGCGTGTAAACATCTGACTTTTACATTTGCACCACATTATGGCCACTAGGTGGAGCTGAGGAGCATAGGGTATAGTTTTACGGTAGTTTAGTTTATTTAGTTTACAGCAGATGTGCCAAGCACAAGGCCCCTGGGCCGAATCTGGCCCGCCAGGCCATTTCATGTGGCCCTCGCACCTCTCCAGCAGCTTTACATTTTTAAACCAAAGCCGGCGCTGTAAACAAGCACTGGCTTTACATGAAGGCTGTCGAGGTCCCCAGCAAGGTCCTGCCGAGACCAACCGGGAGCCCTGGTGAGATTGCACAGCCCTCTTAAGACCTTGCACAGCCCAGCATAGACCCCGCACAACTATCTGAGAGTCCACACAGCCCACCATAGAACCTGCACAGCCACTTGAGAGCCCGCACAGCCCACCATAGACCCCGCACATCCATCAGAGAGTCCTCACAGCCCACCATAGACCCCGCACATCCATCAGAGAGTCCTCACAGCCCACCATAGACCCCGCACATCCATCAGAGAGTCCTCACAGCCCACCATAGACCCCGCACATCCATCAGAGAGTCCTCACAGCCCACCATAGACCCCGCACATCCATCAGAGAGTCCTCACAGCCCACCATAGACCCCGCACATCCATCAGAGAGTCCTCACAGCCCACCATAGACCCCGCACATCCATCAGAGAGTCCTCACAGCCCACCATAGACCCCGCACATCCATCAGAGAGTCCTCACAGCCCACCATAGACCCCGCACATCCATCAGAGAGTCCTCACAGCCCACCATAGACCCCGCACATCCATCAGAGAGTCCTCACAGCCCACCATAGACCCCGCACATCCATCAGAGAGTCCTCACAGCCCACCATAGACCCCGCACATCCATCAGAGAGTCCTCACAGCCCACCATAGACCCCGCACATCCATCAGAGAGTCCTCACAGCCCACCATAGACCCCGCACATCCATCAGAGAGTCCTCACAGCCCACCATAGACCCCGCACATCCATCAGAGAGTCCTCACAGCCCACCATAGACCCCGCACATCCATCAGAGAGTCCTCACAGCCCACCATAGACCCCGCACATCCATCAGAGAGTCCTCACAGCCCACCATAGACCCCGCACATCCATCAGAGAGTCCTCACAGCCCACCATAGACCCCGCACATCCATCAGAGAGTCCTCACAGCCCACCATAGACCCCGCACATCCATCAGAGAGTCCTCACAGCCCACCATAGACCCCGCACATCCATCAGAGAGTCCTCACAGCCCACCATAGACCCCGCACATCCATCAGAGAGTCCTCACAGCCCACCATAGACCCCGCACATCCATCAGAGAGTCCTCACAGCCCACCATAGACCCCGCACATCCATCAGAGAGTCCTCACAGCCCACCATAGACCCCGCACATCCATCAGAGAGTCCTCACAGCCCACCATAGACCCCGCACATCCATCAGAGAGTCCTCACAGCCCACCATAGACCCCGCACATCCATCAGAGAGTCCTCACAGCCCACCATAGACCCCGCACATCCATCAGAGAGTCCTCACAGCCCACCATAGACCCCGCACATCCATCAGAGAGTCCTCACAGCCCACCATAGACCCCGCACATCCATCAGAGAGTCCTCACAGCCCACCATAGACCCCGCACATCCATCAGAGAGTCCTCACAGCCCACCATAGACCCCGCACATCCATCAGAGAGTCCTCACAGCCCACCATAGACCCCGCACATCCATCAGAGAGTCCTCACAGCCCACCATAGACCCCGCACATCCATCAGAGAGTCCTCACAGCCCACCATAGACCCCGCACATCCATCAGAGAGTCCTCACAGCCCACCATAGACCCCGCACATCCATCAGAGAGTCCTCACAGCCCACCATAGACCCCGCACATCCATCAGAGAGTCCTCACAGCCCACCATAGACCCCGCACATCCATCAGAGAGTCCTCACAGCCCACCATAGACCCCGCACATCCATCAGAGAGTCCTCACAGCCCACCATAGACCCCGCACATCCATCAGAGAGTCCTCACAGCCCACCATAGACCCCGCACATCCATCAGAGAGTCCTCACAGCCCACCATAGACCCCGCACATCCATCAGAGAGTCCTCACAGCCCACCATAGACCCCGCACATCCATCAGAGAGTCCTCACAGCCCACCATAGACCCCGCACATCCATCAGAGAGTCCTCACAGCCCACCATAGACCCCGCACATCCATCAGAGAGTCCTCACAGCCCACCATAGACCCCGCACATCCATCAGAGAGTCCTCACAGCCCACCATAGACCCCGCACATCCATCAGAGAGTCCTCACAGCCCACCATAGAACCTGCACAGCCACCTGAGAGCCCGCACAGCCCACCATAGACCCCGCACATCCATCAGAGAGTCCTCACAGCCCACCATAGAACCTGCATAGCCACCTTGGAGTCCGCATAGACCACAACAGACCCCGCGTAGCCTGCCTGAGAGTCTGCACAGCCTACCATAGACCCCACATAGCCCACCATAGACCCCACATAGCTCACCCGAGAGTCTGCACAGCCCACCATAGAACCTGCATATCCACCTGAGATTCTGCACTCACAATTAGACTAATTGCCATTATTTTTCCTAGACTTCTACTTTCAGAGCTAGTTATTAAGTTAATACTAAAACGGGTAATAATCGAATGCAGAGGCAATTATTTAATATGATAAAGAGTAGATACATTTATATAGTCTTACATATACAACCGGGTCGCCCCCTTGAGGGCAACCATGATGCTGATGCGGCCTGTGATGAAACAGTTTGACACCCTTGATTTACAGGGTTATTCACAAAAGGGTGAAGAGTTTGGAGATGGCAGGAGAAGTGAACAATCTAGGACAACAGAGCTGATTTAAAACAATTCTCCAATTCAGCTCACTTTCCTGTTCATCTATGTTGTCCTAGATTGGTCACTTCTCCTGACTTCTCCAAACTCTTCACCCTTTTGTGAATTTTGTGTGTTTTTGTATTGTTGTCTTTCCTATTTTGAATTTACAAAAATATTTAATTGAAATACACTGAGTGGATTTCAATTATATCACCTCTTCTATGGACTATGCATTTAGCTGAAATCTCCTGAATTATCAGAAAATGTGGGAAAACTGGAAACCGCCCATTTCACTGTTCCGTAGCTGCCGTCTAGATTTAGCACTGGGGGCAGCTATTACTTTGCTGTAGGTTCAGTACAGGATACCTGAGGCTGCACAGCTGGCGGGAGAGCTAAACAAAGTCCACAAATAAGCACGCTTACTGTACAGCAATCCTTCTGGCAAATGTCAGTGTTGCCAATAGCCCATAGCCATTCTGTTTACTGTTGCCAAATCATTGAGGAGATTTCTGATTGGCCTCATTGGCTTCCTAGACTTTGCACATTGTTTTTGCGCTGCTTTATTGAACACACTTGATTTTAAAGGGTTAAACAAGCTTTTATAAGCAGTATTCCAGGCACAGTATTTAATTATGTTTTAGTTCCAGCCTCTGCTAGCAGTGTTATTCCTTTAGGAACCACGAGACAATGGCAAGCTATATGATTAATCTATGAGAACATCATTATCAGGGATGAGCTTTGATCTCAGGTAAAGTGACACCTATCATTATGAAAGGACAGGAGCAGGCCGGCTTTCCTGGCAGGTGGCTATTGTTAACTTAAAGTAGATCTAACCCCTAACTGAATGCCATTTAGCTTGCTAAAGTGCTGTGTATCATAAAAATTATTTTCTTTATTCAATATAACCTATTTGTTTTCATAGTTTGTCTCTTGTTGATTTTCTGCACCGGACTTGCAGCTACTTCCAGTCTACATGCATTCCGGTAATGGCTGCATGGCAGTTTCTTAGGGTAGGTTACCCGATGGTGACAACCGGGAATCATGCCTGTGCAATGTGTGTTGAAAAGGCCACACAGGGACAGAGCAATATCACCCTATAAAAGGAAGTTCCTGAACAAGAACCTTCATAGCGGGACCACCATGTATTATTTTAATGAAAGCTACAGATTAATAAATATTAAAGTTTCCCTTTGAAATTACCATGTTAAAGCTTTTAGTGGCTGGGTTTACATCATAATATGCCCCGATTGTGCACACTAAGGTTTGAGATTCTGAACAAGCAGTACAAGAACGTTATAACAAGTCTTCATCCACCTCTGTATCTAGAAGCATTGTGGAGAAATTAATGTTTAAAGGAGAACTATGGGGTCAGTGTTTTTCCCCATAGTTCTCCTTAGGGTAACGGGAGGACACAAACTAGCGTCCTCCCGTTACCCTAAGCTCAGTATACCGCGAGCTGTAGCTGAGACGCCGCAGCCGGAGCGGATCACGACTTAGATGACGGGATCCGCCCAGCTGCGTGAGTGACAGCTGGCTCTGCCTATCTAGAGGCAGAGCCAGCTGTACCCGCCCCCTCCCCCGTCCGTTCCGCCAGTCAGCGCTGGCAGATCGGAGCAGGGAGAGGGGAATCCAGCCCCTCCCCCTGTCATGGCAGAGAGCCGTGACAGGATCGAGAGGCGAGCGAACCCGGTATGTGTTCGCTCCCCTCCCGATCTACTGAGCCGACCTGTGACAGTCTCATTGTCACAGGTCGGCTAGAACTATGAGGTGAGTGAAAAGCACTAACCTCATAGTTCTCCTTTAAAGTTCACAACAAAGGCACTGTGTTTTTCTATGAGAGCAAATCTTGGCAGGATGCCTGTAAACACACAGCAGGTGTTTCTAAACTGTTAGCAACTGACTGAACCCCAACTTCAGAGCTGCGATCTTTGAGGATGAGTAACTTCCCATTTAAAGCAGCTACAGAGGTTAGTGAGGGCTGGTTGTAAAGCTCTTTCACTGCATGTTAGGAATATGTAAACAGTTTAAAGGTTACGTTCACATTTTCATAAACAATAAAAAAGTGAACAAACTCACAACATCTCCTCAAGTATCTGCTGCATTTAGCTGCAATGATGACCCCTATCGGGGTCCTGACTAGTGCTGCAACCAGCTAATCAATTAATCGATAATAATCAATAATGAGAATAGTTGTCAATGATTCTCATTATCGAATACTTGGTGTGGATCCTCTAGTTCTCTCCTCCGTGGTGGGAGCTAGTGTTTCATTGGCTCTGTGTCCCCTCTGATCCCCGCTGCTCTCAGCTGGGACAAAGACTGCTGCAGCTGGCATCCAGCAGGGAGGAGAGACAGGCTGTGAGCCAACTCCGCTGTGACCCTACTTTGGATGCAATAGCCAGCCTGCTATTGGCTATTTCAAGTTGCAATAGCCAATAGCATGCTGGGTATTGCACACACCCACTACCTGCTGTCAATCAGCAGACGAATGGACCTGAAGGAGAACGGAGGATGAGAATCTCCTCTCAGCCTTCTTTCTTCCGAGACCACATCCCAAAAGAAAGAAGGCTAAAAGGAGATTCTCATCCTCACTGACCAATGACCACTCGCCATTGCAAGCCTTAGATTGCTACATAGCCTCTGGGACAGTTTTGTGAAGTGTCCATTATACCGGCTGGCATGGTCATTGGGCTAAGTGCTGCAGATAATGGGGGAAGGGTGGAGAGGACGTTGAGTTAGCTGACCTTTTCATTAATTATTAAAGGTGAACTAACCCTTTAATGTCTAAAGTCTGGCCACAGGTGAACCTGTTCTACATTTTAAAGTTTTAAAAGTAACGGTCTAGCCTGAGGGCGGACACCACACCACGCATGCTATTACCTTTATTAGCCAGAAAAGCTTCTTCTGTGTCCCTGTGTGTTCAGCTAAGAGTTCATATTCACAAAAGTTTGCAGAAAATTGGGAGATTTTAATGAAATTTCACCAAAATAACATTGGAGTTAATGGGTTAGGTGAAATAGAAATATTATTAAACTCTCAAACTTTTTTCAATTATATATTTCCAGGCCAAAAAAGAGTCACACACCCTTATATTTCATTGGACCGCCTTTAGCTCTCATTACGGCTTATGCAATGTCACAACATTTATTTCCATCCATTAATTTTTCCCCAAGATCTAGTAGTGATGATGGGAGAGTCAGGCCACTGCGTAAAGTCTTCCCCAGAACATCCCAAAGACTCTCAATGGGGTTAAGGTCTGGACTCTGTGGTGGCCAATCCATGTGTGACAATGATGTCTCATGCTCCCTGAACCACTCTTTCACAATCTGAGCCCGATGAATCCTGGAATTGCCATCCTAAAATATGCCCAATGTGCCATCAGGGAAGAATAAAATCCATTGATGCAAAAACATGGTCATTCAGTATATTCAGAAAGGCAACTTCTAGGGTCTAGGTCTAGTATTCTTCTAGTATATAAAGACATTTGAAATACAAAGAAACAAACAGCGCTATTTGTGCTAATGAAAATCAAACAGTGTATATCCATCAATTTTGTATATACGTATATACACTGTTTGATTTTCATTAGCACAACTAGCGCTGTTTGTTTCTTTGTATTTCATTCACTAGACCTCCAGGGGTCTATATCACAGCAGCTTTTTGAATATGATTGGTTCACACATTTAATCTAAATTTTGTATATTAGCGCTGCCCATTTAGTAAAACCCAATAAAGACATTTGATTGAGGGATACGTGGGCACCCAGCCCCACATACTTGTTAGCTTATATGGCTCCCCAACGTGGTTGCTCTTTGGGTGCTGGGGAAGGTATTGTCGCTTGGTGTGACGGGGGGAGCCCTGTTCCGTTGCGCCCTATGGAGGGTTCTGAATCGCTGAAATGTTGGCCCGGGGGCTCCCCGCGCCAGATCGAGTGTTCTGTGGGTGGGGGTGAGCTGGGGCCTGGACTGTTGGGTGTACATACATTCTGTTGAACGCATTGTTGTTCCCTGTGCCCCCCCCCAACTGTTTGCGGAACCTCTGCCGGGTCCAGTTGGCTGGACGGGGACATCAGCCGGTTGTTATTTAATGGCGTGCACATTCCATGGGGTACTTGTTGCTGTGCCACATAGGGGCGGTAATGTTATGGTTGTATTGGAGGGACTGGGGTGGATGGGAAGTCAGAACTGCACTGTTTTTTTGGTTTTATCCCCCCCCCCCCGTGTCTGCATCTCTAACTACTGCTGTGTTCGGCCTTTTCCCCCAATTGCTGGGTGTTTCCTCTCCGTGTTGGAGGTTAAACGTAGGAACACCCCTGTCGTGTTTGTGTCTTGTTCTCACTCGAGGGTCAGGAACATTCTCACCTCCGAGTGATCTGTATTAGTGTTTTATCTTCCCTGTACTTTACTTCCTCTGTACTCCTTCTTTTGTGTCTTTGTCTCTTGTGCTTCTCCCCTGCTCTACCTCGGGTGGTCCTGGACCGGGATATCCCTAGGTATTTCAGACCATAGGCCCGCCCCATCGGGCGGTCACCTTCGACCCCGTCAGTCTCCCAGACACACCGGACTTTCCACTGGCACATATATTGGCCAACCATGCCTGAGTTACGTATCACCTCTTTTAATGTTCGAGGCCTCCGAGTCCCTGAAAAGAGATCTTGTCTCCTCGCTGAGCTGTGGCGCTCTAGAACCCAGGTGGCCTTTATACAGGAAACCCATTTCATGGTAGGGCGGATCCCGAGGCTGGGGAACCACAGATACACTACGTCCTACCATGCCCCATCCCCGGATTCCAAATCTAGAGGGGTGAGCATAGTGTTGGCCAAATCCCTGGTGTGGACTTATGAGGACCACTATGCCGACCCAGAGGGGCGGTTACTGCTCGTTAAGGGGGCAATCCATGGGCGGAAGGTGACTCTGGCAGCGATATATGCCCCTAACTCCGGTCAGATAGACTTCTTAGACTCAGTGTGGTCACGAATGTTATCCTTTGCCGAAGGGCTTTGGGTGCTGGGAGGTGATTTTAACTTGGTGCTCGACCCATCCATGGACTCTTCTAGGGGACTATCCCAGATCACGCATGCTCAAAGACGACGTATCAAGCGCTCGATGTATGACTTACAGCTCATTGACCCCTGGCGCATTAGTGACCCGACGGGCAGGGACTACACCCACTACTCGGCCCCCCACCAATCGTACTCTAGAATTGATTTTTTCCTATTACAACATGCAACACTTCCCCTTGTATCCAAGGTTTCCATTGGTACCTCGACTATGTCGGATCATTCTCCCATACATATAGTATTGAGCATCGGAGGCGAGACCAAGCCACCACTATCCTGGCGTCTCAACGAATCCCTGTTGCAAGATCTGGCCATTGCCACAGAGGTGCAATCGGACCTCAGGTGCTATTTCAGGCAAAATAACTCCCCAACGCAAGACCCCTTGACCATGTGGGAAGCACACATGTGTGTGATATGGGGGACCCTAATCAAGCTGGGGGCGCGACGCAAACGTCAGCGACAAAAGAGGGTGGACAAACTATATGCCCAACTTCATGACCTAGAGATGCGCCACCAGGCAGCGTTAGATACAGACACGCTGACATCCCTGACGAGAACGAAAACAGACGCGCTCTCCCTCCGCAACCATGTGTGTGAGGCGGGTGGAGGAGATTAGACTGATGGAGGATTTGACCTCCAGTTTAAGGGAATCGCAGTCCAGGTATGTGGCCACCTGGGGAGCATGGATCCACTTCATGGGCTCGTCAGCTTTCTCTACAGTGTGCCAGGAAGAACCCGGAGACTGAGGCACTGCCCATTTACACTTTCCCACTGTGTGTGGTGCGGGGGAGGGGGCGGCTTGGGACCACCGGGGGGTGAGACATCCGTCCACGCTTTCTTTCCCAATCTTTGTGCGTTTCCTTCCGCTTTCTCTTTGTGAGTCCTTGTATGTAAATGTCTTGTCTGTCGTGTATGTGCTGTTTGAGGAGGAACTGGCACGGGCTAGCCCTCCACATATTGGGGCTGTACCCGGCCGCTCGCCTCGACACTATGTTCCCTTCCTGTCCCTGTTTTTGTTTAAGTGTGTTTATTTGTCATCTATTTTCTCCATAAAATGCCTTAAGGGCGGGGACATGTACGGTTACTTGACCTGATCTTACAGCTTTGTTAACATGTTTTAAATATGTTCTTCATTGTCTATGATTCGATATTGTGTGAGACCTTGTGGCCTCCGCTTGTCCTCCTTTTCTATGTACCCCACCCTTTTTGTTCATAAATAAAGAATTTGAAAGACATTTGATTGAGGATCATTGTCGTGCTGGTGCCTTCTTTCTGCATGTGTGTGGCGCCGTCCGCTTGTCACTGCAGCACTCACCATATACTACAAGGGGCATATCGGTCAGGTGTGTGATGGGACATTTGTAAGAACTGATCATTTTGTGGCGCAGTCAATTTTGCCAAAATTACTCTACGCAAAGTTATCCTTTTTCATTGGTCATCCCGACGACATAAATCTCGACCTTCATATCACAATAAATAGCACGGTACACGCCTGTGCATGTGCAGGAAAGAAACGCGTCACATACAAGCGAAAACTCATGTTTACTTCTTACCATCAGTGTTTTGAGGTCAATTTAAAGGTAAAGGTATTAAAGCAGCCGCGGGCTGCAAATTGTGGGGGTGACATGCGGCCTGTTTATTCATGCACATTTATTAATAAGAAAACAAAACATTGCATTTGGCATTCCTAAACAACCATCGCCGTAGGGTCCTATTTCAAATACCAAATGATGCCGCGCCGTCAGTGTGCTCGCCTCGGGCAGCGGCGCGTACGCTGCACCTGGCCCGTTTGCCACTTGGCGGCATACGTGTTGAAGTGTGCTCCCCCCCCCCCATGATTATAAACTGATTAGATCAGCAAATGAATATTGTCACATGGAAAGAACGAAAGTTCTCGGTGGGAACACGCACACCCTTGTTGGTTTTGCTGATGTGCTATGAGATCTATGGCCATGGACTGCACACAAACAAGTTCCAACTAATGATTCTGGTAATAAAAAGAATTGCTTGTGACAATGCTGAGAGTTCTGTATCTATACAATCAGCTGCACACGGTCTGTTTTATCGCCCGGGGCTCTCCAAGGCTTGGTTTCAAAGTACAGCTGGGTGACAATCATGATTTCTGATTAGACCTCGGGAGTATCAGACATATTTCACTTTTGCATAGTTTCAAGATTTTCCCATGTGTTGTGTGCATAAGTAGAAATGGAGCAGTGTAGTCAGGACTCTGTTGCTTTGTCCATTCAAGGCAAAGTGACTGAGTCTCTTTAAAGCTCAGTTGCCAGACCCACTTATACTTCCCTTTGCCCTCACTACTTCGCCAATCCATGAACCGGCAGGTCAAACCTTGCTTAAGCTCTGTGTTGGAGCTTACATGTGGTTGATGACATCAACAACAGTCATCCAATGCTTTGAGATTCCAGGTTCAGTAACTTTTAGTGTACTTTCTGTTCACTTGTGTGTGCTCTCACCCATGCTTGCATGCATATGTTCTACTAAAAGTGCAACTGAAGCCAAAGGTTTTTCGTCAGGTTTGGATAGTGTAGGGGGATTAGATCAACTGTCAGGTTTTTATTGCTGAGGAGCAGAGGACCCCCAAGTGGGCCCCTGATCCTTACCAACACAGCATCATTGTGGATTACAAAGCCTGGCTTGCCACTCTGCCCTGCAGCCCCAACCACCTTCCAGTTCTAGCACAGGTCCGCATGCCGCTGTAGACGTCAATACGTGAAGATGCCTCCCCCCACCCTCTTTTTCCTTTTGGTGGATCCACCAGCTGCAGCAGATATGCATATACAACTCCTTCTTTTCTGAAGCTGCAGGAATGGGGCTGATCTGAGGTGTGAGGATGGAGGAATTAGAACTTATCTGAGGTATGAAGGTGCAGGAATTTGGGCTGATTTGAGGTCTGGAGGTGCAATATTTGGGGATGATCTGTGGTCTGGAGGTGCAGGAGTCATGCTGATATGAGGTCTGAAGGTGCAGGAATTAGAATTGAGGTCTAGAAATGCACAAATTTGGGACGCTCTAAGGTCAAGATGTGGGGTTGATCCGAAGTCTACAGGGGCAGGAAATTGGGCTGATTTAAGGTCTGGAGGAAAATGAATGTAGGCCGATCTGAGTCTGGAGGTGCAGGAATTGGGGATGACCTGAGGTGTAAAGGTGCAGGAATTGAGGTGATCTGAGGTGTGAAGGTGCAGGAATTGGGGATGATCTGAGGTGTGCAGGTACAGGAATGGGGATGGTCTGAGGTGTGCAGGTACAGGAATGGGGATGGTCTGAGGTGTGCAGGTACAGGAATGGGGATGGTCTGAGGTGTGAAGGTGCAGGAATTGGGGATGATCTACGGTGTGAATTGGGGTCTATGGCACACTTTTGTTCTCTGGTACATCGGTTGTCTACAGCCTGTAAATTGCCACTTAATGTGTGAAATAATGCTGACTGTTGACGGATGATCTCATGAATTTCTTGTTGAGTTCCTACAGTAAGTTTTTTGTTTTTGTTTGTTGTACAATCGACCATAAAGATTGTATCATCCTCTGGTTCAATGTATCTATGTACATCACATCAATGTGGAAGAGGGTTCAAAGCAGTGTGTACACCTGCAGAACTGCTGATAATACCTCCCCTGGGGGGTGTTGTGGTAGTATGTGGTCCTTTTTGTTAAGTTAATTGCAGCCTGGGAAATGTGTGCCGTGTTCAGTCCCTTCATTGTTTTTTTAAGTCCTTCATACTATTTGTATACAGTATACAGTACCTACTATTAGGGTCCATTCACACTTGTGTATTGTAGCAACACATGCTTAAACATGCATGTTAACACACGTTGCCATAATGTATTCCAATGAACCTGCTGTATGTGCAGAGCATTGCGGTGCCATTCATTGTGCATGGCGCCCCTATACACTGTACAGTAGAGTGCAATGCACTTTGCAATACAACACACATACTGCGCTGTGTTTTCATCTGTTGAGGTAGGTTGACAGCCCATTCATAATGAACACAATGCACACTGGGGCATGCAATAACGCACATTAACCAGCATTCTTTATCACACTGTAACGCATCACTTTTAGGCAGGATTACTGTATTTTAAAGCCAACGGCTACACTGCAGATATGTTTTACTTCGTTCACTTCTTGATCCAATTGATAAATACTCAGTGAAAAAAAATTAATGGCTTTGTAACATTTTGTTTAAAGTGACAGTGTTATCAGGTGACAGTGTTTGGGCTTAGTGATTGGACGTTCAGGATCCTGGAAGTAGGTTGGGGGGGTATGCTTTAACCCCTCAACGCCAGCAGTAAGCACAAGGCCTCATTTACACGGGCACCCTCACATGCACAGGTGTGCAAGTTTGGGTCGGCGTGCAGCCATGTGCAGCCGCATCCTCCCATAGTGATGTACACAGCTGGATGCAATTACACGTTGCACCAGTCCCTCCCGGAAGCAGGTCTCTCCATGGTGTGCATGCCGTACGGATGTGCATGCCCATGTGAATGAGGCTTATATGTTGCAGCCCAGCAGTGCACCCTAACGCCGAGCTGCCACGTATACATGTACAGTCAGCATCCCTTGTTTGTGCTGCGAGCGAGCTTACATGGCGCGCTCTAGCACAGTGACCACACTGTCACTGATAGCTCTCGGCTTCTGATCAGGTGCTCACTATGACAACCAAACATGGAACCTGGAAGCTCATGTAATGCCTGCGGCTTTAAGAACTTTTAAAGGGCTGGCTCCCACCCGCTGTAAGGGGTTCAAGAGACTTGTCCCAAAATGCTCATCAAAACATCTCCATCCAATTTAAGTGGACTAGAGATCACAGTGACATGCAATGGCTTTGAATTAGTATTCTATGTAGAGTTTGTTTTTCTTTATTATTATTTATGAATAAAGTGTAAAGATATATTCTATTAGGTCCAAATAGTGGGATTTGTGTAGCCTCCCAATGTATGTTTCCTAGAACAAGATCTAAACCTGTGCAGCTGTGATGGAAAGGAAATGGCTAGATCAGGGGTTAGCCAAACTCTGGCCTTCTAGCCATGTTGAAACTACACATCATGCATCTGCCTCTGGGAGTCATGCCTGTGGCTGTCAGAGTCTTGCAATGCCTCATGGGACTTGTTGTTCCACAACATCTGGAGTGCCGCGGGTTGCCAACTCCTGGGTTAGACCATTTGCCAAGTATTTATTGCAGGCTGCCGAAACTCGGCCTCTCTATTTGTCTTGGTGACCATTGCCCACCAAGGCAGAAAGTGCTGGTAAATCCAAAATTTTAGAGGGGTGAGGGAAAATCTTCTAATGAGGATGTCAGCGTATTAAGTTTAGCTACAACAAAGGGCAGTGGCGTCACAGAGGGGGTGCGAGGGGTGTGGCCTGCACCCGGGGGACACCATTGTAGGGGTGGCACCAAAGTGACTGACAGTCATTTTGGTGTCGGCCCCTTTGTAAAGTTTCAGTTTCAGGAGAGAGGAGGGGACCCAGTGGCATACCTTATCCCTCCTCTCTCTGCCGGCGTCCTTCACCAAGACGGCCACCGGCAGATAACAATAAGATGACTGTGCATGCGCGATGACGTAATTACGCACGCGCGTGGTAATGTCACATGCATGCACGATAACGTCACAGTGGGGTGTCACCCGGTATCCGCTCCGGGTGACACCTGGCCTCTGCCCCTGGGCTAGATAATGCCAACATTGGTGGGGAGGGATGTATCGAACCAAACAGCGAATACAGCAGCGGCACCATGGTGAGTGTCTCCCAGTGCTGCCACCACACCTGCGTTATGGCGTATATGATGTGACGTTATCACGAATGCGCAGTGATGTACATCAAAGAGAGGAGGGGATATTGACCCGGCAGGATCAGGTAGGCTGCAAGGTCCCCCCTCTCTTGTGCCGCTTTTGGGCTCTCGGGCCATGACCGAGTTGCCGACTTTTAAGAGGGGGTGACGCCAACATAACTGTCAGTCATTTAGGTGTCACCCACTGTGATGGTATTACCCGGTACATTCCGCACCCCCCTTGTGATGCCAGTGAACTAGTAGAGCACATTTCCTAAACGATCGCTCCTCCTAATTGGCCAGCTTGCATCTCCAGGACCCACAGACACGAGACCGCCATCCAATCAGGATGTTTTTGCCCCGGCTGCCTAAAAGACTTATAAAGATTTTCTCCCATCCATATAATAATTATTTAGGATCAGAGGTTTCCGGATGAACACTGTGTAGGAGTAAAATGCAGACACTTGGTGTGACTTTTATATGCTTGTGAAAGAGCCTATTAGTTGTGATTGCGGCAGGCTGCAAGCGTGCCAATAAAGAGGAATATGGCCGTTGTTCCCGGCCTAGGCGTGTTGGCCGAACCTGCAGTCGGTTCACACGTGTGCAGTCAGTCCGATGTTTTCTCACGCTTGTGAAGTGATTATTCAGAATCATTACAAATCCCTCAGCAGCCTGTGGCCTCGCCTGGGAAACGCCGAGTGAAACTGCTTACTCAGTGGGAGTGGGCCGCCGGGACGGATCTCCTCTACAGCTGCAAGTCTGGGCAGACCGACTACGGCAGGGAACGAAATTCGCCGCTGGAATCCTCCCTGCCAGGAGTGTGTCCTCTTCACTGGCTGAGTTCCATCAGACAAATACGTGTCACCGAGAGCGGAGGGCATGCCAAGTGTGTGCGGAAAACATGACGGTGCCAAGAAAATGCAGACAGTCCCTCACCTGCTGTCTGTCTAGTAATGCATATTCAGAAGCTTAAAGAATAACTCTGAGTAGAATAAAAAATGAAGCCTTGCAGTGGGGCTACCCCTGCAGTGCAAGGGTTAAGTGCTCATTCTGATCCTCTGACACGCTTGGCTGCTAGACTGCTGTTTCTTCTCTCCCGGGCTTCGGTGGTCTAAGAACCTGTGACCTGTCCATTCACTTCTATTCAGGGGCATAACCAGGGCTGGAATAACATAGGGGCTAATGAAGCGCCAGCTCCAGGCTCACCACTGAAAATAGGCACGGTCGGCCCGCATCACCCCAGTATGCCTGACGGCAATCCAGGCCGCCCGGGTTGAACACAATCAGGAAGAGGCGCTGGCTCTATAATCAGGCACATTAGGTGGCTGCACCGCAAAGCCCCTGCGAGGAGCGAGTGACCGCCTAATTAGAGAGGCGCCTCAGCTGCTTCACATCCGACTGACCGACAGCACCAGGCCCATGTTGCTCTTACTCCAGCCCTGGGCGTAACTACAGATCACAGGGCCCCATAGAAAAAATTTGATAGGGGGAGGGGTCACCCTGTCGACCTCTCCCTCTGAGCATCAGCTTTCCTACACTGTAGACTTTACAGAGGATTAGGGTTGTCATCAACTGCAACCACTCCAACCCTTAATGATCAGTACTGTGTTATCTTTACATGTTCTATGTTTAGTTTTCCTCAGTGACCAAATGGGGCCCCCTTCAACCCCCAGGCCCCATAGCAGCCGCCTGGGCTGCTATGGCTATAGCTGAGGATTGGGTGAGTATATCTTTTTTTATTTTACACCCTAAACCACTGGTAGGCAAACTTTCCCCCTCCAGCTGGGGTGCAACTACAAATCCCATTAGTCATTGCAAACCTCTGACAACCACAGGCATGACTTCCAGAGGCAGATACATGATGGGAGTAGTTTTATCACAGCTGGAGGGCTGGAGTTTGCTTAACCCCTGCCCCAGACAAAAACGAGCACTTAACCCTTGCAGTGCGCGGGTAGCCCCACTGCAAGGGTTAATTTTTCTACCTGGAGTTCTTCTTTAAGGCAAACAGCTAAATACACAAATGAGACAGTTGTATGGAAGCTGAGGAGAGGTGGGAGATGTTCTGTAGTCCTAACACACTTTCTGAACTAGGGTGACAACACAGTTCCTCCATTCACTACAGTAAATTGTTTTCACACTAGGACAGGAAGTGGGTTACAGACAGGATCACCAGCCTCATAAAAATAAAAAAAAAAGCAGTCACCTCATCTAAGGTTCTGTTGGCTGCAATATATTACTTTTTGTGTTCTTGGGTTTCAGCTGGCCATGCAGTGCTTGAATTTCCTCTTGTGTGTGGTCATGTTGACTCCTCTCCGTTTGACAAAAGTCCATTTTTCTTTTTCTAAGTAGCTGGTCTGAAAATTCTTGACTGAACAGTAATAGCAGCCAATCAGCTACAGTCACTGTTGGGGTATTCTGATAGCAGCACACCTGCTGCTGTCGGAATGCAATCGACTGGGAGGGGGGTGGGGCGATTCACCCCTCTACACTATTTAGCATTGATGGAGGAACCAAGCATTCTTTCTCTGGCTTGGAGGCTTGGAGGATAGAAGGAATTCTCCAATCCACTGTCCCAGATAAGACACACCAGTCCATTATATTGTGACTAGCATGTCATTATCCTCCCTCATTGTCCATGGCTGTAGCAGAGTGTGGCCATTGTATTTACATACAGTGAAAAGGTGACTGATCCACTTTAATAACTGCACAGCGGGAGGGCAGGAAAGCTCCCAAACAAGACTGTACACGCGGCACAGACTGGCCTACTACAGCCGTGCACTCAGAACATTGCATCAAAATCCCCTTTTCTCCAAGCTTTCTCGTATGTCAATGACCTGAAATCTGAAAAGCTGAACTCCAGGAACAAAGCGTTTACATAAATATATTCATTACCAGACTCAAAGGATGTAAATTTACTTTGCATGTACTATAAACTTTTGCAGACCCAGATATTACTTTATCAAAGTAGCAGTAACATCATCACTGTGCTGTACATAGCATGTGCAGAGATGCTATGTACCCCACCCCTGTTGGAGGGGCCCAGCAGGCTCCACCCATTACATGTTGTTTGCAGAAAACTACAGGAGGAGCGGAGACAAGACCAGTCACACTGCACAAGGGAAGGAAGCAGTGGTGAGCAGTCTCTATTATAGGAGGGGGCAGAGACAAGACCAGTCACCCTGCACAAGGAGAGAGAGCAGCAGTGAGCAGTCTTTATTACATGAGAGGGCGGAGACAGGACCAGTCACCCTGCACAAGGAGAGAGAGCAGCAATGACTGGTTTTTATTACAGGAGGGGCGGGGACAAGACCAGTCACCCTGCAGAAGAAGAGAGAGCAGCAGTGACCGTTCTTTATTACAAGAAGCTCAGAGGCAAAATGTATGAGTTGTTTCATGCTGGATTAGTGCAAAATCTAAAAAAAAAAAAGTAAAGGACACCAAGATTGAAGTAAGAATATACAAGATTCTTGTATTTGTTTTGCCTACAGTTTAGCTTTAAAAAGGAGTAATGCAGTGAAATTGTAACCCCCTAAATATATACCAACATTACTTCCAATCTGCAGCAGTTGCAATGTACACAAAAGAAAAGGAGTAAAACTGGTCATATGATCACTCATCAACTTATAGCTAAGCCTAAGGCTGGCCATAAACGACTGTTTTGTCCTGTTCAGGCCAGAAAAAAAGCTTGGTTCTCTCATCCATACTAAACAGCGCAGATGGGGGACTGCAATCCCAATACAAATGAGTAAACTAAACGTGAGACTGTAGTCTATCACGGGAGTGAGCTTGGAGAGGTGACTACTTTAAAACACACACAGAGACCATGGGGAACAAAAGTAGCCCCCCTCCAGAAGGAAGGACAGTGTCAGCACCAATTCAGAGATGATTGGAGGATCTACAGCCGAGTGATACACAAATAAGATACATTGTTGTTAATAGTTAAGGTTCTTGAATGTATTTTTAAGATTTTACTCCTTAGTTTAGTGTCACTTTAAAGCAGATTGGATCATAATAAGTGAGGATTTGCTATCTTAAAGGAAACATATAGAAATTGTATAACTGTGTCCAAGCAGTACCCCATAAACAATTTAGCTTTTGTCTTCATTCCTCCTGCAAAATAGCAATGTAAGTGTGGTTCTTTCAGCCTCATAGCTATACATCTGCTGAGTGAGATCATCTAAGGTACTGAGGCCTCTGACTGCAAGTCTCAGGAGATTTGGAGTGAGATTTGCTGATGTCACTATTGTTCTGATCTTTGTTCTCCTTGCTGGAGAGGAAGCTGTACCCGAGGACCTGCAGTGCAAGGATCTCCCTGCTTCCGTTTCATGTTTTCTGTGGATCTCTCCTCCTGCTTTTTGTTCACTATCCCACCAGTCATCAGGTCACCAGTCATCTGCGGGCGGCCCTGATATCATGATGCAAAGCCCTGCACCTCTACCAAAATATATCTGCCTCCACATAGAGTTGAAGTGCAGAACAAGGCATTGTATTCAGTAATAGGGAAAGGAACAGCTGTGGGGAGCCCACAGCCAATGACAACTCCTTTGCCCTCTGATTGCATTTTTAGGCTTCCAATCTTTCTAATGTAACATTATTGTACAAACATGCAAATTCACCTTGGGCAAATAAAGGATGGGGGAAGGGTGTGCTTCAGGCCCTTGTCTGACATGGGAAAAAAAATTTGATCAACTGGGAATCTCCACCCTGGCCAATTGACTCTTCCTGGAGTAGGGAGTGGTGCCAGGATCACAATGGGACCTACACACATGAACAATCCATAATCCAAACATTAATAGCCAAGCTGGGCAAACATTCTGTAATGTCAGTAGTCACCTTATAGCACCCCTGCTGCTTTGTTGAGGATGGACAGTGGATGAGTGAACTTACAATCTTAGTAAATACAGGTCCTTTCTGTACTGGACTAACATCAATAGACAACATACAACAATTCCGAACACTATAAATCTATCCTGTGACATTGATTAGCCGGCCTGATAACCTCCCACCTATACCACAGGGCATTTTCTATTACGGGTGGGGGGATCACAGTGCATAGCTCCCAGCTATGAAATGGTTGTGAGGGTATTGTGTACGAGGAGAGGAGGGCAAGACTATAATTAGGATGTATGTGATCACAGCTATAGTATGAGTAATAACACCCTTCATTATGGTAATGAGATATGGCATTGTCTCCAAAGGCCTCGGACCTCAGCCCTTCGTCAGATGAATAAATGGAAATATAAATGGAGCTTGTGAAATGTATAGATTGATAACTACACATCATAGTCTTCAGAGTAAAAATTAAACAAGTGATAGTTGGTGATACTTATAAACTGGTTTACTACAAGAGAACAGGTGACACTGGTCAATGTTTACTTCACATGCCTGATCAATAGATCTATCTGAAAAAAGGATCACCTTAAAGTACACCTAAAGCCAAACCTTGGGAGGGCTAAAACCACATCAGTTTTTTTTAACTGTCTGTGTCTAGTTGGGGGGATTTCCCCTCACTTCCTGTCATGGGGAAGCAACAGAGAGTCAAAAGAAAATCTCTGCAGACTTAGCCAACTTCCAGAAGAACTGTTGTGACCTCTAGAAGATTTTGCCTTGCCTCCCATTCTGCTGACAACTGTAAAAATGTAAATTCCTAGTCACTTTTTCTCCCAGTGACTATGGTCACCGGGACCAAAATATAAACCTGACAATGATTGTAAACCTTCCCTACCCAAAACTAAAGAGCATCTACCCATATGCTTAAAAAAGAAAATAGATTCTCAGCAGTCTCTAATGACATGAAACAGCTTCAGTACATGGCAGTCAGGGGCCATTTGATTGAGGCTGTACAGGCTTTAGTTCACATGAGGGGGCTCAGGAATCCTTTTTATTTATAGCAAGAAATAGGTTCTCTTTTGCAAAAAAAAGAAAAGATTAGGGAATGCTGACCAGTGCAAGGTAGAGGGGTAAACAGAAAAGGCGGCTGCCTTGGGCACTTTAGCAGGAGGGGGCACGTAAAGGGCAGCAACCTATGCTGCTCATGTAGGTCACAGCTCTTGGGTGGGAGGGAATTGCACTTTGACCTTTTCACCTTGGGTGCTGAAGGACCTTGTTCCAATACTTATGCTGAGGTTTGCCCTATCAATTATAAATATAGAGGGATAGATATATAGATGGATAGATAGATGGATAGATAGATAGATAGATAGATAGATAGATAGATAGATAGATAGATAGATAGATAGATAGATAGATAGATAGATTGTAGGCAAATTATTTTTGATAGAGTAGGAAGTACTTAGGGCCCCTAACTTTATTTTATTTTATTTACCGTATGTATTTATTTTTCTCTCTGTGTCCGCAGGGATTATTTTCTTACCTAAACTTTCTTTCCATGAGGAACAGCAAGTCAGAAGAGATATCTCCAAAGTGGTGAAATGCCCTCTTAGTTGTCACCAGATCGGGTGTCTTCATTGCAACATGTACCCCCTGTAATGTGTAATATCCATCACTATATTAATTCAGCACTGTGGACCTTCTACATGCACATTGTCAATAAAATGACCTCCTATTTCTGTGTATAAACTTTATAGTGATGCCTATGGGGAATGATACTTTGTCATTGTAATATGTCTGGGATAATGGGTTTCCCTTCTGTGTAGAGGAGGGCCGCACATCCCACCACAAACACCCCGATGTCCTTCTGTTATCAATACATAAAGGTTGTTGTATTTTTTGTTTGTTGTATTATATTTCCTCCCCTTCCACACGCATAGTATATATAATGCACACCTCATGGGTGCCTATGTCTCTGATTATAAGGGATACTCCCTTGTTTCTATGTTCCTATTTCTCAGGAAATTAGCATCCTTGTTTATCAGAACTGAACATTCATACACTTTCCTTTCTTTGTGTAAGACTAAATCCTTATTTCTACTTATTCTCTAAGCTTTGTAGCACATTGCTAAATGATCTGTCCAACCTATAGTGATATTTCAGTTTTTTGGTAGAGGCTGAAGAGCTGACCATTTCCTCTAAACGGAACACCCGGGTCTGCACACCTGCTGTGTTATTTATGATAGGCTCCCCCTATCCCTGATGGGTTTGTATTTATTTTACATTAAGGGGAACAGATCTCCAAAAGGAACACCCGAATCTGCACACCTGCTGTGTCATTAATGATGGGCTCCCCCTATCCCTGATGGATTTGTATTTATTTTACATTAAGGGAACAGATCTCCAAAAGGAACACCCGAAACTGCACACCTGCTGTGTCATTAATGATGGGCTCCCCCTATCCCTGATGGATTTGTATTTATTTTACATTAAGGGAACAGATCTCCAAAAGGAACACCCGAATCTGCACACCTGCTGTTTTATTAATGATGGGCTCCCCCTATCCCAGATGGGTTTATATTTATTTTACATTAAGGGGAACAGATCTCTAAACAGAACACCACGGTCTGCCCACCTGCTGTGTTATTAATGATGGGCTCCCCCTGTCTTTGATAGATTTGTATTTATTTTACATTAGGGAAATATAACAGAACAGAAGGGGATGGAACACACAAAGGTGGAAGGGAACACCCAAAACTCCCCAAATGGGCAGAACAGAATCAGGACATATGGCAGGGACATGGAGTATTATGACAGCTTTTGGAGAATCCAGGACAAAGAAGGCAGAGGCTAACACATTTTGGTTGGATGGTCCCTTTTATTTTAAAATATGTTTTTGGAGGGAAAGAATACCCTATGAACTAAACAATGCAATTTATATAGGACAGTAGTGAGGCTCTGAGACAGCATTGTACTTGGAAGGGGAGCCATCAGCAAATTGTGTCTGGAAATTAAATTAAAAAAATGTTGGCATCTTTATACCAAATTAAATATTCCATATCATTTACATAATAAAATCTTTAGTTTCTGTAAAATATACCCTTCTGACTAGAGATATCTATCTACTAGAGATATATATGTAGCGATAGGACATTGGCATCAAGATCCTGCAGTTTTATAGGGAGACTGCAGTCATATATGTGACCCATATTGCATATGAATTAATAAAAAAACACACAATGTGGAATGTGTTCATTTTGTATTTATTTTAAAAAATATATATATCATCTGTGTAACAAAAAAGTAACAAAAAGTGCGTTGTAAACATATTTACAAATGCTTGTTGCACGTAGCCCTGTCATTTTAACCTGCTGGCTGCCAGAGTGGCTTTGTTCTTCCTCAAGAAGAGGACTCTTCTGCAGCCAACCGGTTAAATATGACTCAATGCATATCGCATACCAATTATACAACCCTTTGGGTTTACCAGGGTCCAAATTGTACCCCCTTATTTTCAATCCCCATATGAGGACTAAATTGTCCACAGTGTATTGCCCAGGATAATTCCATGCAACAAGTGGATGTGTATTGTGACATTATTTACAAAACTGTGCAATAAATTACAATGTAGCTTTTGTTTGGTGTGTTTTGTTTTGATTTTTTTTTAAGTCTCTGTTTTGTGGTTTCACCATGGCCTCCAGATGGCGCTGTTAAACTGTGGTGGGCTGGGGGCAGGCCTTTGTGCAGGTGGCTGGCTGGGGGAAGAGCAGAAGTCTGATCTTCTGGGGCTGAGATGGAGGATGATTCTGGAACTGTTCTGCTTGGGGTTTGGGGATTTTGTGCAGTCCAAGCAGCAGAGTTCAGGACTTTTCTGCAGGTGGTCCAGGAGAAGGTTTCTGGTTTCTTCAGCAATTACATTGGTTTTGCCAAGGATGCCGCTAAGACGATCTAGGCAAGCTCTGTACCCTTCTCTGTATTTCTCTGTAGAGTCTGAACAGGAAAAAAAAAAAAAGAACATGGTTACAATGTGAGCCAACCACCAAAGCATGGACATCCCAAACTACCTATTTGTTGTAAAACTGTGCTACAATTTCCTTTTCTTTTCTAGTGACATCTAACTCTGGATACTTTCCCACCATAGACAAAAAGCACACCTTATTGTTTTAACACACCCCATAGGATCAGCAGTAGCTAACCTAAAGCTTGGTCATCATATAAAATAATCTCATGGCTTGTAGTTCTAAAACAGCAGTAAAGCCGTAGGTCTAATTACTGCCTAAAATACTAAATAGCAAAATGCTACAAATATTTGGTTAGGAAGGCAGGAGGGATGTCCTTCAGGAAGCGTACAGTCATCTCCAAAATGTCAGCTTTTTCTAGCTTGGAATATCTGGAATTCTGCAAATACAAAAACATAACAATGTGGTTAAAAACAAATTCAGTCATTATAAATATTTACCAAAAAAAAACCCTTTTAGAACCCCAGAAATACAGGCACACCATAAAATAAAAGCGCCCCCTTTTATCTATTAGATACAATGTTCTAGCTTTGGTTCAAATTCAGTATTTATAAATATTTACAAAAAATGTCCTTTTAGAACCCCACAAATACAGGCACACCATAAAATAAAAGTGTCCACCTTTCCATCTATTAAATACATTTTTCTAGCTTTGGTAAGTCAAATGTATTGTGTATATCAAGTTCAATTTTTATTGAGGCTTTTTTGCATAGAGGACACCTACATCCCCATATTAAGTCAAATATTTGTAATATTTGCATTTAATGGTCTTCTATATCATCCTGGTAAAATATGTAATATTGCAACTTTTAAGCCTTTTTTTAAAATCTTTTAATTTGATCTTTAAATCTCTTTTTTGTATCTTTTATGCAACAGCCTACATAAAACTAAATATATTCATACTGCATTTATATAATATTGTGAAGAATATATTTAACTTAAAATAATAAGAAAATACACTTACATCTTTTCCAATAAGAGGCAAGATCAGTGTTTTCAGCTGGTTCAGGCTTTCGTTTATTCTAGCTCTCCTTCGCTTTTCCATCAAAGGTTTGAGGGTCTGAAAATGAAATGCAATATTTGGTTAAAATCATGTTTCATTGCTCATGATGGAGTCTTAACATTCACAGTTTTGCAAGCACTGGAGCTGGTCCAGCTTGTTCGTGAGCACTCACCTTCCTCAGCTCGCTGGCTTCTTTGCTTTTCTTGCCAGGCTTGGGCTGGTAGCTGTGGGCGGTTGGTTCAGGAATGATCATGCTGGGTGCCATGGCTCAGAGACAGGCAATGCTCTCTCAGTGGTAGGAGGAGGTAGTGTGAGAGCTGAGGCTTAGCTGCTCCTATTTATACAGCACCTCTGAGCCTGGCCCCTCCCAGTACTAACAATTTTAGGATTGACAATAGCCCCTCTGGGGAGAACGCACCCCCCCCTCCTCCCCTCCATATGAAATTTTGTACAGCCATCTGTTCCAGACAGGTAACTGACTTTGCCACTTGTATGCAAAAATAAGATACAAATTATACTTCAATTGACAACAAGTTCTTTCAGTTCCACCAATTCGAATGCAAACCGTTGTCATTACTGTGTGATGTTTACAAATACACAATGTTTGTGGTTTGTAGTTGTATCCTATTGTATGTTGTGTTTGTTGTTTTGTTACCTTGCTATACACAAGGATTGAAATGTATCAGTTTGTATCAGTTTCTTCTATGGTGATACTTTATAATACAATACTAAGTTTATTTAGGAAAGGAAATATTAATATAATAGAAATACATTAATGTAAAAGAAAATATAGCATGCAGGTTGACTTTAATAGTCTAGAAGTCTAAAATATTGTAATTATCTTCATGTTTTGAATTATTGTGTGTTGTGCTTTGCTCTGTGCAGGAAAAACCCCAAATGTTACAATCACTTTTAGCTACAACACATTTACTTTGTATTTTATTAAATGTACATGAATAAAGGTCTGAATTTAACTACAGGGTGTCAAAAGTAAAGAATGTTCAATGCACACAGAACATCTGTTGGTAAATATA